>NC_069691.1:23164385-23473248 GCF_023699985.2 Odocoileus virginianus | reverse complement strand
AAGTCACAGGAAGAAATTTTTTTTTTAGTGTCAAGGAATATCATAAATTGGCCCTATCCTTCTGCATTCTTCATTATACACACTCATTTTACCAAAAGTATGTAGCGCACCAAAATGGTATTTCCATAAGTGGCCCGGGAATAACAATCTTAGTTTGAATGGAAAAATAATAAGTCATGTCAACAAAAATCAGAACTGGGCTCTGAACCGCAAACCAGGACAATGGAACGAAACTCAAATAGAAAGGAAAGGCGGAAGTATGATTGCTCCTAAAAGACTTTTAGAGTCTTAATCCTTAATTTACTACCTGTCATGAGATCTTTTTCTTCTATATTAAAAGTAGTACATTTCAATTAAAATTGTACAAAGTATCAGAAACTCTGATATCAGCTGGCCTCAAGAGATATCAAATACAGCTGTTTGTTTTTAGTAAGTGTATGAACTTTTATCTGAGAGGTTTCAATTCTGCTTATATGTATTCTCATAATTAAGTAAAGCCTGTTCAATTTTTCCCAAGTGCTAGCTTTGCTGATAAGAAGAGAAGAGAATAAAGGAAGAGAAGCAAAGAAGGCAGGCAGACAGGCTGTCCAGGCATCCTGCAGAGCTGAGAGCACTCCAGAGGGGCCTCAGCGGAGCCCACCCCCAAGGCAGGGAGGAAGGTGAAGTCCAGGGCCCCATACATCCAAGAGGAGGTGGCCAGTCACATTCCTCTCCCTGCCTCTCCCCAATCCCACTGGGGAAGCACTCAGAGTGTGACGTGGATTCTTCCTCAGCTGGCACGAGGCGGGAATTAAAGAAAGATATACTCCATAAAATTCCATTTTACAAACCTGAGCCTATGACAGTGTATTAGGTTCCATAAACGGTGCATTACAACAAATGTGTCTGCTTCACCATATGCTTCAAGAACACCTCAACCTGTTTTCTTTAAGTTTTAAATGCATTTGCCTGCATTTAAATTTTAATACTAGGGAAACATTTTTGTGCAGGAATTTTTATTTTTCAATCTCTATCCCTGGGCAACTAATTTTAAAAGAATACAATCAAATTATATTACCTAAAAAATAAAAAAAAAAGACAAAAACAAACCTGAACATTTACCATTTACTTTCCCCGGTATGAGAGCTGGTGTTTTGCTTATCTGAAAACAGGTAACTGACAGAACCGAGACTGTCAGTTCTTGAAGTAAGGCTGTATCTCAGGCGTTTCAATCTTCATGTCCCATCTCTTTTAAGAGGAAGGACAGAAGCAGTCAGTGTCTTTTTTGCTGTGTATTTTTGTTCTGTTAACTTTCTCAACGTACTGGAAATACCCACTGGTTTGCAGTAATATGGAAAAGTTACCATATGAAAAAAACTCCAAGAATAGAATATCACAATTCTTGAAACATGAACAGTAGAAATGTTGGTGAGAAAATGTATTCTTTTCCTTCTTTTCTTGACAGCAAAATAAGTATGAAAAGAAAGGGAAAACATCCTGCTGAAACTCACAGGAAGCATACACTTCTCCGGGAGCACCTGGAGGTTCAGAAGACAGTAGTAGCTGCTGTCCTGGCTGGAATCCAGTAACCGCAGAAAGAAATACCAAAGGGGATGCTGGGGGCGGGTGTGTGGGGGGTGGCGGGGGGTGGCGTGGAATAAATTAGGAGTTTGGAATTAACAGATACACACAACTATACACTAAAAAGATAAAAAACAGGGAGCTACTGTATAGCACAAGGAGCTACATTCAATATCTTGTAATAATCTATAATGGGAAAGAATCTGAAAAAGAAGACATGTACATGTATAAAGCAAAAATAAATGTCTTAGAATACAACAACATAAAAATCAGTTAACACATGAAGTTGTGAATCTCACCACACACTACTGAAAATGTTAAGTTCAGGCATATTGCCCTTCAGATAAAAGTGAACAATTTTGTATACAGGCTGTCTATACCCGTAGTTCAGTTCAATTCAGTCACTTAGTTGGGTCCAACACTTTGCAACCTCATGGACTACAGCACGCCAGGCTTCCCTGTCCATCACCAATTTCCAGAGCTTGTTCAAATTCATGTCTATCGAGTCGGTGATGTCATCCAACCATCTCATCCTCTGTCGTTCCCTTCTCACCCTGCCCTCAATCTTTCCCAGCATCAGGGTCTTTTCCAATGAGTCAGTTCTTCAAATCAGGTGGCCAAAGTATTAGAGCTTCAGCATCAGTCCTTCCAATAAATATTTATAATTGATTTCCTTTAGGATTGACTGGTTGTATCTCCTTGCAGTCCAAGGGACTCTCAAGAGTCTTCTCCAACACCACAGTTCAAAAGCATCAATTCTTCAGTGCTCAGCTTTCTTTATGGACCAACTCTCACATCCATACACAAATACTGGAAAAACCACAGCTTTGACTAGACAGATCTCTGTCAGTAAAGTAATATATTTGCTTTTTAATAGGTTTGTCACAGCTTTTCTTCCAAGGAGCAAGCATCTTTTAATTTCATGGCTGCAATCACCATCTGCAGTGATTCTGGAACCCAAGAAAATTAAGTCTCTCATTGTTTCCCCTGTTTCCATCTATTTGCCATGAAGTGATGGGACCAGACGCCATGATCCTCCTTTTTTGAGTGTTGAGTCAGCCAATTTTTTCACTCTCCTCCTTCACTTTCATCAAGAGGCTCTTTAGTTCTTCACTTTCTGCCATAAGGGTGGTGTCATCTGCATAACTGAGATTATTGATAGTTCTCCTGGCAATCTTGATTCCAGCTTGTGCTTCATCCAGCCTGTCATTTTACATGATGTACTCTGCATAGAAGTTAAATAAGCAAGGTGACAATACACAGCCTTGATATACTCCTTTCCCAATTTGGAACCAGTCCATTGTTCCATGACCAGTTCTAACCGTTGTTTCTTGATTTGCATACAGATTTCTCAGGAGGCAGATAAGGTGGTCTGGGATTCCCATCTCTTTAAGACGTTTCCAAAGTTTGTTGTGATCCACACAGTCAAAGGCTTTAGCATAGTCAGTGAAGCAGAAGTGGATGTTCTTCTGGAATTCTCTTGCTTTTTCGGTGATCCAACGGATGTCGGCAATTTGATCTCTAGTTCCTCTCTGCTTTTTCTAAATCCAGCTTGAACAGCTGGATGTTCTCGGTTCACATCCTGCTGAAGCCTGGCTTAGAGAATTTTGAGCATTACTTTACTAGTGTGTGAGATGAGTATAACTGTGTGGCAGTTTGAACATTCTTTGGCGTTGCCTTTATTTGGGATTGGAAAGAAAAGTGACTTTTTCCTGTCCTGTGATCACTGTGGAGTTTTCCAAATGTACTGGCATTTTGAGTTGAGCACTTTCACAGTGTCATCTTCTAGGATTTGAAATAGTGCAGCTGGAATTCCATCACCTCCATTAGCTTTGTTTGCAGTGATACTTCCTAAGGACTACTTGACTTCACACTCCAAGATGTCTGGTTCTAGGTGAGTGATCACACCATCACGGTTATCTGGGTCATGAAGATCTTTTTTGCATAGTTCTTCTGTGTAGTCTTACCACCTTTTCTTAATATCTTCTGCTTCTGTTAGGTCCATACCATTTCTGTCCTTTATTATGCCCATCTTTGCATGAAATGTTCCCTTGGTATCTCTAATTTTTTTGAAGAGATCTCTATAGTCTTTCCCATTCTGTTGTTTTCCTATTCTCGATTTCTTTGCCACTGATCAATTTCTGTACCTTAGTCTGACTTTATTTAACATGTGTTAAAGCACCTTTCTTTTGATCCACTGTGTTTGGCTGAGTTCCTCCTGCAGTGAATTCCAGGACTGTGGGGGCTCCTGTAAGTAAGAACCGCCAGGAACACAAGCTCTGTGCACACACTTTCTCATGTAACCTGCAGAACAACACTATAGACAGACAGAAGCCCTATTATCCTGCTCCTGAGGTCAGGAATTCCGCCTGCAAGAAGTGATAGCAAAGCTGAGACTTGCAATGAGGGTTCATCAGACAGGGAGGGAGCAGCACCATTCCTAGAAAGCGGCTGGAAAGCAGTACAGGATGGCAAGAATGGAAGAGCTGGAGTGAGGTGGGAGGAGGAACAGGGCAGGCAGGTCACAGGAGAGCCCCTTGCAGGCCCCTCCTTGGCTCTGCCTGCACCTTGAAAAAACCTGTTTTCAAAAGTCACCTTCCATCTACCTGTCTGACCCAACTTCCAGGGAGAAACGTTAGAGATGGAATGACTGGCAACAAGTTTCAGAAATAGGTTCCTAACTTACTCACACACAGACATTTAAAGTAGGAACCTAACCCAGAGCCCCAGACTTAAAGCAAGGGTGAGAACCTGAAGAAGAGTCTCATTACTAAGACCCAAGAGATAGTTGGGCTCTGCACTTCTCTCAGTGGAGAGTGTCTGGCCCATGCCACCTCCATCCCCCGGCACCTAGGATCCACTGCAGGACCAGAGGCAGCCAGCTACATCCATAAATACAGGGTTCACAAATATGCCTTTCAAATATCTCCAAAAAAGTTCCACAACCAAAAAAAACTTTAATTATGATTCCAGATAAAATCAATTATTTTAGAGATCCCAGAGATTAGTCAAATCCCTCCCTTTTGCATGAAATATAAACATTTGTATAAAACTGCTAACATTTATTAAACAAGCCTGATTTATCTAGCACATGTAGGAAGTGAAATACACCCTGAGAAAGGTAGGGATGAATTTCCACTATTTAACATTATTAATTTCATCAATTTCTAATGTACTTGCTTGCTTCCTTTACCAGGGTATGCAATACATCAAAATCACTAACTACCAGCTCACAGATATCTCTAGAAATATTAGATATAACTAAATGCACTCAGGGATTTTTGATATTTATATTTGTTTGAAACTGAAAACAAGTAATTTACCCAAAGCCTCAAATCTAGCAAGTGATGTAACCACTGATTTACCAGTTTCTTCATTTTGGATATTTTCTTAAGCTACCATTCTTGTCTTTACACCTCCATTTTTAAGAGTACTTAACCAATATTCAGTTTTTAAATAAATTGAATATTTTAAAGTCTATTTTTATACATAAAATACAATGAGATAGTTCTTTTTGAAAACAAACTTTAATTTTTTAATTGCACATGTAATAATTGTCTGCTTTGGAAACATAATAAAGAAAATTACAATACCACCAGGGAATTTCCTGGCAGTCCACTGATTAGGACTTCATGCTTCTACTGCAGGGAATATGGGTGTGATCCCTGTTTAAGGAGATAAAATTCTGCATGCTCCACAGAGTGGCCCCCAAAAATCAAATAAACAACAGCAACAACAACAACAACAAAATGCCATCAAAGAGGATGATGTTAAAATGTAATGTAAATTTCCATAATTTACTTTAAAACATAAAAACATATCCTGATGTAACTTTCCCCCCATTTCTCCCCACAAATTACTACATATGTTTCCTCCAAATAATAAATATGTTCGTACTGAGTGTTTGGGGGGAGGGGGAGCAGGCACTAACCCTTTGGACAGCAGCCAACAAAACATAGGGACCAAATCCATGAACAGCTCTCAATAGATTTGGAGGAATTATAACCTCATTTCACAAAAGAAAGCACTTCAATTTGATGACATTTTAAGCTAAATGCTTCCTACACATAAAATGAGCATTTCTTTTAAGGACCAACTAATCTAGAAGGTATATAAACAAGACTATAAATATTCTTTCCTGCAAAGAGCCAACTCATTGGAAAAGACCCTGAGGCTGGAAAAGACTTAAGTCAGGAGGAGAAGGGGACAACAGAGAATGAGATGGTTGGATGGCATCACAGACTCTGTGGACATGAGTTTGAGAAAGATCCAGGAGATGGTGAAGGACAGGGAAGCCTGCAGTCCATGAAGTTGCAAAGAGTTGGACACGACTTAGCAACTTAACAACAACATAAAGTTACATTGCTTTGATCATCTTCTCTTCCATATAAAATATATCCATTACAAATTCATAAGCAGTAAATATCTTCTCTGTCTCTATATGTCAACTTGGGTGAAATACAAGGGAAATCCATTCATTCCAAAGGACTTCCAGGAAAAAAAAAAAAAAAAATGTGGTGAGACACTGCCCTCTGCTGGTGAATGATACACACTGTCCGCAACTCTTGAAGAACAAAAGGAAATACATTATTATTTTTAAGCATCATTGTCCAAGATACAATTTACAGAATATACTAGTGAGTTTTGGATTATATGGGAATTACAAACACACAAAAGGTATATGTCTTAGAAAAAGTCTATGCAATTTCAGGCTTTTTTACAACAACAAATACAGAACACTATCTGAAAATAGTCTCCGAGCAAATTTCACTTTAATTTCTTCAATAACTGTTTAAATAATGTGTATCAATGTCATTTATTTACATTTTTCAATCAATGATGAATATCACCTTAATCATAGATCAATCAGTAACTATAGGATAAAGTTTTAAACATTTTAAAATTACTAGGAGCATGCAGAGACACATATATTTATCACCTCCTCCTTCACAGTGAAATTTTGGTTACAAGCTAAATATCCTGAAACACACAGATTTCAGAATATCTCTACTATGCACCTATGAGACACATTTAGACATTAAACATTATGGCTCTCCATGTTAAGATACCTCTGAAAACTATAAGAAATAATTTTATTGGATATTTTGTAAATAGCACAAAATAATATATGAAAGCAGTCTTGTTTAAAAAAGTGAGAGGGAAAAAATCTCCAAAAACACAGAAGTATAGCACATAAAAGATGAACCTCCCTGACCGTTCATACCTCAAATTCATTCCACAATAATTAACCATATGAATCCTTTCATTTCTTTTATAGCTTCATACTATACAAAGTACGAATTAACTAGCTTTCTGCTTTTTACTTAATAATATATTTTGAAGTTCTTAGTCATACCACTACATACAGAGGTATTCCACTGCTTTTAGCAGGTGCATAGTAGAAATGCAGGGCATTTTTTATTTTTGCCAAACATGTAGAAGCAACCTTATTTTAAAACTCATTTGAGCCTACAGCTGTACACAATTATCTACATGAAAACTTGGAATGCCAACCCTTTTCAGTGACTCAAGGAAAACCAAAAGATGTACCTTTAAATCCAAAAGGTGTACCAATACAGAGGGCAAATGCACATCATTCTTTTGTGAATGACACCAAGTATTCATGGTGTTTTTGTTTTTGTACTATTTATAAGTATTTGCCTTATACATATATCCTGAGGAAACCAAAACTGAAAAAGACACATGTAACCCAATGTTCACTGCAGTGCTATTTACAAAAGCTAGGATATGAAGGCACCAGATGTCCATTGACAGATGAATGGATAAAGAAGCTGTGGTGTGTGTGTGTGTGTGTGTGTGTGTGTGTGTATACACACTGACTCAAATGCATTCCTTTTTATGGCCGATATATATATACACACATATATATATTTATATATATGTATAATGGAATACTACTCAGCCATAAAAAGAAATGCATTTGAGTCAGCTCTAATGAGGTAGATGAAACTAGAGCCTATTATACAGAGTGAAGTAAGTCAGAAAGAGAAAAACAAATAGCATATATATGGAATCTATAAAGATGATACTGATGAATTCGCAGCACAGCAATGGAGACAGAGACAAAGAGAACAGACTTACGGACAAAGGCTGCAGAAAGGAAGGAGAGGGTGAATTGAATGGAGAGAGTAGCATGGAAGCATATACATTATCATATGTAAAATAGATAGCCAATGGAAATTTGCTATATTACTCAGGGAATTCAAACCGGGCTCTGTAAAACCTAGAAGGGTGAGAAAGGGTATTAGGTTGGAGGGAGGTTCTAGAGGGAGGCGACATATATATATATATATACCTGTGGCTAGTTCATGTTGGTGTATTGCAGAAATCAAACCAATATTGTAAAGCAATCATCAATCAATTAAAAATAAATAAATATAATTATTTTGAAAAGTATTCAGGCTTCCCTAGTAGCTCCGATGGTGAAGAATCCACCTGCAGTGTGGGAGACCTGGGTTCAATCCGTGGGTTGGGAAGATCCCCTGGAGAAGGGCATGGAAACCCACTCCAGTACTCTTGCCTGGAGGATCCCCATGGACAGAGGAGCCTGGTGGGCTACAATCCATGGGATCACAAAGAGTCAGACACAACTGGGCAACTAAGCCCAGCACATAGAACTATCAAATTCTCATAAAAATAATGAGCCTAAGAATAACATTCTTTTATAACCATATAGCATCCCATTGATCTTTCTTCATTATATACCTTCATTTTACACCACAGCTAAAATCCCCAATTGATAACACAAGTAACTCTATAAATAGCATCTTTCCTTGAAGTTCAAATTTCCTTATCTTTATTCAGTAATCCATACAACTCCAGTCATTAGTTCTGCTCTGCAACTTACACCATAACATACAAATGGCATAAAATAGGCTAGCTTTGTCCTCCTTTCACTTGGCTATAAATTTACTTTGAAGGTTTATTAGTGAACAGCACAGTCACAAATACCCAAGCTGTCATCAGGCCACTCCTATTAAATTTACGGAAACACACATTGGCTTTGTAAAACCACACATCTAGAGACTGGAACTGATCTTTAACAAGTTTTCCCCTCTTGCAAACTGCCCAGTCCCAAAGAGTTTATCATCCTCTGTTAAATGTATAGCTTAGTGAATGAATGAACATTTATAGTTGTGTTTTGACTACACTCAATACCCATTTCCTTCTATGTAATATTTCTGATTATGAAATATTGTGACCAACCTAGACAGCACATTAAAAAGCAGACACATTACTTTGCCAACAAAGGCCCGTCTAGTCAAGGCTATGGTTTTTCCAGTAGTCATGTATGGATGTGAGAGTTGGACTATAAAGAAAGCTGGGCACCAAAGAATTGATGCTTTTGGACTGTGGTGTTGGAGAAGACTCTTGAGAGTCCCTTGGACTGCAAGGAGATCCAACCAGTCCATCCTAAAGGAGATCAGTCCTGGGTGTTCATTTGAAGGACTGATGCTGAAGCTGAAACTCCAATACTTTGGCCACCCCATGCGAAGAGTTGACTCATTGGAAAAGACCCTGATGCTGGGAGGGATTGGGGGCAGGAGGAGAAGGGGAGGACAGAGGATGAGATGGCTGGATGGCATCACCAACTTGATGGACATAAGTTTGAGTAAACTCCGGGAATTGGTGATGGACAGGGAGACCTGGTGTGCTGCAATTCATGGGGTTGCAAAGAGTCAGACATGATTGAGAGACTGAACTGAACTGAGAAAATACAGGTGATGAAAATTATTCAAATTCCTTGGTAATTATTAAAATTAAAATAAAAAATAAGATTACACTTCTTTAAAAAAGGAAAATTATTTTAATAACAATCTCAGTGTTGGCAAAAAAAAAAGTTTTGTGTTATCCGAGTGAGTACAAATTCTGGAAACAATCTGACACCATGTATCCAAATACTATTTGATTCAATAATTACCCTTCTAAAATCATATGTCTTGAGAAAAAAGGAAGTTGAACAGCAGTTCATGCATAAAGCTCTTTACTACAGTATAATCTGTAATACTGCAACTTGTAAATAACCCAACTTCACAACAACAGGTAAACAGTTAAGTTAGGGTACATTCATATGATAAAATGCTCAGCTATTTTAAATAGTATTTTTGAGAATTCTGAAGTGGTATGAGAAAATATTTAGAAGTGATAAAGAAACAGGCAAAATGTAAAATTATATATTTGATAATATTCCATTTTTTAAAAAATATGCTTATATGCATGACAAAAAGCTTAGCTTAGGGCAGTGGGTCCAAGATATCAAATTGACTCTGTCTGCACCCAGAGTTCAAGATAACTAGAAAACAGGACTGGTGCCTTCTCCCAAAAGTCCATCACTGCTCATTCCACAGCAAGTAACTAACAGATGTTGAATTAAACTGAATGCCAGTCTCTTCATCAATTTGGTGGACAATGACTCTGTTTCAGACACATACATTGAAACAGAAGGGCCAGATCCACTGTTACACTGGGATCTTTGTCCACAGATCCTACTGAGCGACTGAGACAATAAGCAGCTGGGAGGTGGACACATGACATCCACTGAAGACAATCTCTTCCACAGGGATACCTGTTTGGCTTTATCTTGTGGAATTTCCTTAAATAAGAAATACCATTTACATCAGAGCTTAATAATCATAAAGTCTAAAGGGGGCATTTCATGCAATGATGGGCACAATAAAGGACAGAAATGGTATGAACCTAACAGAAGCAGAAGAGATTAAGAAGAGGTAGCAGGAATACACAGAAGAACTGTACAAAAAAGGTCTTAATAACTCAGATAACCACAATGGCGTGTGGTCATTCATCTAGAGCTAACATCCTGGAGTGTGAAATCAAGTGGGCCTTAGGAAGCATCACTACAAGCAAAGCTAGTGGAGGTGACAGAATTCCAGCTGAGCTATTTCAAATCCTAAAAGATAATACTGTTACAGTGCTGCATTCAATATGTCAGCAAATTTGGAAAACCCATCACCGGCCATAGGACTGGAAAAGGTCAGTTTCCATTCCAATCTCAAAGAAGGACAATGCCAAAGAGTGTTCAAACTACTGTACAATTGCGCTCGTTTCACATGCTTCCAAGGTAATGCTCTAAATCCTTCAAGCTAGGCTTCAACAATACATGAACCAAGAACTTCCAAATGTACAAGCTTTGGGATTTAGAAAAGGCAGAGGAATCAAAGATCAAATTGCCAACTTCCATTGGATCACAGAAAAAGCAAGGAAATTCCAGAAAAACATCTACTTCTGCTGCATTGACAATGCTAAGGCCTTTGACTATGTGGATCACAACAAACTGTGGAAAATTCTTACAGAGATGGGAATACCAGATCACTGTACCTGCCTACTGAGAAACATGCATGCAGGTCAAGAAGCAACAGTTCAAACCAGATATGGAACAACAGACTGGTTCGAATTGGGAGAGTAGTGTGTCAAAGCTGCATACTGTCTCCCTGCTTATTTAACTTAAAGGCAGAGTACATCATGCAAAATGCCGGGCTGGATGAAACTCAAGCTGGAATCAAGATGGCTGGGAGAAGTAACAATAATCTCAGATATGCAGATGAACACCACCCTAATGGCAGTAAGCGAAGAGGAACTAAAAATCCTCTTGATGAAGATGAAAGAGGAGAGTAAAAAACTGGATTAAAACCCAACATTCAAAAAATGAAGATCATGGCATCTGGTCCCATCACTTCATGGCAATAAATGGGAAACAATGGAAATAGCAACAGACTTTATTTTCTTGGGCTCCAAAACCACTGTGGATGGTTACTGCAGCCATGAAATTGAAAGGACCCTTGATGGAAGAAAAGCTATGACACACTTAGACAGCGTTATTAAAAAACAGAAACATCACTTTGTCGATAAAGGTCCATATAGTCAAAGCTATGGTTTTTCCAGTAGTCATATATGGATGTGAGAGTTGGACTATAAAGAAAGTTGAGTGCCGAAGAATTGATGCTCTTGAACTGTGGTATTGGAGAAGACTCTTAAGAGTCCCTTGGACTGCAAGGAGATCCAACCAGTCCATCCTAAATGAAATCAGTCCTGAATGTTCACTGGAAGGACTGATGTTGAAGCTGAAACTCCAATACTTTGGCCACCTGATGCGAAGAACTGACTCATTGGGAAAAGACCCTGATGCTGGGAAAGATTGAAGGCAAGAGGAGAAGGGGACAACAGAGGATGAGATGGTTGGATGGCATCATCGACTCAATGGACATGAGTTTGAGTAAACTCCAGGAGTTGGTGATGGACAGGGAGGCCTGGTATGCTGCAGTCCAAGGGGTCGCAAAGAGTTGACATGACTGAGCGACTCAACTGAAGTGAACTGATAGTTTTTCCAGTAGTAACGTATGTATATGAGAGCTGGACCATAGAGAAGCCTGAGTGCCAAACAAATGATGCTTTTCAAACTGTGGTGCTGGAGAAGACTCTTGAGAGTCCCTTGGACTGCAAGGAGATCAAACCAGTCAATCCTAAAGGAAATCAACCCTGCCTATTCATTGGAAGGACTGATGCTGAAGCTCCAAGACTTTGGCCACCTGATGCGATCAGTTGACTCCCTGAAAAAGACTCTGATGCTGAAATAGATTGAGAGCAGGAGGATAAGATGGTGAAAGAGGATGAGATGGTTGGATGGCATCATCGACTCAATGGTCACGGTTTGAACAAACTCCTGCAGGTAAGGGAAGGACAGGGAAGCCTAGCATGCTGTAGTCGATGGGGTCGCAAAGAGTCAGACACAACTGAGTGACTGAACAACAACAAGATTCATAGTCTGATTCAATCAATCCACTATTATGTCAATCATTTCCAAAAGGTGAAACAGGGGTAGAGGGAATGCTCACATAATGTAATCAAAACAATCTAAAAAAAATTTAACTATACATATGCCTATTGAAATTCTAGGTTTGTAAACTACCCGACCTCAAAATGTTTCTTCTAAAACACAGTGGACTGCATCACCCCAATTTTCCTGGTAAGTAGCTACATCAGTTACTCAGTGACTGAGGATGGACTTCAGATTTTCCGCTGCACAACTCAAAGGGCAGATCCTTCAAGAAATACGGACCTGAATTTCCAATTCCCTGTCTCCATGTTCATTTAGGCTGCTCTAACAGGTGAGATCACCAATAAGAACAACCAGTAAAGTGCTAACAGGACCTGTAAAGGAATCTGTGTTCAGCAGCAACACTTCTCAGTCCAGCCCTGATTGGCCAAGGACATCACAGACTGACTTGACTTTGCCACAGACACCATCTCCCGCAATAGCACCAGCAAATACATCTGTGTAGTAACTGAGGAAAAATGTACCATGAATTGATCATAAGGCACCTACACTACAGAAATGCATTTTAAGACACACTGCTATAGTGTAAACCTGTGCACAAATCTGAGATCAGCAATTTATCTATTAAGAGGTCTTAGTCATGCTTATTCAAACTAAATGTTTTAGGATCTAGGATCCAGCTCTAATTTGGAAGGTCCTGAGTGTAAAGAGTATCAACATTCAAAAAACTTTTCTAAAATTTTCTCTAATCAAATGTGAAATACTAAAGCATGAAGCTACACTTTCCAAAAATTATGACCATGTACCTAAATGGATGTGGTTTTAGAGACATAATCTAGACACTTCAGAACTTAAATATTTAACATCAAGTCACTTTCTAGAACCAATGAGGAGGAAAATATGTAACAGAGAAGAGTTTCACACAGAAGTTGAGCAGGGTTTGGAACACTGCTTTCTTGGTAAATCTTTCATCTATGCCTTCAATCCCCTGCAAAGACAGCCTCCAATTTGTTTCTTTACTGGCAGATTAATGCTATTTTTATTCTTTTTCAACTCTACTCTAGCATCCTCCCAAAATAGAAAAGTTTGCAAGTTAAATTTTTAAACATAGATGGTATGTGCTCTTTGGTTGTTTGATTTTAAGAATGACATAAAATTAAAGGATATTTTCGCACCATCTGCTCTCTTGCAACAATGGGCAATAATTTCCTGATTGTCTTACTTCATGTACGTGTTTTAAATCTAGAGTATCCTTTATGATTATTGCAGTTGGCATTTTCTTATTTTATGTAGTCCTTCTTGCCTATATCTGTACTGAGCAACCAGGCTGGGTTTTATCCCCTCTTTGTGCCATTCCTATTTCAATTTCCCATTATCACAGAACTGTTGACAAAAGTCATTCTGTTACTTTTTTCTGTCATGTCTTCCAAATTCACTGGGCTAATCCTTTATGAGGACAGAGAAATGCAATTCTAAAGGAACTTATTAAAATTTATTTAACCAATCCAATCCTTCAAATATGAGGACACGGTGAGAAACGCTGTCATTCAGTAAAACAGAAACTACGATGGTATGAACTATCTTCCAGTATCAGCTGTGGTGGAATAAGCTGAGAGGCTGGTGCAGGCAGGGACTGTCAACAAAGCCAGGCCTGGAAACGTGCGAGGGCACCAGGTCCGCCTGGCCATCTGCTCTGTGTGGGGGGAAGAGAGACACAGCAGTGAACTAAGGTGTTTGTTGTCTAAGTCCTAACTTGCTAACAAGATCTGTGCAATGAACTCGTACGTACTACTGTGGTTCTACGGAGACCCTCAGAAAAACTCCATGGCAACCACCTGTCATACTCTATTGGGATAAGAGAGATGTTTCTAATAAAAATCTATACTCTAAAAATGTTCTACTTACCATAAATGAAAAGATGTATTAAAAGGAAAGATGTTTAAAAAAAAAAGACATTGAAAAACAATGTGAACAATACTGATTAACTCTGTAGCTTTCTTAAAAGATACAGACATATGCTAATAGTTTTGAAAGTATATATAAGGACTTGTTTAAAAAGGTTTTACCTTTAAGGAAGGGACTGAAAAGGGTGCCATTACATATTTTTCTGTGCTTTAATTTTTTTAACCATGGACATATATTAATTTTTAATATATTTCAACAAGGGATAACATACTTAAGAGCCATCGTGATTTCCTTTCAAATAATTTTCTGTAAAAGGATTTTAGTACATGGGCACATCATAATTTTCTCAATGATTTCCCTATCATTGGACACATTAGTTATAATCCAATTTTTGCTGATAAATCTAGCACTGCAACAATCACCTCAGTAAGTGTACTTTTGTCTTTGTAAATGTACTTTTTTCCAATTATTTCTTAGGAGTGTAAGAAATGGCTCAAAAGGCTTAAAGACGTTAAGGGTTACTGATACACACCACCTGCCTGCTTTTCAGGATGCATATCGCAATCATACCACAGCCAGCAGAAAAGCAGAGTGCTCACTCTAACAAGCACATTCTCATGAGTAATGAGAATTGTCCTTTGGTCTTTACTAATATGATAAGAAAAAGAAATCTTTCACTATTACTTGGAATACTACTGAAGTTTGAATGATTTTTCAATTTTCAAAGAAACAGGTTCTCACACCATTTCAATAATCATCAGAATCGTCCAATTTTATGTTAATTAACGCTTAAAATAAAAGGACAGAATACACACTCCTGAGAACTTGGAATACAAGAAACACTGAAAATTATGATTAGGCCATAAAATATAGTTTATGAAAATTTTAGAAGACTGTTGGAAACAACCTATTCTTTTATCTTAATTCAAGTATGTAGGAAGTATGTAAAAGCCATGTGTGAAGTGGAGTCAAACTTAGCATAGGAATCTACAACATCCATGACAGTTTTCTTTCCAAGGATTTATAACACATGGTCTTTCAAATTCAACACACAGCCCAAGAGCCACAGTATGCCTATGAACACATAAGCAACAGCTCCTTAAAATTCCTCCTCCCAGCAAACTGGCCTACAGAACCCCAAATACTATCAGCTGATGTCACTTCTTTCCAGATGCCCTCAGTTTGGCAGAAAGTAAAAGTGAATGGATGTGATAATTCAATGGTAATATATAAAGCAGTCCATCTGCCTGGCCTGCTGTGAGCACGTCTGCTGCAAATACTATCCCATAGCCACTGCTACTGAGCACCTCGGGCCTGAACTCCACCAGGCTTCCCCAAACAGTGTCAAGGAGTTCCCTGACTTAGAAATGGCCCACAAGGAATGACTTTTTCAAAACGTACTCAGTGAGAGAGGCATGCTGCTAGGTGCCTGACCCCCTGTGGCCCCCATCCTAGTGAGGCATCAGTTAAATCCTTCTTTACAGGTAGGAAACTAAGGCTACAGAGCCAGGTTATCCAAGCACCCCACATAGAACCAGAATTCTAATACGGGCCTATGTGATTGGGTTGGGTTTTTGCTTGTTTGCACTCAAATTAGCCACCAAAATACTTTTAGCAAGGAAAGAAATACTCTGGAAATGGAGCAATGAACACTTGTATTTCTGACAGAGTTATGAAAAATAAAACACTGGCCTTTCTCCAGGCTTTGAATTTGAACAGAATACTTGACCTCTAATCTGGTCTCTGTGTCCAAAGCATGGGCTTTAAGCTAGGTCTGGTCGCCTTATGATCATAGGCTGGTGACCTCAGTGCTTCCCTGTCCTCTTCTAGAGAGACGAGCCTCCTGTTACTCTCTGAGGGCAAGCTGGAGTTTTCCTCTATGGTTCCACTAACCATACCCTCCTTTCTCTGTGGCCAAGATTGGCCCACTAATCTGACCCATCATCACTGGAAAAGGAAGTGGGAGTTCTCTTAGACCTGCCAGGCCCACCTCTGAGCAAAGGTCAGTTCTCCAAAGTGGAATTCTGAAAGAAACAAGCAGAGGAAGCACAACCTAACCCACCACACATCTCTCCAGTCCCCCCCCCAACAACTGTGCAAGACCCCTTATAGATTTAACTTCGGTTATTCTTCAGCACAACACTGAAGAAGCTGTCATCTCCATTTTACATATGGGGAAAAGGTATTTTTAACATTCAGTTCAGTTCAGTCACTCAGTCGTGTCCGACTCTTTGCGACCCCATAGACCACAGCACACCAGGCCTCCCTGTCCATCACCAACTCCCAGAGTTTACCCAAACTCATGTCCATCAAGTCAGTGATGCCATCTAACCATCTCATCCTCTGTTGTCCTCAAGGAGGTCAATTAAATACTTGCTACAATCACACAGTTAGTAAAAAGAAAAGGAAGACTTCAAGTCAGAGCCTGGCCAACCCTTGAACTTGTCTGCCTGTACCGCTGCACAACAATGCTTCCCTAGTACATGAGGAAAATGAAGCTCAGCAGAATGACATGCATCCTGAAGGGGACTCAAGACAGTCTGTTACTCTCTGGAGCATCAACCACCTCCATCACCCTGTGTCATCCCTTGAGTGACTCAAATACTAAGCAGACCATGGAACCTCAGTAACTACATGAGCTTTATTTCTCATGAAGCATCTTGAGGGGAAATGCAAGATATAATCAATTTTATAAGAGTAACTTTGATATTACAAATGGAACATTAAGCATGGTTAAGCTAAATTTTTCATCCTTAATATGTTTTTCTAGACTTTTCCAAAAAGACTACAAAATAACAGCAATAGTGGTAAATACATACATACAATCCTCACCCCCATTCAACACAAATACTTGTTATTTATGATTACAAAAAAGACACTCCCCAAGATTAACATTTCATTTCTCCATATGTTTAATGACATTACAACACAAAGTTGAAACTTCCCTTACTCAACTACTTATTGTCATACTCAAGTGTAATAAAAATCAAAATATCAAACAATAAGGGAGACATAAGGCAATCACAAAACTACACTCAGCATTACAAGCAAGAGGCATACAAATATTGACATTGTTCTCACTTAAGGACAGCACTTGGAAAAATGCAAACAGATCAATACAAATGAAGAACAAAAATAATGGACAGAATTAGCTGTGAGCACTAACTTTCACAGACAGCACCACAGAGAATCAATCAGTGCTCTAAGCTATCACGTTGGAAATCATCCCTCCAGAGTATCTGGACAGTTCAGAAGACACTCTGGTTTTACCTTCTTTGTTTTAGAAAGAGGCAAAAAAATATTACTAGGCACAGTTTGTAGGGAATCAAAGCAGAGTAAATTTAAAATACTAGGCATGGCTGAAAGAGGGAGAGAACCAAGCACTGGGCTTCTTTATTGTACCGGACGTTTTCAGGATCTGCCAAACGGGACCCCCTTCCTTTTCAAATTGGCTAACACTCTGACTTTTATAATTGCCAAAGTGTGGAATTATTAAAACAGTAATAGAGATTAATCAAGGGTTTCTTCACCCATTCTTTATTACCTTAGATATTTAAACATCAACACCCTATTCAGCCATTACCTTCACTACTTACAACCTTCTGCTTGAGGAGGGGTCCTGGCATGAGAGCACACCAGGGCTACAGACCCCATGACAATTTTCGAGCTACAACTCCGACAAGCAGTTCCGAAGAGAAGTATGTTCACACTTCCTGTCATCTTGCTCAGAGCAGAGGGAGGACAGACTACGGATCCACAGATTTAAGTCTAATTATAGCCACTGACCTCAGAGAAATTCCATTAAAGCTTTCTTTTGATTCAAAGAGGTCATATCAAATGATCACAGAGGCAAGATTCCCACAACAAACTTCAAACTGGGCATATACACATGTCGCCTTTGTTCTGTCAGCAAAGAATGAGTATCTTGAAGGAAGGAGAATAGTAACCTTGGTTGGCATGCCTTATTTAAGAAGTCTGAAAATTCACACTTAGTTCTTCCACTGACAAAGAAAAAGCACTATGTGGCTGGCACCTATATAATCCACCACATCCAATGAAATGAGTCCAGAAGGGTACAGGGTACTAGGGGGCCAACCTTCTGCATCCAATCTCAGCCTCACCATCCTCATTTTATGCATCATCCCAACTCCTTGGTTTGAGAAAGGGGGCTAGCAGAGGACAGTGCATGCTGAGTTGCTTCAGTTGTGTCTGACTCGTTATGACCCCATGGATTGTAGCCTGCCAGGCTCCTCTGTCCACAGGATTTTCACAAGAAGAATACTGGACTGGGTTGCCATGTCCTCCTCCAGGGGATTTTCCCAACCTAGGGATCGAAACCCTTGTCTCCTGCATTGCAAGTGGATTCTTTTACCACTGAGCCACTGGGGAAGCCTAATAGAGGACAGAAGATATCCAATTATCTCTGGACCAGCACAGATGGCAAGAAGTAACATATATAAAGTGCCCTACATCAAGCCTGGCACACTGTGAACAATCAATGTCCGATCCTACTACTATCAAACCATGTGAAAGAATGATTTAAAAACTAATTTTTCTCAGTACAGTGAATATGTTATTCAAAAAGTCAACTTACTTTTTAAGGTATCAGTTCAGTTCAGTTCAGTCGCTCAATCGTGTCCAACTCTTTGCGACCCCATGAACCACAGCACGCCAGGCCTCCCTGTCTATCACCAACTTCCGGAGTCCACCCAAACCCATGTCCATTGTGTCAGTGATGCCATCCACCCATCTCATCCTCTGTCATCCCCTTCTCCTCCTGCCCTCAATCTTTCCCAGCATCAGGGTCTTTTGAAATGAGTCAGCTCTCCGCATCAGGTGGTCAAAGTATTGAAGTTTCAGCTTCAACATCAGTCCTTCCAATGAACATCCAGACTGATCACCTTTAGGATGGACTGGTTGGATCTCCTTGCAGTCCAAGGGACTCTCAGGAGTCTTCTCCAACACCACAGTTCAAAAGCATCAATTCTTCGGCACTCAGCTTTCTTTATAGTCCAACTCTCACATCCATACATGACTACTGGAAAAACCATAGCCTTGACTAAATGGACCTTTGTTGACAAAGTAATGTCTCTGCTTTTTAATATGCTCTCTAGGTTTTAAGGTACAGGGTTAACTAAAGCCTCAAAAACAGATATTACTTTGATTTTGAGTTAGCAATTAGACACCAGTATCATAAATTATATACCTAGTTCTACTCAAATCCCATAGTCCAGCAAATTTATTAATAAATTAACACTAAATGAAATCAGGCTCCCCATCCTGAGGACTCTTTAAACCCCAAACGTCTCTCCTGCAGACACAATCTATATTAATCACTTGGCTTTCCTGGTACACTACTTGATGTCTCAGATTTTCTGAATCCAACAATACTTTACTAGAATAAAATGGGGACACAATGTGAACCTAACCCTAGTCTCTTCTAAATACACAAATACAAACTTCCCAGTTGCAGTGCAAACTCCTAAGGACATGACTTCATACGCTTCTTTTTCTCTATATGGTATTTTCTCTTCTTCCCTTTACACTCTTGTTTAGAAAAAAAAAAAGGCAGAGGACAACCACTCATCAGCACTGCTATGTTGTACCACCAGGACCCAAGAAACAGAAACCAAGTGAAGGCAAAAAGATAAAACAAAGAATATGAAACCACTTAACTCTTGGAGTTCATATTTCATGTGCCATACCAGACACTACAATTAGAATGCCAAGAACTGTTAAATGAGCAATGTTCAACAGTCTGCATTTACTTTATTTCACAAGCTGTAAGAATAGAGAAATGTCACTGTACTAGTATTCTATGATCTAAGGCATATTAAAATACAACCTACAGACTCACTGTTAAAATGGTTCCTGACTGTTTTAGCAAAGACCACCCCAAGATTAAAGATTTCTTTGGATGAATGCTACCTAATTTAGGAAAAAACAAATTTAATTTTAGAAAATGATTGAAATATAAAAAATAAACCCATATCATGGTTCTTATATTTAAGACAATTTAATAGTTGAAATTCCTTTCAGATTAAAAAGAAATCAATTTCAACATTCTACTGTCTCTTTTTAAACTTGTTCAAAAGTTTGAGGATTCAAATGTCAGAATACTTTCAAGTTAGATGGTGAAGTAACTCTCTTGGAGTTTATAAGAGAATATTCTCAGCTTTGCAGTGCAATTTTTCAGCTTTCTGGCATATCATGTTAATAGATTATCACTTAAAGTAAAATTAATGCAAAATAAGAGATATCATTCTGGAGTCACCAACTATTACCTTTCCTTCCAAGAAGATAACGTCATTTACTGTGCTGCAGATAATTCTCTCACGCTGCACATACTGTCATAAATACACTGCTTCTGATGGTGTAGCCTAGATATGACTGTCCCCCAGACAATGATTCTTTTTAACTCAAGAAAACCAGTACAGTAAATAACTTTTCTTCCCTTAGAGACAATCACAGTGCTGGAGGCTGCTGCAACACAAAAACAAAATATCCTCACAAACGTCTCCAAACAGTCAAGCCGAAAATCTAAGCCAAAGTTTCATTTAACAGCCTGTCAGTTTTTTGATGTGAAGCTAATGAATGCAGTGGCAAACAAATCCATCAAACCTAACAGCAAAACAACTGCACTTCATCCCACCAAACATAAAAATGAAATACAACCTGCAGGCCAGCTCTTTGATCCAACCTAGCCAGGAAGGAGCCCCGTGAATGCCACCACAGCTGCTGAGCAGGAGTAACCACGGACTCCATCTCACCCCAGAAGGAAAGAACGCTCCAGAGGCAGAAAACACTCATCTCAAATATGCACAGATATCTCAGTTCAACTGCTACGCAATCTGGTGGATATTTTAAAATCTCTACTAGAAAAAAAAGTATACAGTATTCCACTCTAGATTACTCTGATATTCAAAGCTAGAAAGATGTCTAAAATAACTGGATGGTATGTTCCACACATATTACAGCTTTGCAAAAGAGGTTTATTAAAAACCCTCCTGCTCATTATGAAAGTTCTTTGAAGACAAAGAAAACAATTCCTTTTGTACAAGCATGTAGCACAATTCCTATTTCAAAGAAGAAACTTGTGGGGCACTCACCGAAGCTGAACTCTGCCTGACAGCAGGAATATGAGCACAAGGCCACCTAGAACATTTCTTTTTTTTTCAATGAAAACCTTAATTCTGATAAATGAAATGAGGAAAACCATTACAGAACCACTTTCTTAGGTAAGTGGGTCCTCTTAAGGCAAGGCTGTTCTTTTCTACAGTATCATGCAGGATTTGGTTTGCTATATTTGGCAGGTCAAGGCAAAAAAGAGCTGAATGATCCTGAAAAGAGAGGGAAAGATAGGAACAAGAGGAATACCAAAGTTGGGGGCATTAGCAGAAATTTTTAGAAACAAGGATAGTCAAATTAAGTTGTCATGGCTCACACTTATACCCATTTTCTGAAGACCTGTTCTACAATCTATGCACAAAAGAAGCCTTATATAAAAGATGAGGCAGTTTGGGTAGATACTATAATAAAGAGTCATCTGAATTAAGTGCTGAAAAATGGGGAATACACTGACAGGCAATGGAATATCCACATACAATAATCATTGTTGTTGCTATTATTATTATTATTATTTAGTTGAGTACATCAAAGGTTAAAGAATCTGCTGGAATTTGGAAGATGAGTATTTGGGAATAGCACAAACATTGGGATGGATGTTCTTTTTAGTCAATGTGAGCCATACCTTAAATGGAGGGAAGGTTTCATGAACAAATACCACATACCAAGAGATCAGTAATACATTCAAAGGAAATCCACAGAAACCCCATCTCCCATCCTGCTCCAGCGATACCACTAGCGGTGAAGCAGCCAAGAGCAAAGGAAGCAGTCCTGGATGCTCGGCGGTGCCAACACTACTCTTACTTACTTCTGGCTCCCATCAAACAATTCAGCCTCCAAGGGATGAATTCACAGAAACATACACAGTGCCTGGCATACAACAGACAAGCTCTACCTGAAAAAACAGAACTCTCTCCCCATCCATATTAAGTTACTTGAGTGGCTTAAAAGGTCCCTTACCAAAGCCTGTTGGCTGCTAAACAAAGACCACAAATATTATTGGTGAGCCTGGGGTTATCTTTTCAAAATTACTTTTTTAATTAAAAAATAACCTCCTGTAACAGCTCTTTTCTAAGTTATGAAAACAGAAATATTGGTTTGTAATATACAAAATATTATCAGTTGAGATTCTTCACTCTGCCCCCATGTTAATTAATGCTGCACCAGACACTTTATCAGATACTTTTACATAGTCAAATCAACATGTGACAGGTAAAGCAGCAGTCATTTCCCAGTGCTTCAACTACAAAAAAGTATGCCATTTTTAAAAAAATTATCCCCCTAAATGTATAACTCATTATCACTTGTGAAAAATAACTGTTTTTTAAATAGTTATCGTTTAGAATGAATTAAAGAGCACAAAGGATTAAGACAAACAAATGTGGTCATTCTCAAAGCTAAAATTTGTCTTTTAATACAATTCATAATTAATTCACTATACATTATATTTTTCTCCAGCAAAACACAAAAACTGCCCAACTTACAAATTTTCCTAAGATTAAAAATTACACGTTCATACACATACCCACACATACACCACAGTAAATCCATAAGATTGCCTATAGAAACAGACTTGAAAAAAATCAATATATATCACCATGTCAATTATTAACTGAAAATCTCTGATGTAGGCAGAATGCTGCCCCCCACACTCCCACACCTCACTTGGTCCCACCCTAACAGTGAAGATATCCGTATCCTAGACCCCACTTCTAGGATATGAATATGTGAATATGCTATCTTTGAATATGATATCTGTGAATATGCTATCTTTTATGACAAAAGGGATATTGTGGATTGCTTACTCTGAAATGTAGGGGACCACAGCAAGGACCTGAGACAGGCCTCAAGGAGCAAAGACCTGGCTGACAACAGCAAGGAAATAGGAACTCAGTCCTACAACCACAAGGAACTAACAGCCAACAATCTCACTGAGTAAGAAGTAGATTCTCCACCAGAATCTCCAGTGAGGAATGCAGCCCTGCAAACACATTGATTTCGCTGGTGAGACCAATGTTAAACATATAACCTACAGGACTACAAAACAGTAAAAAGAGTATTGCTTTAAGCCACTAATTTTATGGTAATTTTATGGGAACTTGCTACAGCTGCAATAAAAAATTAATACATTTTTATTATTATTATTTAGGTGAGTAGAACCACCTCACTAAGAGTTAAGAAAAGGGTGGAGACAACATCTAAAATCATCTCCAACACATGTAACTATGATGAATTTTAAATTAACTGTCCAACACTGCATTATAGCCACTGAACATCTCGTCATATCCTCTGACTAAACTGAATGATATAAATCAACACAGCATGAGTGACTATCTACATACCTAAGTTTTCCACCCCCATCCCCACAACAAATCTATGGGGTAAAGAGGTATTCTTAGGTTATAGAAAGAAACAAAAAGAAGAAATGACTTTCCTGATATTCTCTGGTTAGCAAAAAGAAGAGCTGGGCCTCAGATCCATGCCTCCCCGACCAAGGTGCTCTGCTTCCTGAACAATCCCACAGAGTTCTGGGCTTATCAGCTGAGGCTTCAGAGAGGTCCACTATCAACCTCTCTTACGTGGTCACACTCCACTCCTACTCTGTCCACATGGAAAGGTGGAAACACATTCAGGATATTTTAGACTTGGGGAGAAGCCAATACTCAGAACTACTGATGAAACTGAAAGCTACAGTAAATAAGCACAAACTGATTTTGCTGGTGATTGAACAGCTGGGATAGTTGACTTATTATGTCAATGATTAAAGATGCAAACCATAAAATAGCATACCTTTTTATAACCTCAGGATTATGACACTGTTTTGATGTAGATATAGGCATTACTTTTCTGCAAAATAATGGCAGTAGCTGGCCAAGGTACATACACTGAGCTTTCTGGGTTTTTTTTTTTTTTTAATTAGGTTTATTGTAATAAGAAGGATGTGAAAGAAGTAGTTCAGTTCTACTTCTTTCTAAATGACCCCTCATAAATAAAAATTACTCAGAACCGAGAAAGTCTTCTAATAGCAGGAGCTTTCTTTTATGTTATGAATTCACTCAAATGCTTGAGCTGCCAAAGGGCTATATTCTTATTTTAAAATATTACGCAATTTTCTAAATGTGCATGTAAAGTAAACCTAGAGTTGTCTTCCCTGAATATATCTCTATCCACGTTCACTCAATGGTTCCACACAAAAGTTTTATCATGCGGAATGAATATTTGCCTGGACCATGCAGGGGCCACAAGAGGCCACATAGACTCTATGTGCCATTTTCCACTAAATATAGAGCAATTCTACATACTCTGTGAAACACATAGTTTCATTAAGAATCTACCCTCTGCCAGCATGCACCTCTGCCTTAAAATCCACAGGAAACGAAGAAACCTAATAGAAGCTACTGTCACTTTGAAAATGTCCTCTATTTAACTCCACAGGGGGGCAATTAATAAAATTTAACCCAGTTGCTTGTGAATGAAAATACACAGTTTGTGAACTAAATTAAATACACTGAGTAGGAGACACAAATTTTTATACCAAATCTAACATGAAGATATATTTCTTATTAAAGTATGTTCTATATTATTACTTTCAAGAAATTCATTTCTGTGCTAAGGGCAGTTTGAATCATTTCTTCTTACCATCTTTCCTTAACATCTTGTTACAATTTTACCAGACACTTTCCTGTGTAAATAGCTGTTTTCTAAGCCATGGACTGAACTCTAACATGGAAGGTGCCAAGTCCACCTAATATGGAATCACAGGAAGCCACTGGAAAATCTCACAAAAAAACAAACAAACAAGATGGCCTTAAGAAAGAAAGCAAGCCTCGGTTGCATAAAATTGCCTCTCAAAGTAAACTGCTCCACATTAATCTCAAAACAAAAAATGTTGCTACAAATATTAACATAGCCTATGTAAAATAAATATATCTGTCTGGAATAAATTACTATGGTCACAGGCACACAACATCATTGAGGAGGAAAAATAAATGCTGCATGTGATCACAGCTTTCCCACTATAATAACTAGAATACACGTTTAATTTATGCTTTATTTTCTGAAGCATAACTTACCAATTTAGCAACTTTCCCATAGTCAATCCATCTGACAGTAGCAAAATTTGTAGATTCTGCACAGTTGAAACCATGATTAAAACCAGCATGGTAGCCATATGGGAAAGTGATCATAAATTCTCCAGCTTCCTGGGTGATCTGCAGGGTAGAGGACATATAATATTTCCCAATTATAAGGCATCCCAAATTGCAAATACAGTTAAAATATATTTCCTGTTTAAAAAAAGAAAAAAAAATGTTATGATGTCCAAGCTATACTAGTATAAAAGAGGTGCCCCCAGATTCTTCACTTAATTCTTTAATAGTTTTTCAGGAGACTTTTAAAACTTTTCTAAACAGATGACCCTCTGGCAATAGTTCAATCATTCAGCCCATAACCAGAGAAATTATATTTTATTTGAAGATGTCTGCTTTATGTTATTTTAAAAAGTGTTCATAATAGCATTCAACACATTTTAATACTCAAAAAACTCACATTACTGGCATTATAAAACAGGACATATCACAAATGACATTTTTCAAGTTACAGCTATAAAAATTTTGGCAACACACACTGAATGTTATGAATTCTTATTGCTAAAGAGTTGATTGTATTCAATAAACTGTCCTTTCATTACACCTGGAAAACATTCAATTAACTATATTTCATTTAACAGTAAAATTTCTATCAAATAATTATTCAAATATATGTACAACATATGGGTATGTAGGTGTGAGTGAGTGCATTTGCAAATATAATTAAAATAGCTTGGGTCAATCAGCCATCAACCTAAAAGCAAAGATAAAAATGTATTCAGTTCATTCCTAACTTTTAAAGAAATCTGCTTATTTTTTTTTCCGACACTCACCAAAACATACAAAACATACAAGGAGCTATGGAAGAATAGTGAAGCTAAATTTATCAATGTTTTTTTAAACTTGTCTGCTCAATACAAGAGTATCAAATCTGTAACTCACTGATTCATTCAGTCACCTTGGTTCAAGAAACAAATATGTAAGTATGCACCTGTGTGGAAACACATTGTATAAATACATGTGCACATCCTGCACTCAGTAACCATTACAGGAATGCTAAAATGTTGCATGTGGAAGTACTTTCCTTCCCAACAATTCTAGAATTTAGCTCATCACCCCTGCCCCCTGTGACATCCCACCAGGTGTTCTATTGCAATGAGCAGCCATTCAGCTGCCACCTGGCAGGCAGAGAATGGCTTATCAGGGTTCAACATGGTTCCAGTTCCATCATTTCAAGCCACGTGAGAATACAGCCTGATTCTCTCCTTTTCTAATCTCACTGAATCTCATTAATTATAATTGTGCTTGGAAATAAGGCATTCCTTGTACCATGTGATGAAATAAAACTTACTTTGCTCAACTGTCACTAGCCCTATAAAGGGGAGTTGGGGGGAAGAGGGTAAGACTGCTGTCAGTGGGATAAGGAAATGAGCTTCATTGCTCCACTGTATCTCATCTATAGTTCTTCCCTACTCTACCTGGAAAACTCCTTTCTTGCCATGCTGAAAAGTACCTATTCCCATTAAATGGGACACTAAATATTATGCCCCTATATAGTTTCTAGAAACAGGTCAGTCCCAATTAACTAAAATATAAGGCTAATTTACTGCCTCTATGAAATAAACTGATTTTTTTTTAAAAGGGTATACAGACAGAAAAGAACAAGTTCTTTTTAAGACCAACCAAGCATCATAATTCCATACAGCGAAAAATGGTGGAGAGGGTAGTACACATAATCGAAAAGCAGACATTAGCTATTTGGCAAACATACTTTTTCATGCATATATATATATACTTGTACACACACACATAAGAATATGCACAAATACACTGAAAAAAAAAGAAAAAAATGTTAGTCCAACTGGGAAATGATTGCCTAAAGAGTAAAGGTTGAACTGAGGAGGAAGAGTGCATTATTATATTACCTATACTATGCAAAGCGCTTCATATAGATAATCTCTTTTCATCCTCATAATGGCCCTATTAAATGGTACTCTTATTATCCTCATTTTCCAGTTGAAGAGATTGAAGCTCACAAAAATGATGTAATCTACCCAAGTGGTAGAATCAGAAATGAACTTGGGAAGAATCAATGTCATTCTAAAGTCTGCTACTCTGTCCAAGGTTACAGTATCATCACTGAAAAATAAGCTTCTTGAGGAGCACACTGTCATCACACATCCTTCATCAAGGCAGAAGGGGAAATGGCAACATTTCATATGAAAAACTGCAGCCACCAATCAGCCCTCTAAGTGGCTGGTGTCTCACCATCTGTGGACAAGTACTCACCATTATACTTCCCACAGAAGCCACAAAATGCCCCATCCTCAAAAGACTGGATAAGAACATGGTGCATTTGGTGGGCTACCAAACAGTACCTGGAGAGTCTCAGCCCAGAAAAAGGTGCGAGGCACCTGTCTCCTCCAAATATTACAAAGAAGCCAGAAGCTACTACAGCCTCCATCCTGGGGGAATAAGCCAATCCTGCAGCCCCGCTATTTCACATAACCCTCCTCCAAAAAACAACTTGGTCAATTCCCATCAACAGCACTAAACTCTCAGAGTTTTCCCTGTCTTGGAGGACTCAATTCTGCTCCTTCTCTGCCTTCTAACATCCCACCTTAAATAAAAGTGCTTAACCAGGCTTATGACAACCACCTGAGAGAAAGTGCACTGATGACCCAGTCTGAGACTGGAAAGCCTGGTGCTTTAGAGGCGTCTGCAAGTAAGACAATGCCCCCAGAAGGAGTGGCCCCATTGGGGGCGGGGCACAGCCTCTGACTTCTGTACCTGCGGCAGTGCTGCAGCCCCCCCACACCTGTGGACATTACCCATAGTGCACATCTCGAAGGCACACTTTCTGTCGTGGGGAGAAGTATGTAACTAAACAAGTGGTGAGAGCACTCTCATCAGGGACATGAGACAAGCCTGTCTCATGCGTGACTGCCACACAGACTCTTCATGAGTGAGCAGGACCACCCCAAGGTGGAGAATGTTTCCCAGTCCTTGCAAAACTTCTACTTCAAACAAAGTCTGGACTGGTGGGAGCGGGGCCCCAGGGGTGAGGGCTGAGGGAGATAGGTGGATGACCAGATTTTAAGGGCCTGAAATAAAGAAGAGGGAAAGATTTAGTCACAAGTGAAAAGCTTTGAAAGTGGAAAACAGCAAGGATTATGGGAAGACAGTCAAATAAAAAAATGATAAAGAGAGTAGAGCTATTTTTTAATGTTTCTGCAAGTAACTGGACTTAATCCTCCTCCAACTGAGAGCTTTTATTGACCTGTCAAAAGTTTTTTTTTCATTTCAGCTTCTTGACATGAAAACACTCATGCTCTGTAATAATTCTAACCCAATAATGATCCATGGACACAAAGAAAGAGTGATCTAGCATGTACAGAGTCTTACAAAACTTAATCTTCAGAAATATTCCAAAGAAGCAATATCTGATTATTAAATCATCAGGCAATTCTATCCATAATGAAATCTCAATTGTATTATGTCTGAATGAGTTTAGAAATAACATACTGACACCATAATCACTGATTCTAACCAACCAAACTGTTAATAAAAACTGATTTTTTTTTTAAATAGATGGCATTAACATAAATCCTTTTGCTCACATAAAAGACTTCAGTGGAAGAGAATTATGTATTATACTGTCAAATGTGCTACATTTTACTTTCACTATTGTTACAAGTGAACTAGAAGTGCATGAAATCTCAAGTAAATGTAACCCAAAATTAATTTTAAAAAAATTTAATTTCAGAATTTGAAAAAGAATAGATACATGTAAAAGAAAAAAAAAATGTCAAGAGCTTTTCTTACTTCCTTTCATTAGTACTTTTCTAATTAGTACTTTCATTAGTACTTTTCCAAAATAGTTAATTATTTTAACCATAATTTTAACAAAAGTGGAATTAAAGCCAACTGGGTCTTTAAAAAAAAATGTAATTTCAAATCAGTACTTAGGTAAATAATTGTTACCTAAATAAAACATGAATCTGAATTTTCCTCCTCATACCCTAAAAATCCTACTGGAAGTCAAAGATATATTAGTTTACATTAAATTTGTCTTAAACACAAATTCTACACACAGGAAATGATTCTGTTAAAGAGTAACACTAATATACCTTGTCAAAGGGAATGCCGTATTTCTTTAATACTGAGGGAGATATCAGTGTCATCTTGTGGCGAAGAAATGCATCACACCCTTGAGAACTGCTTGGAAAAAAACCTAAATGGAAACAGTAAATACAAGCAGTAATGCATTAATTAAGATATAATTTCAAATCAGTTTTTAAGCTTATGTTCTAGTATTCTTATATAATGACGGCTTTACACAACTACAGACCAAATCCATCATCAAAAATCACAGTGCTAAAAATTAGAGTCAGAATTCTTAAAAATTAAAGGATACATATTTTTATAACCAAAGGCTGATCTTTTTTACAAAAAGATCTGCCAAGAGTTGTCTGCATAATACAAAATGACTAAACCTTAAATATTTGTAACAAATTTAAACTCAGTCTACCTATTATCTGATAAGTGGATAAAATATTAAGGGAGGTGAGAAGAGGAAATCTGCAGTTTTAACAGAGCAATCTCTTACTTTAGACTCCTAAAAGCAGTCATCCTAGAAGCACTTGTCCAGCATACGGTAGACACACAGCAGTTTTCTATCTCTGTTTCTTTCTGATTAATTTTAGATAGTTTCAGTTCAGTTCAGTCGCTCAGTCATGTCAACTCTTTACAATCCCATGGACTGCAGCACACCAGGCCTCCCTGTCCATCACCAACTCGCAGAGATTACTCACACTCATGTCCATTGAGCCAGTGATGCCATCCAACCATCTCATCCTCTGTCATCCCCTTCTCCTCCCACCTTCAATCTTTCCCCGGATCAGGGTCTTTTCAAAAGAGCCAGTTCTTCACATCAGGTGGCCAAATATTGGAGTTTCAGTATCAGTCCTTCCAATGAACATTCAGGACTTTAACTGCTACAAACTTCTGGAACTAACTCCCAGTCAGGACCATTCAAGAACCTGGAAACCTGTCTCACCAGCCTATATGGAAAGAGTGTCTTGAAGAGGCCTTTAGGTGAAGAAGCTAAACGTGCAGCAACTGATTCATTCAACACTACATGATGTGCTGAAACCCAGCTGTTTCTCTCCATCTCTACCTTCAACACTGCAGTCTGTCTGAGACACTCTCATTAACTCAGTTACATAAGCTAGAGAAAACATACATACTTGATGTTCTAGTCTTCACCTTCCTCACTGAGAGGAAAAAACCACCGCACTGAGAGCAGGAAAGCAAGATGAGAAAGACAAGAGAAATGTGGATGGGACAGAGGAGAACCACAGAGACAGGACTTGAAAGGAACAGAGAACTCACCAGGAAAGCATGTGCTATGTATCTGGGTAAAGCAGAAAAAAGCAAAGATGCTATTTAATTCCATGGCCAAAATGAAGATAAGGCCACTGGAAACGTTACAGATCTCACTCTGTGGCTCACTACATATAAATAGCTCAAGAAAAGGACCAATCTGGTAAGAGAATCACCAGCACTCATTACCTAACTGTGAACCACTTTAACCTCATAGAATAGCAGGGTTTTACGGTAATAGTTTTAAAGTAAATAAGGCTTTACTGATGCCACCACAGAGCACGTGAGGCCATAGATCAGCAGAAGGAAACAAATCAGACATCTGAAAAAAGAAAAAAAAACCATTAGGGTATAAAGAACTACTTGCAAAGAATAGCATATCTGCTTAAGCACCTACACCTAGATTGATAAAAAGAAAAATAGAAATATTTCAAAACCACTAGACCATTCAGGTATGACCTAAACCAAATCCCTTACGATTATACAGTGGAAGTGAGACATAGATTTAAGGGACCGGATCTGATACACAGAGTGCCTGGAACTATGGACAGAGGTTTGTGACATTGTACAGGAGACCAGGATCAAGACCATCTCCAAGAAAAAGACATGCAAAAAAGCAAACTGGCTGTCTGAGGAGGCCTTACAAATATCTGTGAAAAGAAGAGAAGCTAAAAGCAAAGGAGAAAAGGAAAGATTATACCCATTTGAATGCAGAGTTCCAACGATAAGCAAGGAGATATAAGAAAGCCTTCCTCAGTGATCACTGCAAAGAAACAGAGGAAAACAATAGAATGGGAAAGACTAGAGATCTCTTCAAGAAAATTAGAGACACCAAGGGAACATCTGATGCAAAGATGGGCACAATAAAGGACAGAAATGGTACGGACTTAACAGAAGCAGAAGATATTAAGAAAAGGTGGCAAGAATACACAGAAAAATTATACAAAAAAGATCTTCACGACCCAGACAATCACGATGGTATGATCACTCACTTAGAGCCAGACATCCTGGAATGCGAAGTCAAGTGGACCTTAGGAAGCATCACTACAAACAAAGCTAGTGGAGGTGATGGAATTTCAGTTGAGCCATTTCAAATCTTAAAAGATGATGCTGTGAAAGTGCTGCACTCAATATGCCAGCAAATTTGGAAAACTCAGCAGTGGCCACAGGACTGGAAAAGGTCAGTTTTCACTCCAATCCCAAAGAAAGGCAATGCCAAGGAATATTCAAACTACTAGGCAACTGCACTCATCTCACATGCTAGTAAAGTAATGCTCAAAATTCTCCAAGCCAGGCTTCAGCAATACATGAACGAAGAACTTCCAGATGTTCAAGCTGGATTTAGAAAAGGCAGAGAAACCACAGATCAAATTTCCAACATCTGCTGGATCATCAAAAAAGCAAGAGAGTTCCATAAAAACATCTATTTCTGCTTTATTGACTATGCCAAAGCCTTTGACTGTGTGGATCACAACAAACTGTTGAAAATTCTGAATGAGATAGGAATACCAGACCACCTGACCTGCCTCCTGAGAAATCTGTATGCATGTCAAGAAGCAACAGTTAGAACTGGACATGGAACAATAGACTGGTTCCAAAATGGAAAAAGAGTACATCAAGGCTGTATATTGTCACCCTGCTTATTTAACTTATATACAGAGTACATCATGAGAAACGCTGGGCTGGACGAAGCACAAGCTGGAATCAAGACTGCCGGGAGAAATATCAATAACCTCAGATATACAGATGAAACCACCCTTACAGCAGAAAGTGAAGAAGAAATAAAAAGCCTCTTGATGAAAGTGAAAGAGGAGAGTGAAAAAGTTGGCTTAAAGCTCAACATCCAGAAAACTAAGATCATGGCATCTGGTCCCATCACTTCATGGCAAATAGATGGGGAAACAGTGGGAACAGTGGCAGACTTTATTTTCGGGCTCCAAAATCACTGCAGATGGTGACTGCAGCCATGAAATAAAAAGATGCTTACTCCTTGGAAGGAAAGTGATGACCAACCTAGATAGCATATTAAAAAGCAGAGACATTACTTTGCCAACAAAGGTCTGTCTAGTCAAGGCTATGGTTTTTCCAGTAGTCATGTATGGATGTGAGAGTTGGACTATAAAGAAAGCTGAGTGCCAAAGAATTAATGTTTTGGAACTGTGGTGTTGGAGAAGACTCTTGAAAGTCACTTGGACTGCAAGGAGATCCAACCAGTCCATCCTAAAGGAGATAAGTCCTGAGTGTACATTGGAAGGACTGATGTTGAAGCTGAACTCCAATACTTTGGCCACATGATGTGAAGAGCTGACTCATTTGAAAAGACCCTGATGCTGGGAAAGATTGAAGGCAGGAGGAGAAGGAGCCGACAGAGGATGAGATGGTTAGATGGCATCACTGACTCAATGGACGTGAGTTTGAGTAAACTCTGGGAGTTGGTGATGGACAGGGAGGCCTGGAGTGCTGCAGTCCACGGGGTTGCAAAGCATCAGACATGATTAAGTGACTGAAATAAATTGAACTGAAAACATACATCCAACAGAAATGTCAGAAATACTATCATTCTCTACACTACCAGTGGGAATAAAAGGAATAATCATGCCCTATCTGGTCATCTAATACAGCCCTCTGTCTACGGTTAATATTCATAATACATAAATAGAAATAAACAACCTGTAGAAAAAAAATGCAGACTCCAGTGAATGGTGAGAAAGCACAACATAGTGTAATGGCATGTCTACATAATAAGCTGTCCTGAATCTACACCATACAGTAAAGCACAGCAGAGAGATCCCCAAACACACAACCCATGGAAAAGTTTTAACAATACAATTGAAATGGATCTACCAGACTTTTCAAATCTGTACCTCTGTTCAGCACTGCATGAATTAAACTTTAAATTAAAATCAATGAAGAAAAAGGAGTCTACTTAATTTCCTTTCGATATGGATTTGTAATCAGGATTTGAACAATGTGGTGACTGGTCATAAGTTAATTTAAATTGGAAAACCACTGAAGGAAGGCAATTTGCAATATATTAAGAACTTCATACTGGTTCAGAGTTTATATTTTCAACAGGCTATCAGAATTATATTTTACATCACCCTGGAAAACACCTGATAAACCACAAGTTATGACACAAAGCACCTATCTCAAAATGAATTTCACCTCAAAATACCTGCAGGAGTACATGGTTCACACCCACTCCTCACTCCACCATTTACGAAAAATATTTTATTCAATATTTAAGCCAGTCAACATAACCAGAATACTATTTGATACAAAATGGTATTTTTTTTTAATACTCAGAACTATTTCAGCCCACGGCTATCTACAAAGTAAGTGAAGAAAATAAATTTGAAAACAATCACATGTATGAAATATACCAAAATAGATCTGATAGAAAAGATAACATTTAACTAAAAATTCAACTGAAGACTATCAGTTTTCTGAAAGTCACTAAATAAACAGAAAACAAGGTATGTGTTAAAAGTTTTGGAAGTAAGTTCTTTAATACATGCCTTTCAGAATCTTTTTATTTTCTATTCTTATGTTTACTTTCTTGATCTGCTTTTTCCCCCAAGTTTTAAATAATATATTTGGAAGAATTCTTCTCTAAAAGTTACCATATTTGAATGTTACTACTGCAGCATTCCATAAGATTTTTCAGTTTGCCAGTCACAGAATGGGACTTTCACAATCTTGAAGACCAAGAAGTTCCACTAAAGAAACAGTGCTACACTGACCCCGCGAGTACCTAGTAGTGGAAATAGCAGCTAGCATCTCACCAGCACACCTCACATACGCCATGACCATTAGGTAATATGACAGGTGCAGAACGACACACAGAAGAAAACTGGCACATCGTTCGGCAGCATTTACTTTTGTCACGTTAAACCATTTAGTTTATGCTTGCATAAAAACAAACATAATGACGGAACAAGATGCAAAATCTGCATGCGTGTTGTGGAGTGCTAATATTTCATTCTCCTCTCTTGTAGGGATATTTTGGTGGAAGCACTTGAGAGGCAACATACTGTAAGGTACAAACTATGCTATGGGATTTTGGTAAATCTTAATCTCATCTTACAGGCACTTAACACAAGATTACCTGAGGACCAACTTTCCTCTCTCCTTCATTGCTCACAACAAACACATACTTTAACACTGCTATTAATAGGAGAGCTAAGTGATCAAAAACCTAATTGTTTGAATTATCTGAAGTCACCCTTATCTTGTCCACATAGTTAACAGAACAAAAGAGACTAATAAAGAAACCCTACAGAGACAATGATTTCTAACACAAGTCCAACAACTCATATAGCCTTGACTATTTCCACAATCTCTCAGCTCCTCAATTTCACCATCCATATAATCAGGATGCTATTATTATCTTCCTCAGTGAGTTCTTTTCTTTCCCCAATATCAAGATATAATCGACAAATAACACTGCATGAGTTTAAAATACACAGGGTAATTGTTGGCTATATGTACATATTGTGAAATGATTACCACAATAAGTTTAGTGCACATTCATCACCTAGAAATAGTTACTTTCTGTGTGATGAGAAGTTTTAAGGTCTACTCTCTTAGAAACTTTCAATACAGTATTATTAACTGTAGTTACCATACAATACAGTACATCCCCAGAACCTACTCATAACTGAAGTCTATACTTTGGGACAATCTTCACCCATTTCCACCATCCCCTGCATCTGGCAGTCACCAAACTGTTGTTTCTACCTGTAGGTTTGGTTTCTGTAATTCTCACATATAAATAAGATCATATAGCATTTGTTTGTTTCTGACTTTTTTAACTTAGCATAATGGATCCAAGATTCTTCCATGTTGAAGGAAATGACAGAATTTCCTTCTTTCTTATGCCTGAATAATAGCCTATTGTATACATATAACACTTTGCTTTATTCATTCACCTGTCGATGGACACAGGTGGTTTCCGTATCTTAGCTACTGTAAATAATGCTGCAATGAACATTTGAGGTAATAGATATGTCTTTAAGACAGTGATTTCATTTCCCTCAAATACATATCTAGAGGTAGAACTGCTGGATCATATGTTAGTTCTATTTTCAATTTTTTGAGGAACATTCATACTGTTTTCCATAGTGGCTATCCTAGCTGGGTGGATCCTTATGGGAAGCCAGTGATATAATGCACAAAAATCTTAGCCATTATAAGAAAATGGAAACAACCCAATGTCCATCAACTGATAAATGGAAGTGCAAAATGTAGTATATCTTTACAATGAAATATTACTTAGCTATAAAAAAGAATGAGGTACTGCTATGTAGAAATCATGCTACATAAAAGATGTCAGACACAAAAGTCACATATTAAATGATTTCATGCATATGAGTCATTCAGAATATGTAAATACCTAGACAGAAAGCAGACTATTAATTTCCAGGGGCCAGAAAGGGGTGAGGGGAAATACAGTATGACTGAATAAAAAATATAAGGTTTCCTTATAGGGTGATGAAAATCTATTGGAACTAGATAGAGGTGATGGTTACGTAACACAAATATATTAAATGTAACTGCATTGTACACTTCAAAATGGTCAATGGTTTATTTTATGTTTTGTGAATATTGTTTCTGCTGTTTAGTACCTAAGTCGTGTCTGATTCTTAGTGACCCAATGGAATGTAACCTGCCAGGCTCCTCAGTCCATGGGATTTCCCAGGTGCTATACACATCCAAGGATGTTCTATACAACATAAAAGTGATCAGATGCAAGAAGCACTATTATAAGAGAGAAAAGTCTACACATTGCGCAATTCCACGTTAATAACATTCTAGAGATGGAAATCTGGTTAGTGGTTGCTGGTAGGGAGAATTAATTATGAAAGGGCACAAGAGAATTTCTGGGGCCTACTGGAAATGTTCTATATCTTGAGAGTAGTAGTAATTACACCAATGTATACATTTGTCAAAACTCACTAAACTGTATGTTTTAACAACTGGCTTTTACTGTAAGTGCATTTTACCTCTATCTGACCTAAAACATCATTAGATGTTTTTAAATTGTTTTAGAAATAGAGCAGATGTACTCTAAATTCCAATCTCACATGACAAACACATGCTGCTACTATTAAATCAACAAAGTTTTAGCCATGGTAAACATTTAAAAATCAAATTTCCTATAATATACAAACACTAGTATGGAGAAATTGATGTTAGTTGTTAATCACTTAGGAAAGAAAGGAATAAGAGAGGGAAGGAGAGGGGAAAGATGAGAAACCAGACCTATAGAGGGTATGTTCACACAAGCAATAGATTTGATTAAGACAACTTAATTGAAATTTACCCAAGTATGCTTTCACAGAGTTTTATACAAGCATACCTCAGAGATGTTGCAGGCTCTCTTCTAGATGACTGCAATAAAGCAAGTATTACGGTAAAGAAAGTCACAAGAATTTCTGGTTTCCTGGTGCATATATAATTATGTTTATACTATACTATAATCTTTTTTTTTAGACTAATAATTCTATGCCTTTTATTCAGTTATTTCAAAAATATTTGATCATTTGTTTCAAAATGTACATTTAAAAAAATTCATACAAAACTGTAATTTGTTTTAAAACCGGACAGAAACAGTGGGAAAAGGATTTGGAAAAAAGTTCACTGAAAGTAAAATGAGCCCCCTCAAAAACAAACAAACAAACAAAAAAACCCTTTTACATGAAAGCATAAATACGGGAGGTACAAATTTTCCTTGAGTTCCTTGTTGGAAATTTGGTCCATAACATGAACAGGCTGAAACAGAAAAGAGAAGAGATACTTCGTCCACATCTGCATTATGAGTTGCTTAGGGCACCAACAGCCTCAGCTCATCCTTCAGATGTTTATTAAACAAGAGAAACAGAAAAAGATGAGGTGTAGAGTCTCGTCACATAAACACTTGACTCTGTACCCAAGGAAACAGTGGTACTTACGACCGGTCAGAGGTGATCAGGTGACCAGGGCTGTCCACCCATGGCTGATTCCCAAGAAAACTTCCCTCCTCTCCACACACACTCTTGAACGCTTTCAGCGAAGTGCTGGTGATGCCTCGGGTGTCTCACAGATCTTATTCCCAGATGCTAACCTATTAATGCCCCATCATGAGGATGGTTTTTTTTTTTTTTTTCCTTTTTAAACAGTTTAAAAAATACAGGGACTTCTAAGACGATGCTATAATGTTCCACTAGAGTGCCAAGGTCACGAGAACGACAGAGGGAGCGTAGCTACCGTTTCTTCTCTGGAGATGACGACCACCGTCCCGTGGGTCCTGTCCTGCCCCAGTGGCTGGGCACTGGAAGGGACAGACGGCCTGTGGGAAAGACCACTGGCTGGGAGAGTTATTGCACAACCCGGAAGAGTGAGGAGGTGGAGGGAAGAGGCGGGCGAGAGGGAGCTGATGCTCAACAAGGTAACACTGCATGGAGGGGCGTCTGCCACAGCCCAGTCGGACCCACGTCAGATGGGCATCTGTGAGTAACACTTGTGACCGGAAGTAAGAGTAAACACCTTCCTGCATAAGCTTTGGGTGGAATGGGAAACAGCTGAGAAGAGGCTCCTGCGAGGGTACCTTTTCTTCTACATGTTGGGGGAGCTGGATGAGCAGGGTTCAGCACATGGGCCAGAGGCATGGCGGCGCCCCGCAGAGGGGTCCTAACAACCACCTGGACTCAAGGAGGAACTGGAAACCACCAGATCCTGACAACAGGCGGGGCTGAGGCTAAGACGAATGAGGGGAAACTGTCACAGTCCGCGTCCCTTTTCCACATAGCTGTACTGGGGCCGGGGGCTGGCCACACAGTGCAGGCGGAGGCCAGGAGACCCCAGCAAGTAAGGCACTTCTGACAAGAAGATACAGGATCAGTTCAGGACAGAAGGAGGCCTCGCAGAGCCAGCGCCCCGGTGCTTTCTGGGGACCTCCATAAAAGAATGAGCTGGTAAAGGCAGGCAGCTGGGGGACCCATGGTCTTTCACAGCCTTCTGAAAGGAATCAGTACTCATGCAAGAACTGTGAGAGAGAGAAGCTGGTGAAGGCTCCTCGCTGAGCCAGCCATACCTGGGGAGAGACGCGACTTAGGCCCCAAGTGATCCGTCAACAACTCAGTTGTCCAGTCATGCATGAGCCCTCCTGAGGAGAGGACTGTGAGCTAGGATGGCAGTGGGGAGAGAGAGAAAGACCACTCAGTGGTCCTGACTCACAAGCCTACGGCCCACACTCCACGGCAGTCAGGCCCTGACCCTCGGGAAAGGGGGTCTGTTCACTAGGACATGGAGGCCTCTGTAGGGGCGTGAGTCATGGGCAGACCTCCCAGCCTTCTTGGCCCCCAGGCCTAGGACAGACCAACAGGGAGGCCAAAGCCCAGGATGGAACCCAAAAGGCTGCAGGGAGCAGCCACTTCGAACTTGAAAAGGAACCCAGAGAACAGAACTTTCTGTGGTGGAACCCGGAAGCGGGGGGCAAACCCTGCCCGTACCTCCTACTCAGCACCGAGGAAATAGTCAAAGGCAACGAGAAAGAAGGTCCCCAAAGCAACCCAGCCACGCACATCCCCGAACACCTGGCCCAGTTCCAGGGCTTTCCAGTCAACAGCAGCCTCTGCAGAGGTGGCCAGGGCAGGGCAGGGATCTAGTCTGGTTTCTGAAGTGTGGTAGCTCCACTTGGGACAGAAATGGGAGAGGTCCTCGTTAGGAAAGGATGCAGGTCTAGGGCTAGGACTGACCAGGCCCAGCTCAGCCTGCTCCTGGGTCCCCAAGAACTGCCCTGCCTTCAGAAGGGGCACCTATAACCTAGCAATAATATGCAATTATCAGAACCTGGAGCGAGAAAACAACTTCCCATCATGGAGCCTCCAGGGAGGGTTAGGATCGCCACCCCAGGGCCTCCTCTCCCATGCCACCAGGTGCCCCCACATGTGCCAGCCAGCGATGCTGGCGTGGGGTGGGGCTGCTGAGGTAGATAAGCGTCTGCATGGCTCCTGGCAGATGGTGCTAAGCAGCCTCTCAAACTTGGGGGCGTCTGGCCGGGCCATCACAGAGGATTTGAGACTGAAGAACATAGCCAGAACGGCCAAACCAAGACAAGGAAGCCCAAGTTCTCAGGACCCAGCGGAACTGAGATCTGTCGGCCCCTGGCCACACACTGTAAGCCAACCTGCCACAGGCTTGGCTCTGCTCTGAAGCAAATGTGCCAGGCACGCCCGGGGTGACAGGCACCTAGTTATCCTCTCAGCTTCCCCTCAAATCACTCCTGAAGCTGGCGGGTGGGACACTAGCCTCCCGCAGTGTTCTCAGGGGCTTCATGTGGCGGGGAAGATTTCCCCAACTCTCCTTGGGGAACCGACCGAACCCATCGTTTAGGACACAGAGAGAGTCGGCCCGGCCCCGGGCTTGTGGTACCACCGTGAACCACATGGAACCGAGGAGACCACAGGCACGCCAAACACCTGTGTTGTCAGCAATCACCTTGGTACCCGAGAAGGGACGCTGCTCTACTATAATCTCTTAAGTGTACAATAGAATTATGTCCCCAAAAGTACATATCTTAATTTTAAAATACTTTATTGCTATAAATGGTAACCATCATCTAACCCTTCCATGAGTTGTAATTGTTTGCAATTCACAGATCATAAAACAAACATAATAGTGAAAAAGTTTGAGATGTGAGAATTACCAAAATGTGACAGATAAGAAGTGAGCAAATGCTATTGGGAAAATGGTACCAATAGACTTGCTCAACACAGGGCTGCCACAATCAATCAATTTGCAAGAAAAGAAAAATGCATTTTCTGCAACTCACAATAAAGTGAAGCACAACAAAATTAAATAGGCCTGTAATGGCTTTTACAATATTCATATGACTGATATGATTCTTTAAAAAAGTACAGTAGCCATATAAATGGATAGTAAAGAAAATGACAAAGGAAAAGGATATGCAAGTATGTTTCTGTAGGAAATGCTTCTATATAGGTGTATTTGATTCCTTGGAAGAAAAGCAATGAGAAACCTAGAGAGCATATTAAAAAGCAGAGAGATTACTTTGCCTACAAAGATCCATCTAGTTAAAGCTATGGCTTTTCCAGTAGTCATGTACAGATGTGACAGATGGACAATAAAAAAGGCTGAGCTACGAAGAATTGATGCTTTTGAACTATGGTGTTGGAGAAGACTCTTGGGAGTCCCTTGAACTGCAAGGAGATCCAACCAGTCCATCCTGAAGGAAATCAGTCCTAGGTATTCATTGGAAGGACTGATATTGAAGCTGAAACTCCAATACTTTGGCCACCTGATGCGAAGAGCCAACTCATTGGAAAAGACCCTGATGCTGGTAAACATTGAAGGCAGGAGAGAAGGGGACAACAGAGGATGAGGTGGTTGGATGGCATCACCGACTCAAAGGACATGAGTTTGAGCAGACTCTGGGAGATGGTGAAGGACAGGGAAGCCTGGCATGCTACAGTTCATGGGGTTGCAAAGAGTCTGACACGACAGTGAATGAACAATGAACAGCAATTTGATTAACATGTGAAATTTCTTAACATGCTTATTAGTGAAAAGAACCAATGAACCAATGAATATTATGTGGGGTGACACTTGATCATTTTTACCCACATTCTTAGTTAAGAGGTCAACTTTAGAGGTTTAGGCTATAGTTGACCTCTCTGTTCTTCCTACCCCTCTTTGAGCAATTAATGATGGAGTAGAAAGTTATCACATTGCAGGTTTCACTCTGCTCCACATGTGCAACAATCCATCAACATCTCTACTGTAGAGACAAAGCCCCAAGGAGACAAAGCTCCAGGAAAGCCAGGAGAAATCCACGCTGACTGTGTATAGAGAAGGATGGTGGTTCTCCTGAATAACTGCCCTTTTTTTATCTCCTGAACATAGTGCAGCGAGTAACAGGAAAGTTTTTCTATTTCAAACTGGCTGGCAGAACACTTAGAGTTAAAACTTCCACCTAATTTAACAGGTATATAGACCATTACACATAGTTTTTTACTGCATTCCTGGGGCCACTTTGTTTCAGCTCCAGCGTTTTCCCACCTTGTCATGACACATGGATCACACACGCACAGGTCACCAGGACTCCTCAGGCCAAGGACTTTGGCACAGGTAGGTCAGTCAAGCTAACCAGGTTTTCTGACTCAACTTCCAGCCCACAGAATCAAAGAATTCTTAATTCCCCTCCATAGTAATTTTTCCCTGCTAGCTGGCACTCCCTTCCTGAATTCTTCCTCCCATTCCCTACCTGTCATTTCACAGAACTGTCTTTCACCCCACATTCTAATTATTCTAGCATGTGCATGTTATGCATTATTGTTCAATGTTTAAAATACCACTAGGAACATGGATGGGTATACAGTATTTAAAATTCAACACAGACTGTGATTGTTATTCAGTCACTAAGTCATATCCAACTCTGCAACCCATGGACTACAGCATGCCAGATTCCTCGGTCCTCCACTATCTCCCAGAGATTGCTCAAATTCATGTCCAACAAATTGTGCTATCTGACATCAAAAAGGTCCCCTGGGGAAGAGCATGGCAACCCATTCCAGTATTCCTGACTGGAGAATCCCCATTGACAGAGGAGCCTGGCGGCTATGGTCCATGGGACTACAAAGAGGTCGGACACAACTGAGTGACTAACACACACACACACACACGTGAGGAAATTAAATTCAGGGACTGCCTCACCATTTCTAATATAACAAGTGATAGTACAATGAAAATAAACATACCATGACACATCACACATTGATCTCCATGCCTAAAGCATGAGTTAGGAATGAAGGCAGAGGATATATCACTGGACTTCTTCATTTTTTGTCTTATGGAGTCACTTAAAATTGATTATTCACAATCAGGGGTATTTAATTTATTAGCCTTTCAAAAACCAAGCATTTTAATGTAATATTTTGAGGCCATCATGTAAATAAATGTTTAAGGGAATTACATATTTATCATTTTGAGAGCTGATAAAAGTTCATTTTCCTAATTTCAAGTCAGAGGTATGAAAAAGGGTCAATTTGGAACATTTATAGAATGTAAATGACTTGTTATTTATTGCTACTCTTCTAGTCTTTAGACAGCAGTGGTTCATAATTCCTTTCGGACCAAACCATCTTGATGGATCTGATGACGGGTTAACTTCCCAGAAATCCACATATATGCCCAATTTTGAATATAATTTCAGAGAGTCCACAAGCTGCCTGCATCCAACCCACAGACCCTTTGTCCACCTCCTTGAACAGAATGTACTTAGTTGCTCAATTGTGTCCAGCTCTTTGTGACCCCATGGACTGTAGTTCGCCAGGCTTCCCTGTCCATGTAGATTCTTCAGGCAAGCATACTGGAGTGAGTTGCCATGCCCTCCTGCTGGAACAGGGATCCCTGCTAATCAGGCTAAGACTCTGTTTCACAGGCTTAAACTCAAGATGACTAGTCATTTAAACACACACACACACCGAAATTGACTGCTTAAATAAACCTGAACTAAATTAATCCCTCATAACAATGATTCATCCATTCCTTTTTATTGAGTGTCACTTTAATAGGTAAAAACAAAAACACTTGCTACAAGTAAATATGACTCCAAAAGAACCAGTATACTGAACTCTACCACACTGTCACTTAAAACAAAATTCCTGCTAATCATTCACACTTACAAAATCTGCTGCACAAAGTCCTAACTCACATATTCTTTTTCCAGTAACCAAAATTTTGACTGAAATGAGTCCTCTTTAATTTTTTAAAAACTATTAATACTTTATTCACAAAGAGAGACCAATGAAAAAGTCACACACACACACAAATCAGTTGCTCCCAATTTACTTTAATCCATATTTTGCTTAACTTAATAGAACCACTAAGATATTGTCTTATTTCTAAAATAAATGAGATTTAGACATTCTGAAAACTGAAAATCTTCAAAACTGTCTTTCATGATGTGAGTATATCTCTAGTCTCCTTTTTACTTCCCATTCAATTGTATTGGGTCAAAAATTGGAAAGACTGCAATGGCATTATAGGCAAACAAGTATAAAAATTGCAACAATTCACTCGAGATTTTTTATTACATTTATATCTACATGATATTCGAAAAAAACTGTATAAATGAGAAAGCAACTGAAGGGCAAAATCAAACTCCTGGCTTTATTAGATGCAGACCTAACGTCTTTCAGATAAAATATTTGCAGGTGCCACCGTCAATCAAGATTTCAATAGAAACCAAAGACAAAAGCATTCATGCATAAAAGGCAACTGTGATAATTATGATGTGCAGACAAGATAATGGAAAATATCCGAGGCTGCTTTTCATATTATGTATCAAGTGCTGCCTTGACCTAGACATCCTATACGGCTCCCTTACATTACTGCATTATTTTATCATTTTAATTGTTTAGCAGAATTCAATTAATTTGGCTGGCATCTGCTCAGGAAATAGAAATCCTCCATGTCTTATAGGGTCTTTCCCCTGAATCATTTCTCAAAATAATGCTGCAAAAAATTTTCAATAAACACGCAATTGAGTTTAAAGTTCCTTTTCAACCTTCAAGTTTATTAATCTCTTACTGATTAAGCTAATGGCATCCATATTTCTGGAATGTCATTTTCAGGCAGTTTATATCAAAGTGTATAAAGACAGTTTATAGCAAAAATTTAACATGTGATTCCATACCGCAAAGTTTACATTGCTCCATTTTAAAAGTTCTGGGGTAGTGAGGTGAACAGAAAATGGTAGAATAATTACTACAGAGAACAGAAGAGTCCACAGCATATAGATTTAGCACAAAGTTCACTGCCTGTGTATTTAAGGATTATGGTAATCACTTTCTAAGCTGTGCTATAATCTATTATCCAGAACCAGGATCCATCCACTTAATATTCATGAAAATAGTCCCTAACGAAGTTCAAGATTACAATTACATTGCTATTATTACTGTAATGTATTACATTATAAAAACACTAAGGCTTTATAGTTATTAGCCTGCCAAAATTATAATAATGCTTTTAACAAACATGATACCCTAACTATTCTTTCTAATACTCTTCCATAATTTGGAGGAAAGCAACTTTTAGATGTCATTAACAATATCTGTTCAGAGCTGTCAAGTCAGTGTCCCCATTTTATTATTAAATGAAAGCATACATAATGCAGGGATAAAATTCCTTTTTTACTAGAAGGCAAACCTAACATACCAATGAATGTTAGATTGGCACCTGACTGAAAGAACAGTGCTCCCTGAGGATTCAATTGAGAATAAAGGCAGAATGTCTTATCTTTAGTTGTCACTCAACAGAACTCCACTTTCCTCTGGATAAGTCACTAGTAGTCTACATCATCCTTAGTTAGGGTGGCTAGTAAAACAGAAGAAGGGGGTGGCAGGGGGTGAATATGACTCTCCCCCTTGTGAGAGAAATGAGAGCAAGGTTGCCTGGCATATCTTTAAGGCAAGGAATAAAATTAAAAGGCACTCTCAGTAGATACAAGTGGGCATAGAGTGAAAGTAACGGATAGAATTTACAAAAGACTGGCTCAATCTGGCCCTTAAGAATCTGGACAAGCTCAGTTCAGTCGCTCAATCATTTCTGACTCTTTGCGACCCCATGGACTGTAGAATGCCAGGCTTCCCTGTCCATCACCAACACCTTATTTAAACTCATGTTCATCGAGTTGGTGATGCCATCCAACCATCTCATCCTCTTGTCATTCCCTTCTCCTACCTGCCTTCAATCTTTCCCAGCATCAAGGTCTTTTCAAATGAACTAGCTCTTCACATCATGTGGACAAAGTATTGGAGTTGCAGCTTCAACATCAGTCCTTCCAATGAATATTTAGGACTGATTTCCTTTAGGATGGACTGGTTGGATCTCCTTGAAGTCCAAGGGACTTCTCTTCTCCAACTACGCAGTTCAAAAACATCAATTCTTCTGCGTTCAGCTTTCTTTACAGTCCAACTCTCACATCCATACATGACTACTGGAAAAACTATAGCTTTGACTACACAGACCTTTGTTGGCAAAGTAATCCCTCTGCTTTTTAATATGTTGTCTAGGTTGGTCATAGCTTTGCTTCCAAGGAGCAAGCATCTTTTAATTTCATGGCTGAAGTCATCATCTGCAGTGATTTTGGAGCCCAAAAAAATAAAGTCTGTCACTGTTTCCATTGTTTCCCCATCTATTGCCATGAAGTGATGGGGACCAGATGCCATGATCTTAGTTTTTTGAACGTTGAGTTTTAAGCCCAGCTTTTTCACTCTCCTTTCTCACTTTCATCTAGAGGCTCTCTAGTTCTCCTTCTCTTTCTGCCATAAGGATGGTATCATCTGCATGTCTGAAGTTATTGATATTCTCCCAGCAATCTTGATTCCAGCTTGTGCTTCATCCAGCCCAGGATTTCTCATGATATACTCTGCATATAAGTTAAAGAGGCAAGGTAACCATATACAACCTTGATGTACTCTTTCCTGATTTGGAACCAGTCTATTGTTGCATTCCACTTCTAACTGTTGCTTCTTGACCTGCATACAGATTTCTCAGGAGGCGGGTCAGGTGGTCTGGTATTCCCATTCCTTTCAAAATTTTCCATAGTTTATTGTGATCCACACAGTCAAGGGCTTTGATATAGCCAATAAAGCAGAAGTAGATGTTTTTCTGGAACTCTTGCTTTTTCGATGATTCAGTGGGTATTGGTTAATTTGATCTCTGGTTCTCTGCCTTTTCTAAATCTAGTTTGAACATCTGGAACTTCATGGTTCACATACTATTGAAGCCTAGCTTGGAGAATTTTGAGCATTACTTTGCTAGTGTGTGAGATGAATTCAATTGTGTGGTAGTTTGAACATTCTTTGGCATTGCTGTTCTTTGGGATTGGAATGAAAAGTGACCTTTTCCTGTAGCCACTGCTGAGTTTTCAAAATTTCCTGGCATGTTGAGTGCAACATTTTAACAGCCTCATCTTTTAGGATTTGAAATTGCTCAGCTGGAATTCCATCACCTCCACCAACTTTGTTCGTAGTGATGCTTTCTAAGGCACAAATAACTTCGCATTCCAGGATATCTGGTTCTAGGTGAGTGATCACACCATCATGGTGATCTGGGTCATGAAGATCTTTTTTGTATTGTTTTTCTGTGTATTCTTGCCACCTCTTCTTAATATCGTCTGCTTCTGTTAGATCCATACCATTTCTGTCCTTTATTGAGCTCATCTTTGCATGAAATGTTCCCTTGGTATCTCTAATTTTCTTGAAGAGATCTCTAGACTTTCCCATTCTATTGTTTTCCTCTGTTTCTTTGCACTGAACACTAAGGAAAGCTTTCTTATCTCTCCTTGCTATTCTTTGGAACTCTGCGTTCAAATGGGTGTATCTTTCCTTTTCTCCTTTGATTTTCGCTTCTCTTCTTTTCTCAGCTATTTGTAAAGGTCTCCTCAGGCAACCATTTTGCCTCTTTGCATTTCTTTTCCTTGGGGATGGTCTTGATCACTGCCTCCTGTACAATGTCATGAAACTCCATCCATAGTTCTTCAGGCACTCTGTCTATCAGATCTAATCCCTTGAATCTCTTTCTCACTTCCACTGTTTAATCATAAGGGATTTCATTTAGTTCATACCTGAATGGTCTAGTGGTTTTCCCTACTTTCTTCAATTTAAGTCTGAATTTGGCAATAAGGAGTTCATGATCTGAGCCACAGACAGTTCCCAGTCTTGTTTTTGCTGACTGTATAGAGTTTCTCCATCTTTGGCTGCAAAAAATATAATCAATCTGATTCTGGTATTGACCATCTGGTGATGTCCATGTGTGGAGTCTTCTCTTGTGTTGTTGGAAGAGGGTGTTTGCTATGACCAGTGTGTTCTCTTGGCAAAATCTGTTTGCCTTTGCCCCACTTTGTTTTGTACTCCAAGGCCAAATTTGCCTGTTACTCCAGGTATCTCTTGATTTCCTACTTTTGCATTCCAGTCCCCTATAATGAAAAGGACATCTTTTGTGGGTGTGTTAGTTCTAGAAGGTCTTATAGGTCTTCATAGAACCGTTTAACTTCAGCTTCTTCAGCATTACTAGTCCGGACATAGACTTGGATTACTGTAATATTAAATGGTTTGCCTTGGAAATGAACACAGATCATTCTGTTTTTTTGAGATTGCATGCAAGTACTGCATTTCAGAGTCTTTTGTTGACTGTGATGGCCACTCCACTTCTTCTAAGGGATTCTTGCCCACAGTAGCAGATATAATGGTAGATGGACAGGTAATGAGAACCTACTATATAGCACAGGGAACTCTACTCAATCTCTGTGGTGACCTAAATGGGAAGGCAATCCAAAAGAGAGGGGCTATATGTATACCTATAGCTGATTCACTCTGCAATACTGCAGGAACTAACACAAATTGTAAAGCAACTATATTCCAATTTTAATTAATTTTTAAAAATTAATTTTTAAAAGTTAATTAAAACAGCAGCTAAAACTGTTTTAAAAAGTGAGAGAAGAAGAAGATGGACAAGGTCAAGGGAGGCACAACTGGATGAGGGCAGTCAAAAGGTACAAACTTCTAATTATAAGGTAAGTACTAGAAATGTAATAAATAACATGATAAATATAATTAACACTGCTGTGTGTTATATGTGAAAGCTGTTAAAAGAGTAAATTCTAAGAATTTTCATCATAAGGGGAGATGTTTTTCTATTTATTTTTGTATGTGTATGAGATAATGGATGTTCACTAAACCTACTGTGACAATCATTTCATGATGCAAGTCAAATCATTATGCTGAACAGCTTAAACTTATAACATGTTGTACGTCAAGTGCATCTCAATAAAACTAGAAGAACAAAGATGGACAAAGTCTTAAAAAAAACATATTTCAAGTTCTAGTAAAGTATGCTTAATTTTACTAGTCTAAGAAGGCATACAATATTATGCCTGTCCAGTCACCTGGAAATACTCACCTTCATACTTCAAGCACTCTCAGGCCCAGGGGAGGGGGATTTAACACAAATGTTTCGTGAAATAACATGGCAACATGAAAAGTACCCATAAAACACCCTAGAGCCCAAGATCCAGTATCAGTACTTCTCAGAATTTATCTCAATGGTACAACTAAAGGAAATAAAAATTTTATTGACACAGTGATGTTAAGTACATTATATAAAGGAGAAAAAAACTGGAAATAACTAAAATATGTTAAGTGCAATCAGCTGACAAAAAACAAAGCAGCAAACTAAAATAATCATGATGATTATGCAATAAGGAAAAATTCTGCATACAATGTGAAAAAAATTAAAATTACTCAATGAGAAAAATACTTAGAAGCCAATAACTTAAAAAGAATAAAATTAACATAGTAACATTCTACACTGTAAAAATACCTCAGAAACAAAGAAGCTGTCATCTAGATAACAGATAGCAAGTTTACCTTGAGCTAGTCTTTCCAGTCGTTTTCCATGTTCCGGGGGTATTGCATACCTAAAATTTTAAACACAAATAACAACTTTAGGTTTGTAATTGTTCAGTTTGTATCCTAAGGATGTCTATTTCTAAATAATTTCATGCAAAAAAAAAGTCAACCCCAAACTCCACATAGATTAACTAAGCAGCTATTAGAGAATCAAACATAGAGTTGTAACTCTTGAACACTAATCAGAGGAAAAATAAACTTCAGTCATCTATTTCAATGCCCCAGATCACCATTCCAACCACATTTTACACATTAGGGAACAAAGGCCCCAAGCCAGCAAACTGCTTGGACAAGGTGGCACCTGGCCACAACATGGAGATTAGAACCTCCCTTGTAACACTCACAACACCATAGCAATCCAGGGCTATTTTGGGTTTTATGTTTTTTGTTTCAAAGTTGATTAGTTGGGCCTTTGTTTTTAAGCAGAGTTCTTTTTTAAAAACCTTGTTTAAAAAATTAAAAGAAAAAACAACTTAAAAATTTACTGATAAGCAGGATAGGAAATAAAACTATTACAGCAATGTTTGTATCTCCACCAAACCTTTCTAAGAATATTGCACTTTTCAAATAGTTTTTAAATAAAAGTTTACCAGCCATAAAAAGGTTACTTTAATTTATTTCACAATTATGTGACTTTTAAAATCTTGATATATAAAAAAAGAATTCCCTGGCAGTCCAGCGGTTAGGACTCGGCGCTCGCACTGCCAGAGTCCAAGTAGGATCCCTGTTTGAAAAACGGAATTGTACATCCTTGGAGAACAGAAATTCTTCAAGTAGTACTCATTTATAGTTTCGTGTTTTTAAAAGCTAAATACTTGAATTTGTTTACTGTGAATTTACTAACAAATTTTAAAATAATAATTTTAAGTTAAATGATCATTTCATTTTTTAAATAAAAATATGTTATTCCTCAGACCTACATTTGCTGTTTACTAGCTCAAGATATATTAAGCACAAGCTAGGTTTTTACTAAAATAACTTTTCTCATTTTACTTAACACCACACTTGGTTGCCTTTAATGCCACTGATAACATATGCAAAACTTAATTGGATCCGATGTAACTAGGCAATTCTCTAAAAGAAAATTCAACCATACATCCTGTTGCTCAAGGCACTTTTAACAAAAGTATTCCAACTGAATTGGAAGATAAAAATTTTGGCATAACTAACTGATAATCACTCAACGTATTTATACAATAGTCACTTCTTAACAATGTTTAATCCCTGGTTTACACTATCAAATATACCCAGAAAAGGGGACACACACACACACACATACCACAGACAAGCATAACATACATGCTAAGACATGCACATGTATACACACACAGGCATGCACTCATGTAAGGGTTGGACATGGAGATATTTATATTTATATATCCAGATTCACTCTTCTAAAAAAATGATATCAAAGTTACAGTTCGTTAGTCTGAAATTCAACCATCTGCTCCCAGAAAATGTAAGTAAATATAAATGTATATAAAAGCATAAATATAAGGATAAAAAATACCTTTGACATAGTCTTTCAATTGGTCCTCACAACTCTGACAAAAATCACATGACCAACACATAGTCATCACATCTCTATAAAGAGTTCTAGTAAAAATTCTCTGGAGGTTAATCATCAGGAAGATTTTTGCCATACACTATACATGTATCAAAAATTCTTTAAATTAGACACACTGGGTGTGTCTCCTCAATGCAGCTTGGGTCACTAAGGCGTAATTGACCATTACAGGTGGAACCTCACTTTGTGGTACACCCTTCCAAACCTACCCTCCACGATGTGCCCAAGTCATCTCCACAAACTCCAGATCTGACCATGACAAAGCCCTGGGTCTTCCATGGCTGACTTACCTGAAGGACAGAAGCTGAGCCTTTTGCAGGGCGCACAGACCTGCTGCAGTCCTAACACCTCTTCAGCTGCATTTACTGATCAATGTCCCAATCAAATCCTGCTCTTTGGCTCTACCAAAGAAGCCACTTCTAGCACCTTTGTTACTTCATACCTCCACTACTTTCCCTCCCCTACTTCTGGGCTTTGTATACCCTTACTATCCCCGTCCAGCCAACAAAACTATCACTTCTTTTTCTCGCCCAGCTTGAGTCACCCCCAGGGAGAGACCCACACTCCTCCTTTCACTCTATCAACCACACAGCAGATAGCCTTCCATCATGGAACTCAGAATTCAATACTTTTTTACCTTTCTGTCTCCCTCTCTCCCTTCAGACTCACTGGGGCAAGGACCAGTGTCTCTTCTGGAATAAAGCACCAGAAAAGCAGCTGCTCAGAAAGTGTATGCTGACTTCTGTGGGCTCTCAAATGATGAATCATGTTCCTGATGAAACATGTGGAAGGAAGGATGGAAGATGTGGAAGGAGAGGAAGAATACAGGAAGAAGAAAGAAATCATGAAAGTGAGAAACTAGAAGAACAGGTAAGAAATTATATAAGCCGATACCTCGTTTCCTAAATACAGGGTCAGCCTGGCATACTCAGGACAAGTCTACAGTTTCAATTTCCCAATTCATTCAAATGTCTAATTCAATCAAATCTTTCTCCCAGGACTCTGAACTTTCAGTGTGGGCTCCCCATTTTGCCTTCCCTTCTCTTCATCCCCTGTGGATCTCACCCAGGGCTCTAGTGCGTAAAAAATCCATGGACTGTGAAGGACAAAGTGTGCTCACAGTAGGTAGGCAAGACTGGGGGACCTAATTTCCACTTAAATGGCATGGAAATGGTTGGGTCTGCCCCCAGTAGACCATTATCATCACTAAACTATCTCCTTGGGCAGCTACAGACCTCATATCACTATCTTAGCATAAAAACCTTTATTCCTTACTGCTTGGCTTTCAAGACCCCAAGCCCCAATCACAATTTAGCCACAGCCACAAATATAGCAGTCCACTCCCAACAGTCTGGACTATGAATTATTCCCTCCCTCACAGGGGTTTTGACCTCACTTCTCACCACAAACAGCCCCTCCTTCCTGCTTCAAAACCCAACCTCCCAATCCCTGCCCAGATTCCACCTCCTCCATGAAGCTTTCTTTGACCACTGGAAACCTCAGCAATCCTACTTCTTTCCTACTTTCCAGAGATCTTCCATTATATTTCTCACATAGTGTTTATCATCTACTGTTTATCATCTAGCTGTTGTGTGGTGTGAATAAATCACTTTTGTGTGGATAGGCACTGGGTTCTGTGACAGAACACCTACCACCACACAGAAGTTTTCAAATAAATTATCCCTTTTAACTTACCTAGTATAGAGAGTGTCTGCTTCACAACTGGGTACTCTGTACCACCACTGTTCAGTTAGGCAACTAATTCCTAATTCTTTGAAGTGTGTTTTATACTTCTCTGTATCCTTTGAAAACCACCATATAAGATGTCTACCATTGCATACCCACACACACACACTGGTTTGCTGAGATTACTAATTGTTCATTTATCCTACAGGACAGTGTATTTGTTTCAGACATAATGAGTATGACAAACAGTTCTGCTAACATTAAGAAACCATGAATCACTAACAAACTAGTAACATACTAATTAGATATTTACTAATTAGATATTTTGTTTAAAATTAGCATCTTTTATGAATTGGAGGGGGGAAAGATCTAATCTGAAGGCCAAGGAAAACAGAGTAATACTTCTAAGCACATCTTTGGGTGGTTTACTCAAAGAATAGACCTAAAATGATATTATCTTGGTGGCTGTAATTTACATACATTATCTTTAACTGAATAGTATCAGGCTGACATTTAGAACTGTCAGTAGGTGAAACTATTTTTCAATTGGTACTAGATCCATTTCTCTGATTTAGGCTTTCTCTATGAACTGGTCTCTGTATTGCTCATTTCAACATATGTTCAGACCATTAGTCCATCAGAAATGTTTTTTTTTTTCATCAGAAATGTTTACCAGCACTACTCAAAGGGTAACTCCCATTTCTCCAATAATCCCCAAGGTCCCCCTAATTTCTTTCAGGAAACCATCAAGGGCAGTCTCACCACGCCAAGGGTCACCAAGAGGAGCCCCATTTCCAGGTCGAGGCCACGCTCAGGCAGGTCAGTCCTGAAATAGCACAGACCTTAGCTCCCTTCCCCTGATGGAGGCTGTATGTGAAGTCGCCCTGCCCTCCTTTGGATATAATTCCTCTTCTTCCTGCTGTTTCACTCTGTCATCTCACATGAAGATTCAGGCTCAAGTCCCCAAAGATTAGTTTTCTGACAGACACTCTAAATTGCCCTCCCTTCTTTTACGAGCATAAGCAAGTTATACTTTCAATAGTCACTAAAGTGTTGAAAGCTGAGTGAAAAGAAAAACTGACCAATAAACAAAACTATATCGCTCATGACAGCTACCATTATCAAGCACTTATAATCTCATGCTAAGATCCTGTGATCGAAATTCTCTTACTAACACTTCCATTTTACTGATGAGGAAACTAAGGCTTAGAGGGATTAATTTTCTTAAGCAAGGTCGATGACAGACTGGTACCCAAGCCCAGATCTGAGTCTAGAGCCCAAGGTGTGCTCTCCAGCCCCATATCCCAATCCTGTTTCCTCATCAGTCACACCAAGATGCCAAGAGGAAGGAAGTGACAGAGGCTACCAAGCTCTTCCCTCCCAAGGACAAACCCACACCATTTACAATGATCACTGCAATCACTGCAGAGTGAGCCAACTTTTGGAAGTAAAAGTTTCCTGCCTGCTAACAGGCCAAAGTCCAGTATTCACACAGAATACTTCTCCCAGCTACCCTTCTTACATTACCCACTTCTAAAATTCACAATTGAAAAAAATCACTAATCTTTGAAACTAAAGTAATAGTATATACCAGGCAAATGATAATGACATTTTAAATAAAGTGCAATTACAAAACACAAAGCCATCAAATCACTACTCAAAACTTTTCTTTGGTTCTTGTTACAAAAAGCTTCATGAATAAAAAAGTGCCTAAATTATATTCCACAAAACTCAATATTTCTGAAGTAATTTACAATATACTTTTTAATTAAGGTCTATTCCTAATTGTGTCAAAAAGAAGGTGGAACAACTATAGATTTTTATATGTGTGATTATGTTACATTTTTACATTACTGATGATGTTAACAAGATTCACCATTTGCTCATTTATTAAAGTTTAAGCATTAATATTTTATATTATGAAATCTCATTAGCTAACTGTGGAAAACAGAACACTGCTTACTTCATTTTCAGTTCTTAAATAAAAATAGATGAATGTGAGAAACAGAAAGTGTGACTATAAGGGGTGCTTTGGTGGTAACCACCCCCCACCCCCACTGCTGGATGAGGCCCTCAGCACTTTCAGCAAAGGGATGCTCCTTGCCCCCAGACGACACTCACCCAGGGTCTAGTTCCCTTCCCCATGATCATGCTCCCTGGATAGGGAAGGGATGGTGGCCCATATGCAATGAATGCTCCAAGCCTGAGTATTGAGCCCTGGCGCTCTCACCTCCATTTGGGACCCTGAGGCCCTGTCGGGGCCAGAGCTGCCTCTGGAATCTGCCCTGGGTTTGAAGGCAGTCAACTTTCCCTTCTGCCTAGTCCTGCCTTCCTCCCTCCCCACAGCGCCTGCTTTCAAAGCACTATCCTAGACACTGCCAGCATACACATAGGAGTCTCAAAACTGGCTTCCTGAACAACATAAGCTACAACAATTATAATGCACGTGTTTGTAAGGAGGTGTCACTTAAGCATTCAACCTGCAAATACAAGCTGGGCATCTCTAACTATGACCTGGAGGATGAGGTATTTGAGCTGTGGCCCTAAGAGACAAGATAAAAAGTCCCTGAGAAAAGGAATTCAGCCAGAGCTTGGCCTCACCATGTGCCATCTGTGGCCCATTTCCTGACAGAACAGTTAGATAGAAAAAATAATATCTGGCAACCACATGTGTAGACCATCATAAGTGAGACAACTGCATCAAGAAAAAGGTATTATAAAGTATTAGCTGATATCAACTATAGACAATATTAAAGAAATCCTTATGTTTTAATACTGATCTCTTCAAAGTACTCAACAAATAATACATTCAGTAGTGGTGTGGTTTTTTAATACTAGATGATTGATTTCCTGTTTTCTGTGGCATCCCACATGGCATCAGAGTTTCCTGAATGTGCCTGAAGGAAGGACTTGGTGAGGGGATGTTTCATGATACACATTTCAGGCAGGTCATCTCTGCCTTTATTTTCAATTTTATATAATTTGACCTTCTGAAGAAATTTTCATTTATGGAAAGTTTGAGAACCTCTATGCTAGGCCAGTGTTTTCCAAAGCGAGGACCCATCACAGGAAAATTTTTCCTGGTTTACACATGAATACTCAGAGGGAGAATTTGATTCACCTAAGACTTGGAATCCAATAAAATTTTGCTAAGAACAAGTGTTATGCTACTGCTAGAAAATAAAATGGAGTGTGGGGGTACTAAAAGCTATGCTTATAAACTGTAAGTTTCCTGAAGACCATTCTGTCTTATTCACCATGTTATTACTAGCACCAAGACCAGTACCTGACAGGTGGGTGACTCCATAAATATTTAATGAACAGGAAACAAACAAACAAAACCAAAAATCACCACACACAAATGCAGTCTTTTACAGAATCAAGTATTAATATAACAGAAACAAAATGCCATTTCAAGAAGAATAAAAAAATAGTAACTTCAAAAATTGGTAATAAACAAAAACATGCCCATAAGAAATTATTTGTTCCTATCAAAATTTACCAAAACCAGTATTTTCCCAATGAAAAACAATCTTTCCATATATGGAAATCTTCTGAGGATGGTATACTTTTGAAATGATCATTTATTCAAAGGATAATTATACCATCCATAAGAAAAAGTATCACTAGCTTAAAGAGTTCCACTACAACTGGCTTACAGAGTTTTAACACAATTAACTCCAACAAAGTATTGAAGCATTTTCAAGGAGATTTCCTGTGATTAAAGTTTAATCTTCAAGGGAAAACTACCTACACAGCTACTTTACAGTTGGAAATCTCTTTGAAAATTGAGAGGCCTTCAAAAGTGCACATTACCCAAAGCACCCACACTACCCACCGACAACTCAAGGAATATTCAAAACAAACAAACCAAAAAAAAGTACACAGCCTTAAATTTTTAAAAAAAGAGGTATTCATTTACACGTGGATTTAAAAAAAAAAAAAAAAAGACACCAGTCAGAGAAAAGGAAATCAGACTTGTGGTTACCAGAGGCAGAAGGTGAGGAGAGGCGGAATTGGAGGAAAATGGTCAAAAGATACAAACTTCCAGTTATGAGATAAATAAGTACGTGGGATGCAATGAACAACATGACGACTACAGCAACAATGTTATATGATATACAGGAAAGTTAACAGAGTTAATCCTAAGAGTATAAGAAGTTTCCTGTATGATATACAGGAAAGCTAACACAGTTAATCCTTACAGTATAAGAAGAATTTTCTTCCTTTTTTCTTTTTATTGTATCTATATGCCAAAATGAGTATTAGCTGAACCTACTGTGGCAATCATTACGAACAAAGCTAGTGGAGGTGATGGAATTCCAGTTGAGATATTTCAAATCCTAAAAGATGATGCTGTGAAAGTGCTGCTCTCAATATACCAGGAAATTTTGAAAACTCAGCAGTGACCACAGGACTGGAAAAGGTCAGTTTTCATTCCAATCCCAAAGAAAGGCAATGCCAAAGAATGCTCAAACTACTGCACAATTGCACTCATCTCACACGCTAGTAAAGTAATGCTCAAAATTTTCCAAGCCATGCTTCAACAATACATGAACCATGAACTTCCAGATGTTCAAGCTGGTTTTAGAAAAGGCAGAGGAACCAGAGATCAAATTGCCAACATCTGCTGGATCATCAAAAATGCAAGAGAGTTCCACAAAAACATCTATTTCTGCTTTATTGACTATGCCAAAGCCTTTGACTATGTGGATCACAACAAACTGTGGAAAATCCTTAAAAAGATGGGAATACCAGACCACCTTACCTGCCTCCTGTGAAATCTGTATGCAGGTCAAGAAGCAACAGTTAGAACTAGACATGGAACAACAGACTGGTTCCAAATCGGGAAAGGAGTACGTCAAGGCTGTATATTGTCACCCTGCTTGTTTAACTTATATGCACAGTACATCACATGAAATGCCAGGCTGGATGAAGACAACCTGGAATCAAGATTTCTGGGAGAAATATCAATAATCTCAGATATGCATATGACACCACCCTTATGGCACAAAGTGAAGAAGAACTAAACAACCTCTTGACGAAAGTGAAAGAGGAGAGTGAAAAAGTTGGCTTAATGCTCAACATTCAGAAAACAAAGATCATGCATGGCATCTGGTCCTATCACTTCATGGCAAATAGATGGGGAAACACTGGAAACAGTGACAGACTTTATTTTGGGGGGCTCCAAAATCACAGTAGATGATGACTGCAGCCGTGAAATTAAAAGATGCTTGCTCCTTGGAAGCAAAGCTATGACCAACCTAGACACCATATTAAAATGCAAAGACATTACTTTGTCAACAAAGGTCTGTCTAGTCAAGGCTATGGTTTTTCCAGTAGTCATGTATGGATGTGAGAGGTGGACTATAAAGAAAGCTGAGTGCTGAAGAATTGATGCTTTTGAACTGTGATGTTGGATAAGACTCTTGAGAGTCCCTTGGACTTCAAGGAGATCCAACCAGTCCATCCTGGGGGAAATCAGTCCTGAATAGTTACTGGAAGGACTGTTGTTGAAGCTGAAACTCCAATACTTTGACCACCTGATGTGAAGAGCTGACTCATCTGAAAACACCCTGATGCTGGGAAAGATTGAAGACAGAAGGAGAAGGGGATAACAGAGGATAGATGGTTGGATGGCATCACTGACTCAACAGACATAAGTTTGAGTAAACTCCAGGAGCTGGTGATAGACAGGGAGGCCTGGCATGCTGCAGTCCATGGGGTCACAAAGAGTCAGACACAACTGAGTGACTGAATTGAACTGACGGTGGCAATCACTTCACAATATATGTATGTCAAACCATTGCACTGAATGCTTTAAACCTACAGAGTGATATACGTCAATTATTTCTCAATAAAATTAGGAAAAGAGGGACAGCAAATGGTCACATGTTTCTTCCAACACCTGACATTCCCTAGATTATATTAATCTTCTTCACTCAAATGGGTTGAGAGGTCACTTATAGGAGCAAAGATGATGACAGCAACCCATCTAACTCAAGCCCCTGTTGATGTATAATACGTTCTCAAAGAATATTCACTTTTTTTAACCACACTTCAAGGACAATTGTTAAATGGGCCTATTTTGTCTCTGGTCAGATCATTTCAGACATCACACAACTAGATGCAATGTACACTCAGAAATATTATAAATTTATCACATTTATAATATTATAAAATAATATTCTGGAAGCATCAAGCATGAAGCCTCATATAAAGAAACCACTCAGGGAGCCCCAACAAATAATCAGTCACTTGGAGGAAGGAAAGAAAGTTGTATTTGTAATAATTGGTTGTATTAAATTTGGCGTGTACTATCTGTGGATTTCTCTCTGGTAAGCTATCAAATCTGTTATTATCACTGAAAATCAAAATGCAGTAAAATGTCTAAAAATTTCTAACAGTTTTTTGTTAACTTCTAAAAATTTCCTATGTATCAGGCTGATTCTATTCAAGGCATCACACAGGATACATGACTGCATTATTTTATAGGTTAATTTTATAATACTTACCCATATGAAACCACAAAGAATATTATAAAAAGATCAGTAAAGACTGACAGCAGCATGGTGCTGTACACATATGACATACAAGGGAACAGATCCCCTGAAACCTTGCTTCAGCAATTAAACACATCTATGAGCCTGTGGTGATAAGCCTTACAAAAGTGCTGTGGGGCTGCCCTCAAGAAGCCAAAAGTCTCCTTGAGGAGACAAGACCGAAACATACGAACCAGTGAAAAAAGAAAGTTCTAAAAGAACAGGACATAACAAAGTGGTAAAACTGACTGTTAAGATATTAAATATATAAATCACAAGAAAAGAGAGCAATGTTGGTTCAAGTAGTCAGAAAAAGAAACTTACGAACTATATTTTCTTTAGTTTTCAGTTCAGTGTATAAAGAAGACTGTGTCAGCTGCCTCTGCTTCAAGTAAAAGTCACTGATCAACTGCTAGAAATGCTTTTACAATAAGATAAACAAGCATATATTTTAATAACTTTAATATCCTAAATATACATATATTATTTCATCTTAAGGAAATACCCCAAAGGACATCTTTTCAAACCTCATAGAAATAAATTAAGAGCCCCTTAAGGTAACTGAATCAGTCTTCCTAAGATTTTTAAGCAAATACCTGAACTTTTTTCGGACTTTTCTTTGCCTCTTATCTGTAAGAGACATTGGGTTTTACTCCTGTTATGCAGCAAAATTCAGGTAATAGCGCCCACCCTCTCCTCCACAGACAAACATGGAATTCTGATGGGGGCTGCCATTCTTCATGTCTCTGCCCTCACCACCAGAGAGGCAGACCTGTGACCAAGCCAGGACAATCACAATACCTTCCGATACTTGGTCTGAGCTTCAGTGATTATACAAGAGACTGGAAGAGAATCCATGCCAGGAAAATTCACGGTCCCTCCCCAATGGGGCAGCTTTCATTCCTGGTGACACAGGGAGGAATACAGAAGCCAGGGAGAAAAGTGAAGGCAACACACAGGGAGAAGTGGGGCCCAGGATCCAATACAGCCTGGCAACTTCTAAGGGTTCCAGCTGTTTCTGTCCATTCATGAATGCATGAGTCAACTAAATTCTCCTTTTTGGCTAACCTAACTCTTAGTTTATATTTCTAGGTGCCAAGACAATTTCAACAAAACATTCTCAATCCAAAGAAATTCAAAGCAGACATTATTATATTTTTCTGTATTAAAAAGGATTCCAAATAGCATGAAGAAATTTATGAAGTGTAAAAACTAGCTGACCAGGAGTACGAGAAAGAGTGAAGAGGACTGTGTTGTAGCCTTCACGAGTTAGGCTGGTCCTCATCCCGGCAGTTCTCATCTGACAGGCTTTATTTTTCAATTTATTTTTAAATGTAGGATAACTGCTTTACAATGTTGTACTGGCTTCTGCCACTCACCAACATGAATCAGTCACAGGTATATATATGTCCCCTCCCTCTTGAACCTCCCTCCCACCTCCCTCCCCACCCCACCCCTCCAGGTGGTCCACTGCACCAAGCTGAGCTCCCTGCATCATAGAGCAAATTCCCACTGGCTATCTACGTTACACATGGTAATGTATATGTTTCCGATACTCTCTCCATTCATTCCACTCTCTCCTTCCCACTCCCACCCCATGTCTACAAATCTGTTCTCTATGTCTGCATCTCTACTGCTGCCCTACAAACAGGTTCATCAGTACCGTTCTTCTAGATTCCATGTATGTACTTTAACATATGATATTTGTTTTCTCTCTTCCTGACTTGCTTCACTCTGTAAAATGGCTCTAGGTTCATCCACCTCACTGGAAAGGTCTAACAGACAAAGCATCTTAGCTCTCAACAGGGACAAACTGGCTTTTTCCAAAGCTTCATTTGAGGGAACTGGATGTAAATAGACATTTAAGTAACAAATCATCACTCATTCCCCGAGGAAGACAAAACCCTCACGGGAAAACACATTCTTTCTAAAATGTGGGATTTTCTGATTTCAAGCAGATTTCCAAAGGCTATCTAGAGAACAAATCTGAAGCAAATAAAGCTGGGCCAGTGGCTTCTCCCACTCGCACCTACAAGGGTCCTCCCAACTGAATGACTGCTATCACTTATCACATGATTGGAATCTAGCCACATTTTACCCTTCGGAAAATCTCTCTTATGCCATAGTTTTGTCCCAAAATGTAAGAGGCTGGTTTCTCTTTTGGTTCTGCAGAAAACCTCATTACAAGAAAGCTGGTGTTATTAAAAAAAAAAAAAAAAACAACACAAGCACTCTTTCTTCTTGCCTATTCCTTCATCTTCACTATTCCCTTTTCACTTTAAATCAATGGGAAGATTTCATTAAATCAAGTTAAAATCCCAGATGCAAGACTCACTAGTCCCCCAGATAAAGAAGTTAAGGCTCTGAAAGTCAGTCTCAGAGTCCTTAGTTTAAAAGTGCGGCAAAAAAACACCTACCCAAAATACCTGTTGTCTGGCTTACCTGAGATGATTTCTTAAACTGATTAGCACAATTCCTGGCACACAAAAAAAGGCACACATGAAATGACCTGCAGTCACCAAAGACAAAGAACATACTTCATCTCCTAGTCAAGCTCTACACCTTGCAAAGTAAGCTTACAAGCAATGAACACATTCAGTGTCATAGAAGTAACAGTTATTTGCCAGCCTACTTGCAGAAGTGCAATTAAAAAAAAAAAAAAGCTGCTTTCCTATATGCTCAAGAAAAAATTTTATTACACAAATATTAAGTAACATATATTTTCTACAAAGTGGTTTCTAAACTAAACAGCTTGAAGAGGATGAAGAGAAATATAGAGGAATAAAGATAAGTAAGTTAGGTAACATTTGTGAACCACTATATCTGGTATATTTAGAGAAGGAAATGGCAACCCACTCCAGTGTTCTTGCCTGGAGAATCCCAGGGATGGCGGAGCCTGGTGGGCTGCCGTCTATGGGGTCGCACAGAGTCGGACAAGACTGAAGCAACGTGGCAATAACAGTAGCATATCTGGTAGAGTAATTAGCAAAGCTAGCATCAGTAATGCTTGTTTTCCATGAACTACATGGTAAATAAATTTGCATTAACCTTCTGATTTTTCCCTAAGAGTTAGGATTTAATTCAATAGTCTCTTTTCATTTAAATGGTTTACTGGAGATCTTGTAGGTGGTGATGGTGGTGGCTTTAAGTGAAAAAGTCGTTACAAGGAAATAAGAATCCTGAAGGAATTTACAAGCTCCTGCTATGCTTATCAGGGGTATAAAAAGTACTTAATTAATACAAGTTTAGAGTTCCTGTATGAGAACCCACAGTCATCAGTCAGTGAGTGACAAGACACTGCATCTCATCACTTCAGGAAAATGCGTTGAGATTTACCTTCAAAATCACAAGCACCAGACCTCCCTGACGCTCTCCTCAGAGGACTCAATGTTAAGCAGGGGTCTTTGGGACTCGCTGTCTGGACTGCAGAGATGTATGTGTGTGTGCCAGTGTGGCTACGTTTATCTCTAAGTCAGGCTGAGGCCTAATTAAAATATCATCCATTTGACCAATAAAAATTTTTGCTTCCTGTTATCTCTCTCTACAAATATAGATAGCAGCTGAGTACAAAATTAATACCATATTTGGGGGGTATAGTTCCAATTTTTTAAACCTTTTAAAATGTTATTATCTAAAAATATATAACATACATATGCCTAAATGATCAGAATAACTCATGCAGTTCATTTTATTAACACTTCAATTTATAAATACTTATAAAGATCCCATATGCCACAAGTGAAGATCTCTTATGCTGCAACGAAGATCAAAGATCCCATGTGCCATAAGAACCAGAGCAATCAAATAAATAAATAAAATTTTAAAATAAAATAAGAAAAAGGAGGCATAGGGTTAAGCAATAATTTCCCTGGGTGATATTCTCAGTAAAAAGCAATGCCAGAACTCAAAACACAAGACTCTGGGGTAAAAATCTGTGCACTTAAAATATTACACAGCACTAAACAAATCGATCTGAAGAAAAAGCAAGGAATGAAGATACATTGTGCTGAATAATCTGACACTTTCTTATTGCTACATTTAACAAAATTGCACAGTTTACTGAGTAAAATTTAGCCAAGTCCAAAATGCTTCAGCCCATCCTTAATTTTCCAAAACACATCCCGGAGAAACTCCTCTCCCCTTTTCATAGTTTAAGACAAGTCCCCTTAAACTCTACCTCTCTCACGCTCAACAGAGTAAACCTGAAAGTATCTTATTCACTGTATCTGGACATAATTTCTCAAAGACAGAGATTCAAGTCACCATCTAAATTCTGTATCTCGCAGTAATTAACCACTGTCACACATGATGCTTGGGAAAGAAACTTATTTTACTGACCCTTGAAACTCCCACTCAACCATACACAGAAACACATCATGCCAAGTTCAGGCTCTAAGTAATTACTATGACCAAAAAATTACCTATTTTTATAAAGTTATTAAGACAATAGTAACTACTAATATTTGAATAGTTCTTTTACAATTTATAAGACACCTTGATACACAGCATTTTCCAGGACCCTCTAAGCAATCCTATTAAGATAGAGAATAAATCACACCTCTGTTTGGCAGTTAGAGAAATTCATGATGAATGGAGTATAGTGATTTGCCCTAAGTCATTCAGCTGGCAAGTGACAGACTGGGATTTTTAAAACAAGTCTTCTGGCTCCAAAGTCAATATTAATTCCAAGAAAATAAATATGCTACCACTGACTGCCATAGCAGTTTTCTATCTGCCTACTTTAAGCTTTCTCTTTTTCCTTAAACCTTCATGCTAGAAATGTTTAAATAAATCATTAGCTCCTCTAAAGTCTCTTCAGTACATACCTGTGTTCATGAACACTTACTCGGCAAAATCTGCTACATGTTATACCCAGAAAACCATGTCTCACAACTTCTACTTGGAGCTAGGCCTATGAGAAGCTACTCAGAAATCTCTGGAAGCTTGGTGTTCTTAATAATTACACTGGAGTCAAGAATCTTTATAAAACATTTTACATATTATCCTGTCTGCTCCTGAACAGACTGATCCAAAACAATTTAATACTCTCCTGACTATAAAGAAAGCTGAGTGCCAAAGAACTGATGCTTTTGAACTGTGGTGTTGGAGAAGACTCTTGAGAGTCCCTTGGACAGCAAGGAGATTCAATCAGTCCATCCTAAAGGAGATCAGTCCTGGGTATTCATTGGAACGACTGATGCTGAAGCTGAAACTCCAATACTTTGGCCACCTGATGCAAAGAGTTGACTCATGGGAAAAGACCCTGATGCTGGGAAAGGTTGAGGGCAGGAGGAGAAGGGGACGACAGAGGATGAAATGGTTGGATGGCATCATCGACTCGATGGACATGGGTTTGGGTGGACTCCGGGAGTTGATGATGGACATGGAGGCCTGGTGTGCTGCAGTTTATGGGGTTGCAGAGAGTCAGACACGACTGAGCGACTGAACTGAACTGATTCAAAATGAGAATTACTTAACAAAGCATCAAGCCTCTAGGCAGATCCTGTGTTAAGTTCTGACAATTTCAAAGGAAAAAACATAGCCCCAAAACTTCAAAGCAGACACTGGAAAGGGGCAGCAGAAGTGGTCACAAGCACCTAAAAGGTACAAAGACAGAAGTCTAAGGTGGGGCAACACATGGTCCAGAAAGCCTTGAGGCAAAATCTAAGGAACACAAGGGCAAAAAAGAGTAGCAAGCACAGTCATGGAAGTAAGGAGAGAATTTTAGGCAGTCTTTGTAATACTTGTAACCAGAACTTGGTGTCTAAGGAGAAAACTGAAGACGAGAAGGTCACTGAAACTGAACACCAGACAATGAGATCAGACAGGAGGAAGACACACTGCCGGGAGCAGAGATGTCAGGCATGAAGAGGGCACCCCTGGAGGAGATTAAAGGCACTCAACAAGCCGAGGACACCAGACAAGGAAACCAGCGAGGGCACAGGCATGTGCGCGCATGTGCACACACACACACCCCAACTGCATGTCACCTCGGCATCCTCTCGTTTTGTACATTGGGTAAAAATACCCATGTGCTTTTATCACAAATTACAGAATTAGAGCACTGGAGTGCATCCTGATTAGCCTTGTCATTTTGTAGGTGAGGTCCACAGAAGTACAGCTCTGTGCCCAAAGCCACACACATCACACATCAGTAGCAGAGTGAGGACTAGAGCCCTGTCTGCTGCTGCTTGAGTCTGAGTCTGCCACGCAACTGCCCACTTCCCCATATTTACATGAATTTGTATGCTTCTACCACCTTTCAAAGCTGACTCAAATATATTATGATGGTTACTGAGGTGAATGTTAGTAATAAGAAAAATGAAAGTGTTAGCAGCTCAACTGTGTCCTACTCTTTGCGACCCCGTGGACTGTAACACACCAGGCTCCTTTGTCCATAGAATTCTCCAGGCAAGGATACTGGAGCGGGTTGCCATTTCCCTCTCCAGGGGATCTTCCCAACCCAGGGACCGAACCTGGGTCTCCTGCATTGCAAGCAGACTCTTTACCATTTGAGCCACCAGGGAAACTTTATGATAATAAAGTTTAACTCAAAATTATTTATGCCGAGCTAATATAATCATTCATAAGCCTACTGGGGAATAGCCTTAGAGTCATTTATATCACTCTTTTCCTACAGTAGCTATCTTAGAAAATGGAATGTAGATTAACTGTCATAAGTCACTGCTATGTTTTATTATTTCACCATTATAAATAATGACCAAGGTTAAAGATAATAGTGATAGTATAAATCTATTCTTAATGCATATAATGGAGTCTATATGCTTGAAAACGAATAGAATAACTAAATACAGAAAATACATTTTCTATATTTAGAGAGAAAGAGATACTCTGAGAGAAAGAAATACTTTGGAATCTAGTGTACTTATTCTCACTCATGAACAGCATGGCCTTCTTCCAAAGACGTAAGACTCTAGAATCAGTCATATCCCTAACAGAATATTCTCCTCTAAAAAATCTTTGTTATTGTTTAATCACCATTGTGTCCAACTCTTTGCTACCCCATGCACTATAACCCACCAGACTCCTCTATCCATGGAATTTCCCAGGCAAGAATACTGAAGTAGGGTCACCATTTCCTTCTCCAGGGGATCTTCCTAACCCAGGGAGCAAACCTGCATCTCCTGCATTGCAGGCAGATTCTTTATCATCTGAGCCCCCAAAGAAGCCCAAGCAATCTTTAGGAGACAACTTAAGTCTTGGCCCAAAAAAGAAGGGGAAAAAAATAACTTTTCATAATAAGAAAGCAGAGACTTCATTTCAACTCCTCCAATACTAAAATGTCCCAGGCATTGTCATGATTGTCATGAATTTCTCCAAATCTACAGAAGAGTTTTGCAACTAACTTTTCAGGGTTTTTTGTTTTTGTTTTTGCTTTTTTTTGGCCATACCATGAGGCCTGCAAGATCTTAGCTCCCTAACCAGGGACGTAATCTGTGCCCCCTGCAGTGGAAGCACAGAGTCCTAACCACTGGACCACCAGTGAACCCCCTAACTTCAGATTTCTTAAGGGAAGTGTATATTGCCTATGTAATAGATTTTGCCAAGATGCTGAATTTACTAATTTTGCCTATTTTACTCACAATAAAAGTGAGTAACAGGAAGATCATGGGAATAACTATGCAGCTAAGAAACTTCCCAGGAGCCTACACATTGTTTAAAATATTTCTCTGAGTCTCTCAAAGTCGATTCCCAAAAGTACTGAAAGATGACACTCCAAAAGACTCTACCATGGTGCTGAAGAAAGACGAAAGACTCACAGGCCTGGAGCATGTGCTCACAAGCTGGTCCTCAAAAAAAACACTTGTGTAAGAAATCATCTTTCCATCCCATTCTGTCAAAGTCTAGTTCCTAGACCACCTATTAAAAATGTTTACATTTTATTTATTCCATTAAGAGAGTAGAATGCTAAAAATTTTCCAAACAAAATGTGTAAGTAAAACACTATTAAAAATGAGTTACACAGCTTCTCACTAAATTTTTCTCAGATCATAAAACTCCATCGCAAACCAGAAAATGCCTGGATTTCTTTTCTAGGTCCTAAGAGCTTTGCCCTTCCACCTAAAGCTTTCCTGCTGATTAAATGTCATTTTTGATCATTATGAACTTCTGCTGTATTTGAATTTGCTGGAGAAAGCTTACAACTTCACACTTCACCAAATGATGAAATCTCAAGGGCAAGTAATAGCAAGATGCAGGCAGAAATTATAGATTGCACTCAAAACCTGATCAGCAAGAGAACTTGAAAAGAGGCCATTACCTTTAAATTGGAGGCAAGAAAGCTACTGGGCTGACACAAGCACCTGAAGAGCATCCTATCATGTTCACAACCAGCAGAAAGAGCATATTCAGTATTTCCTGGCTTGTCAAGTTGATACTTCACATGATTTTGTCTGTGAATTATTCTCCACATATGTGTATTATAAAAAAAATAGAACTGATATTTAAGCTCTCCTAAGACTGTGCTCAGTTACTCAGGCGTGTCTGACCCTTGTGACCCCACGAAACATAGCCCTCCAGGTTCCTCTGTCCATGTGATTTTCCAAGCAAGAATACTTGAGTGGGTTGCCATTTCCTTCTCCAGGGGATCTTCCTAACCCAGGGATTGAACCCGTGTCTCCTGCATTGGCAGGTGGATTCTTTACCACTGTGCCACCTGGAAAGCCCTTCCTAAGACTAAAACCAACAAAAACAAGTTCAAACATGAAACTGCCTGACCACAAAGAACTCCAGGGTGACTGACAGACTAACAATCACAAATGTGTGCTGGGTACCATATGATGCATTCTACAGAAAAATAAATCTTAAAATCGTTGCACAGAAAGATGACACAGGTAATTGCAAGTTAAGAACACACATTCACATTCTTATTCTTCTCCTCATATCCATCACCGAAAAAGTGGTAACAGGCCTCCTGATTCATCCCTCCTATCCCTCTACTCACCACATACTAAATGGAATCTGTCATTTATTCAGAGATTAGACCAGAAAATCACCAGGTACATCCAGGAAGTGAATTTTCACTCCTAACTTAGATCCCCCATACCTTCCAGCAAATTCTCAGAGAAGTTCAGGATGCCAAATTCTTTGAGACTAAAATACCTATCAATCCATGACCCACAAAATGGTCTGTAGGCAAAATTTAGATATACAAATCACCATTAGCTTTATGCTTTTAGCAAAACCCTAGGCAGAGTGGAAGACTCTGCAATAATTAATTGTTACAGTCAAGAACTTTCTTACAGCTCATATAAATCTGAATCTGCCAGATAAAGGGGGAAAAAACCATCTTCAATGGGTTCCTATTGCTCAGATCTCAATTCCAAAGCAAATGAGTATTAAACATGCAACTTGCCAAGACTTGGGCTCTCCGAAGTGGAGATAATTAATGCTGTAGAGGTCCATGTCCTCGGTGTGCCATGCAAACGTGGTTTTCCACATGCCGAAATACAGATACGGGGTGTTTACACCCTCGATAGAAATGCCACACTCTTCCTCAACCACATCCAAGACCGTGTCCAGGCGAGCGATGTTCCACTCATCCACATCCTAGAAACAGGGGAGAGAGAGAAGGGGCAAAAAAGACAAACATTAGTGAACTCATGAAGGTGACATTTACTGATCAAACCATCATCTGCCAGAATTATTATACTGTATATTTTAACTCGCTTAGAAATGTAAAAAATAAAGCAATAAGTATCCAAGGCACATACACACACACATATATATATTTATACAGATCCATGATTAATTATCCAAGATTAATACCAGCAAAATGTGGTTCTATATAAATATTAGTATAAAATTATGCCAAACGACAGAGAATTAAGGACCTACTCCCATCAGCTGTTAGTAAAAAATAAAACATCATTGATTCAAAGCATATGATCTGCAGCATGCTTTCCATCTTTGGAACACCAAGTAGTTTGGGGGGTTTTCTGGTTTTTAGCTTGTTTATTTGCACATTACTTAAGTCATTAAACATCAGACATCATATCAGGATACCACTAAAAAATGTATCTTCTGTCATTCCTCTTTCAGCTCCATTCAATCCTGGCATGTGATACATCGTTTCCTGAAAACCCAACTCTAATTTTGGAAAAATCCTTAGCACTATTCTAAGTCACAGATCATTGTGCTTTTACTGCTTCTTCAACTAAATATCAACCTCTTATGCGGACAGGGAATTTTAAACAAAGAATAACAGCTAAAAATATTTATCCAAACTTTGGTAAAATTGTTGGAATAATGTAGTTTTATAACAATAACACAACATGGCTGGTAACAGACAGAAAAAGTTGAGTCACTGGGATAAAAGTTAAAATGATAGGAAAAGATTCTAGTTTTATTAAAACTTACCAATCACTTATTAATGCACTCTAATTCACAACTGTTTACAATTTTTACTATTTTTCTCGTAAACTTTTCTCATAATAAAATACTAAATATCAGTGATAGGACCCACTTTTTTTGTAATCATGATGAAATGGCAGTGTCTTTAAATCCAGTTCAACCTCCTCATGATACTATTAAAGACGGACATTAAATTTATTTATGTATACCAAAAAGGCCCTCCCTGGTAATTATGCCAAGGCCTCACAGATAACCATGGCTAGTATTTTCCTTATTGTTCTGTTTTCATTATAGTCTTTAGATGATAATATAATCAATGTACTGATCATACTTACTGTGCTTTTGGGTCAGGAAAATTGTTGATGGGGCAGTTAATGAAGCTCTGCCTCATGTAATATAACTGAAAAGTATCGGGGGAAATCATGTAATTCCAAAACTCCCCAAGACAGCCATTCTATAACTTAAAACCCACAGCAGGAAGCTTGCTATCTGAAAATTGTTCAAAGTTAAGTATCCTTTTAGAAAAGATCCTAGGTCCCAACTTATGAGACCTCATGAAAGTTCAAATTATGTAAAATATTTTATCTAACTCTATTTATAGTGATGCAATCTCTTAACCCTAGTCCAATCACTCTAATAATAGAGTCCTCCTATTTAAAAGTCATTATTGAGGCAATGAATCTGAAGTAATAAATGAGCACCATATTATAGGAATCATTTTTAAATTGAATGAGCTTGCAAATTTAGGAACAAACTATTCTTCTGAAATTCCTACATTTGAAGAAGTCTCATCTTTGTTTCTGATTGATGTTACCTTTCAGAAATAACTTAGGCTGAATCCCTTGACATAACTAGTCCTGTGGGTCTAAAGGGATGAGGGAAGAGAAGAAAGAGTGATGGCAGATGACCCAGATTATGGCCCCAGCTCTGCCACTGCCGAGGGCAAAAATCACTGCGATTTCCAGAGCTCCCATTCTTTCTTTGTGAAAGCATGAGGTACCCACCCAGAGCTGCTCAGAGGACTAAAGAAGCTAAAGGACATAAAAATCTCTGGAAAATAAAGCTTCTTATATTTTAGAACTGACAAAATAAATATTTCCACTATTCTCCAGTAAATCTTACTGGAAACAAAAGTCAAACACGTGATAAAGTGATAGAAAAAAAAAGGTCCTATGAAATTCACTACTGAAATTCTTCCCCTTAATGGGCAAATATTAATAATATGTTGGCATCAATTTCTTCTGGGAAGGGCCAAGGTTGCCATGATGTTAAAACTTAATTTCTTTTGCTAAAATAAAGTCACATAATTTCAATAAAAGAGGTTATTAAAATATTAAGAATAACAGGTATAACAAGGGGCTGAGAATAAATCCTAGTGTTTCCAAATTCCTTCTCCAACGTCTGCTCTCTACTACTGACTGAACTCGCTAGCTGCCTAGAAGGACAGGTTCTACTCAAACTCTAAAGAGCACCAGGTCTCCTTCAGAGATTCAGACAAGGAGGACACCTCATTTGTCACTTGGGAGAAGTATGACACCACAGTCTATCTCATTATACTGCATATACATGTACACTACATCTACTCAAAATAATCCTGTAACATAAGCAATGTCATACCCAAATGAACAAATGGAAAACCGAGTACTCCTAGAGCAGTGGGTGGCAAAGATAAGCCTGAATCTCTCTGACTCTAGGCCTTCACTTAGAAATCCTATGCTTTCAGTTCTGATCATGTTAAAATGCAATATACCATCCTCTTCTCTCAGCACTAAAAATCAACAAAGATCCAAGGAGCTAAAGTTTATGACAGGCAAACATATAAAACTGCTACATTCCTCCCACCCAGGCATACAGTCACCCTACAAAAACACTGGCAAAGCTTCTAATAAAAGTTGCTTCACTTTTATTAGAAGGGTTGGGGACAGAATTGATTTAGTGTAAAAGTAGTCTCCAGAAAGACACCAGCTACAAACAAGCAACACAATGACAGGCTGGAATCTGCCAAACCACTCAGAGCTTAAAGCCATCAAGTCTCTTCAGAAAGTCTATACACCAATACAAGTTCACAGACAAATGCCTCTTCCCAGATTCCACCCCCTCGAATAAAGCTCTTCCATACAATGTCCAACAGGTGTTTGAGCAGTCTTTGCAACTCACCTGACGTCCACTGAGCAAATATTTCCCCCTGGTCCCCATTTCCCTTCACTCTGATAACGCAGTGCATTCGAGGCATGCCCTGTTCTGTGTGTCTATTTGCCCTGTCTCTGTCTGGTTTACTGAAATAATTCACCATTGGACCATAATTTGTGCACACATGTGTAAATGAGAAGTTTATCAAGGATCCTTCTTTTCAATCTCTGTATCATCAATCTAACAAGAATCAGAGAGTAACATGAAAGAACTGCTAAATTTTCATCACCATAGCCACTCAGGATGTGTGTGAGGATCAGGCTTCGGACTTCACAGAGGAAGCGAGTACCCTCAAACTGGCATTAGCATGAACAATGCCTCTATAAACCTACACAGAGAGACCATGCGAAGTCTGAGTTCACACCCTTGAGCTCTGGGCCTGGGTCACGGAACACAGGACACATCCAGGCCAAGGAGCTCCTTTTTGGGGGGACTGTGAGCATCTAGAATGCTCTACAGTGACTGTGCTAGGTCACTGGGAAATTGATGCAAGACAGGGAAGCAATAGGCCACATTAGAAACCAAACCAGTAAGGAGCCCTCCCATCTAATACAGAGAAACAATGCAAAAATCACAGCAAACTAGTTCTCCCTAAAATATTTCTAATGAACATTATTCCTCCAAGAGGCTATGGTCAAAAAATATTGGTTTCCTTTTCTTCTCCTCTTACAAAGTCACAGTGCCAGCAGGTACTCTGAAGTTTCTAAGAGGTCATGCTATAAGGAAGCCTATTAACTTTGCTTTAACTCTACATTTTCAAATGTTACTTGATCACAGGACCTTGTTTACATAAAACATTAACATCTTTCCTCAACAACGTCCACATCCAACCCACATGTTTCTCTTCCCCACCCCACCTGCCATAATCCTCAGCACCTGCAACATTATCCCCACGCAGCTCTTTCCAAACAATGCTTTGAGCCTTCATCTCTCTCCTGAGTTTCACTGCCACATGCCCAGCTCTAAGCTGGACCCAAAGTGACCCCCAAAAAATTTCTGAAAAATATATAAATTTATGAAAATAATTTCATTAAAAAAGCCAATAATTCAAAGGAGAAAAGAGCCATCTCCCAGGTGTTATAAAACTCTGAGAAAATACTAAAAGAAATTATTAAAGTTTCCCACTAAAGTTTTCAAATACTTTTATTCAGTACTTTTTACAAGATTGCATTTGTCCTCATTTGGCTCTCACCATCCCATTCTAAGACCCTTACTGCAGCCCAGCTAACATTTACTAGAGGAACATGATCCAAACAGAAGACTATCCTCCAAATTTCCACTTACTTTAAAGATAGGCTAATGTAAATTACTGCCACCAATTCATAAGGCTGTAATAAGTCCTTGAAGTTTCAAAGGTAATGCACATGAGGAAAGAAAAATAAAACTTGGTTGTTTTAAAGACTTCAAAATTCAATCAATTTCACACAGTAATGTGGGAAAACTGAATCTTTCAACAACTAAAATGAGAGCCTTGGTCACATTTAAAATAGAGGGTTTCCTTAGGATCTTTACACAATAATAAAATCAGACTCATGTAAAATTCATTTTGCTTTAAAGTTAATTACAATGTGTGACATGATAGCTCTTTTTGCTTCTTCCTTTCCATGAAAATATCTCACATTCTCCAAACTTTTTACTTTAAAAACAGACCTCTTTTCCTTTTTGCATTTTTATACACCAAAATACCTACAATTTTACAGCAGTGCTTTCTTTTCTTTCTCAAAGTCTAGTCAATAACCAATGTAGAGCAAGTTTTGAAGAAACAAAAAATGTCTGCAACAAAAAGCACCACACAGTAATAAAAAAAGAGTCTCGCTTTAAAAATGTAACTATGAGTATGACAAGAAGGAATGTAGAGGAAAAAAACAAGAGAAATGCTCAATCAAATAAAAGATTACAGAGAGCTTGGGACCCCTCCCTTGAGTCTGGACCATTGAGACCTTGAAGTCATTTAAGTCTCTGGTTCAAGGCAAAAACAACTCCAATCCTTCTGGGAGAAAAGCACCCTCCATTTTGACTTACAAATTTTCCACAAATTAGGATCAAGCCAAAGCATAAAACTGAAGATCACCACAAATACAGGGAGGTAAGACCTCATGGGAGAAAGCTAGCAAAAACAACTGACCCTTCCCCACCCCAAGGACTGCTGGTATCAGAATTTTCAGATGCTAAAAAACTTGAAATGCTTAAAGAAATTTAAAAATGGAATCACAAAGACAAGGTAGACTTCTAGAAATGAAATACAGCATTTCACTAGTATATCATTGATATATCATTTCATTTAATGTATCATTATTAAACTAAAAACTGACTGAAAGGATTAAACAAGAGAAGTACTTACCCAGAAGGGAAAATTTAAGACATGAACACACAGTACAGCACAGAAAGATGAGATGAAGAATCTGAAAACTAAAGTTAAGCAATACTTAGGACAGAACGTCTATAGTTCATGTATTCAGAGTCCCAGGAGTGAGAAAAATACAAAACTAAATAAAGTCACTAAAAGAGAACACCGATGAAACCAATTATATTAAAATGTAAATCTCTGTTCATTAAGACACTATAAATACCATCTCTAAAAATATTTGATGTCAATTTTAGTTTACCTTAAATAATACACTTTCAACTGAGTTGAAGCTATATAAAACAGACTTCTCAGAACTTTAATGATACTACAGCTTTTGTTTTCCAGTGGCAAAAATATCAAAATGCCTCTTAAATTTATTGATTAAAAACTGCTTATAAAGCCTTCATTATTATTCCTACTCTTGAAGTCAATAATGTTCTATATGGCCAAATATCTGGGTTCATTCTGGACTCAGGCATTCCAGTATTCTTGGTTGTTGGTTTTCTTTTCCCCTTAAAGATTGATTTATTTATTCGGCTGCATCAGGTCTTAGTTGCATCATGAGGGATGGCACATGGATTCTCTAGTTGTGGGGGTACAGACTTAGCTGCTCTGTGGCATGTGGGATCTTAGTTCCCAGACCAGGGATCAAACTTGCATCCTCCAAACTGCAAAGCGGATTCCTAACCACGAGCACCAGAGAAATCCCCGTGGTTTGTTTTCTTTTCTAACTATTTTTATAGCCATGTCCAAGGGTAAAAATAATAATTTCTGTCTGTATTCCTTTTCAAGTATTTCTAGATAAGAGATTCAAGTAATCTAAAACTGTTTTTATTTCATGTAATATAAAATAGGGAACTGATTTTGCAAGTTCACAGACGATTACTGTTTTTGCTATTTATCTTTATACGTTATTTTATCACAATAGTTATGAAGTACTTTTACATGTCTGTAAACAAACATCCTTTTACAGCATGCGTTGTATATATGTAAATTTTGTAATTCTTGCTGTTCACTTTTAACTGACAAAGAAAACAGTGAACATTACTGAAATCATGGTAGAACTTTACTTCTTCTCATCCTGTTTGTACCCATCTTTGGCCAGTCACATATCTATTCAAGAAACATTCCCGACAGGAATGTTAGGAGTACAACAGTCTGAGACTCTAAAATTGCTTTCAACATTCCCTACTAGATATTAACTATTATATCAACTATTAAGTGTGTAACATTTAATTGACAATTATATAACTGCGGATGGTTTCTGATTTTATTTTTAAGACTGTGATTGTGTTTAAACAATTCAAAATTGTATACTCCTGATTCTGAGGTACTAAGTGGTATTGCACCGCTGTCACGTTACTGAATGTGTACAATAGTTCCATGAATCTGATACACCATTATATAGCTTTAGGTGGCAGAATTAAAATTAACCTGTTGCCTCTGTCTCTCACTCACACACACACACACACACACACACACACACACACACAGAGGGAAAATAAAAGACAGGAAAAAGTCTGGGAAGATCAAGATGAAATTGAAGCAAATAAGCAAATAATTCCACAAATGTAACTGGCATGGTTTTGGTATCTAGAATACATTAAAAACTCCAAATAATAAGAAAAAAAATCAAACAATCTAATAGGAAAATAAGCAGAGGAAAAAACAAGAAACACAAATGATCAACAAAGACAAGACAGGATATTCTAAGTCATTTATAGTCAGAGAAAGGCAAATTCACAAACAAGATATTTTAAAGCCACAAGACTTACAAAGTCAAAGGTTGGTAAGTAATAAAGTGAAGAGGATCAAGTGATGAATATTGTCAACATGAGGAAGTTTTTGAAAGTGACAGAAGTGTTCTAAACCTGGTGGTAATGGTTACACAAAAATCATTGAATTATACAGTCAACATGGGTGGATTTTGTGGTATGTAAGTTATACCTCAGTAAAGCTGTCTTATACAGTGCAAGGGGAGACTTTGCTACAAGGTCTTTGAGAAACAAGACAACAGTATCTGACCAAGCTGAATACTCTCCAAGGCAGCACTTTCATTCCTAGATAAGTGCTTCAGAGAACCTATATATAGTACACCAGAAGTCATACACAGGAATGGGTTCATAGCAGCAATATTTATTTTAAGAAGAAAGAAAGAAAAAGAAAATATCCCAACAGGCTAATAAAAAATAAAATCTATACTCACAAAATGGAATGCCATTAAGCAATGGAAATGACTGAATAATAGCTCACAAATAATATGAATAAACTCAGAAAACTCAATGTCTGGGATTGTCTCAGAAGACTAATAAAGTGATACTATACTTTTAATACAGTCAAAAATAAGCTAAACTAAATATGTTGTTTACAAATATGCATCTGTCTAAAAACAGAGCTACCAGATGATCCTGCAATCCCACTCCTTGGCATATATCTGGAGAAAAACATGGTCCAATAGGATACATGCACCCCCATGTTCATTGCAGCACTGTTTACAATAGCCAAGACATGGAAGCAATCTAGATGTCCATCAACAGAGGAACAGATAAAGAAGATGTGGGGGCTTCCCTGGCAGTTCCCTGATAAAGAGTCTGCCTGCCAATCCAGGAGACATGGGTTACCTGATCAGGAAAGATCCGCCATGCCCTAGAGCAACTAAGCCCATGCACCACTACTGAGCTTGTGCTCTGGTGCCACAAGACTCCACGTGACTGAGCTCACGTGCCACAATTACTGAGGCCCGTGCACCAAGAACCCACGCTTCACAACAAGAAAAGCCACCACAGTGAGAAGCCCACGTACTACAACCAGAGGGCAAGCCCCTCTCCCTGCAACTAGAGAAAGCCCACACGCACAGCAACACAGACCCAGCATAGTCAAAACTAGATTTAAACAATTATTTTCTATAATGTCATACATACATAAAATAGAATATTACTCAGCCATTAAAAAGAATAAAATCTTATTTGCAGCAACATGGATGGACTTACAGACTGTCATACTGAGTGAAGTTAAGACTGAGAAAGACAAATATACAGTACCACTTATGTGTGGAATCTTAAAAAAAAATGATACAAATGAACTTAGTTACAAAACACAAACAGATTCAGAGACTTAGAGAACAAACTTATGGTTACTAGAGGGCAAGGGTGGGTGAGAGAGGTAATTAGGAAGTTTGGGATTGACATGTACACAGTGCTATATCTATCAATAAAACAGACAACCAACAAGGGCCTACTGTGTAGCATAGGAAACTCTGCTCAGTATTCTGCAACCACCTATGTGCAAAAGAATTTGAAGAATAGATACATGTATATGTGTAACTGAATCACTTTGCTGCACACCTGAAACTAAAAAAAACATTGTAAACCAACTACACTTCAACAACAACAACAACAAAATTTGCTTTTTGGGTTTTTTTAGGCAAGATACCAAACACAAAGTTTGGGCCACTCGTGGCGATGGGGTGGGATAGCAAAGGACTGTAGAAAGAGCATCCCCTGAGCAGCACAACAGTAATGTTTTAGTTATGGGACTGCATGATGGGCTTGGGGTTCTCAATGTATCACTGTGTTTTAAAATGTAAGTTTCACATATAAAATGAGATAATACATTCTAAAAATATGATAAAGAAAAAGTCATGAAAAAGAGAACATCTCCTGAGTCACACTCCACGGTACCATTTCTGCCCTGGCACCCTGTCTTACTGACAAGAGGATAGCAGTGTATCTCATGAAAAGAGCAGGCACATTTTCTTTAGTAATAACCTCTAAACAAACATCCTTCATTGCTCTGACATGACAGGCTTCAACAGATGGTAGAAAAAATAAACTGCTGGGCTGTGGGTTGAACTTCTAAGTAAATGAATATCACAGAACAGCATTCTTCACAATTCTCTTGGTCAGAATCAGCTAGTGAACATTTCATTAGGGCTTCAGGATTTTTGTCCCATTTTGCTTTAATATTGCCACCAGTTGCAGCTGTTATTCAGTACATAATATGGAGCAGGGCTTGCCCTAGGTGTTTTACTTATTCATCTCATTTTACCCTATGAGGTGATAAATAGAACTACGATCTATTATTAGTGCCATTTTATAGATGAGACAGCTGCCCCAGGAGAAGTCAGATAACTCACCCAAGATCTCACAGCTCACTACTGTGTAACCAGAATTCAAGGGTGACAATAGAAAACTCTAACCCGAGCTGGCATTACTGTGCCTAAAGCCTCACAGCCAATCGATGAGCCAGAAAGTCAATTCTAAACTTCTATATAATCAAGGAGGGAAAGACTTCCCTCAATCCCCCAATGATTGGAAGGGAAAGTTAATAATTTGGTGATTATATTTTCTACTTTTCTATTTTTTTAAGGACTACCAATCAAAAAGATGATTTGAAAAAAACTGCATGAGGCCAAGAGCAGGATTCATGGATTCACTCAGACATGCATTCTATTAAAAAAAAGAAAGAAAGAAAAAAGAAACTTACAGAAATAATAAATAGAACTTGTTGACTTTATTTTACACATCTACACATGACTCTTGCAGAAAATCCTAAAAGGAATCTGAACCATAAAAGCCTTGTTCTCCTTTAAAGAGGATCAATTATCTCAACATTTAAGAAAATAGTAAAATTCCAAACCCAGACCCTGACAATTTCTTTGTAAATATAGGAAATTTAAAACACTACAATTTTTACTGATGTATTCATATTTTCTAGACTAAGGCTTCCAAGGTGGCTCAGAGAGTAAATCTGCCTGCATTGCTAAAGACCTGGGTGGGGAAGACCCCCTGGAGAAGAAAACGGCAATCCACTCCAGCATTCTTGCCTGGAGAAGCCCAAGGACAGAGGAGCCTGGTGGCTACAGTCCATAGGATTGCAGAGTCAGACACAACTGAGCAACTAACACTTTTACTTTCATTCATATTTTCTAGACTACTAAGCCCTTTGTCTAATTCAACTCTTGAAAGTGTATTATACTGCAGTGTAACACAGTACTTCAAAATCATTTGTGTTAATACACTTTTACAACAGAGACTGCCTATGTTCATAGCATCTATTTTTACCTTCTTACTAATAGAACCTCAGTTAAATGAAAGAAGAAAGTAGTTACAGCTAAGGCTAGTTATGCATGGTTCTGGCCAGTGAGATCTAACTAGTAATAACTGGGCAGGAGGAGTTCCAGGAGAAAGCTTTGAGGAGGCTGTCTGAGCAGGCTCAAATCCCATGCCCTTCCCCCTCACCAGACATTTGGACACAATGAGCAGCTACCACAAGAGCATGAGGGTAAGTATGTCATAGTGAAGGTGGCAAAAGTAACTGCTAGGAGTGCATGTCTCTGATGGCATCACAGAAGCAACATGGACCTAGACCACCTGCCTCAAATTTTTAATGTAAACTAAACAATTAGTTTGCCATTTATGTTAACATCTCTACTACTGACTCCTTTGCCTTATGCAAAAGGCAAAGAATAAAAGGAAAGATATACCGATTTGAAGGCAGAGTTCCAAAGAATAGCAAGGAGAGATAAGAAAGCCTTTCTCAGTGATCAATGCAAAGAAACAGAGAAAAACAATAAAATGGGAAAGTCTAGAGATCTCTTCAAGAAAATTAGAGATACCAAGGGAACACTTCACACAAAGATGGGCACAATAAAGGACAGAAATGGCAGGAACCTAACAGAAGCAGAAGCTATTAAAAGGAGGTGGCAAGAATACAGAGAAGAACTATACAAAAAATATCTTCACGACCCAGATAACTATGATGGTATGATCATCCTGAAATGAGCCAGACATCCTGGAATGTGAAGTCAAGTAGGCCTTAGGAAGCATCACTACAACAAAGCTCATAGAGGTGATGGAATTCCAGTTGAGCTATTTCAAACCCTAAAAGATGATGCTGTGAAAGTGCTGCACTCAACATGCCAGCACATTTGGAAAACTCAGCAGTGGCCACACGACTGGGAAAGGTCTGTTTTGATTTCAATCCCAAAGAAAGGCAATGCCAGAGAATGCTCAAACTACCGCACAACTGAACTCATCTCACACACTAGCAAAGTAATGCTCAAAATTCTCCAAACAAGGCTTTGACAGTACGTCAACTGTGAACTTCCAGATGTTCAAGCCAGATTTAGAAAAGGCAGAGGAACCAGAAATCAAATTACCAACATCCACTGGATCATCGAAAAAGCAAGAGAGTTCCACAAAAACATCTATTTCTGCTTTATTGACTATAAAAGCCTTTGACTGTGTGGATCACAACAGACTGTGGAAAATTTTTCAAGAGATGGGAATACCAGACAACCTGACCTGCCTCCTGAGAAATCAACAAGCAACAATTAGAACTGGACATGGAACAACAGACTGGTTCCAAATCTAGAAAGGAGTACGTCAAGGCTGCATATTGTCACCCTGCTTATTTAACTTATATGCAGAGTACATCATGAGAAATGCTGGGGTGGATGAAGCACAAGCTGGAATCAAGATTTCCGGGAAAAATATCAATAGCCTCAGATATGCAGATGAAACCACCCTTATGGCAGAAAGCAAAGACCTAAAGAGCCTCTTGATGAAAGTGAAAGAGAAGAGTGAAAAAGCTGGCTTAAAGCTCAATGTTCAGAAAACTAAGATCACGACATCTGGTCCCATCACTTCACGGCAAATAGATGGGTAAACAATGGAAACAATGACAGACTATTTTCTTGGGCTCCAAAATCACTGGAGATGGTGATTACGGCCATGAAATTAAAAGATGCTTCCTCTTGGAAGAAAAGTTATGACCAACCTAGACAGCATATTAAAAAGCAAAGACATTACTTGGCTGACAAAGGTCCGTCTAGTCAAAGCTATGGTTTTTCCAGTATTAATGTATGGATATGAGAGGTGGACTATAAAGAAAGCTGAGCACTGAAGAATTGATGCTTTTGAACTGTGGTGCTGGAGAAAACTCTTGAGAATCCCTTGGACTACAAGGAGATCCAACCAGTTCATCCTAAAGATCAGACCTGAATATTCCTTGGAAGGACTGCTGCTGAAGCTGAAACTCTAATACTTTGGCCACCTGATGCGAAGAACTGACTCATTGGAAAAGACCCTGATGCTGGGAAAGATTCAAGGCAGGAGGAGAAGGGGACGACAGAGGATGAGATGGTTGGATGGCATCACCGACTCGATAGACATGAGTTTGAGTAAGCTCCGGGATCCGGTGATGGACAGGGAAGCCTGGCTGTGCCGCAGTCCATGGGGCTGCAAAGAGTCAGACATGACTGAGCAACTGAACTGAACTACTGCTGACAGTAAAATAATGTCTAATACATCTCCTTAGTAACCAAATGCACAGGTCCCCAACTTGTCCCATTCTCTGGTGGATCTGAGTAAGAAAGTAATATTATCAGAGTCTGTGATGTTAATGTGATCCTATTAAAGAAGTAATTAAGCCACTCAGCTTTTGAAAGGTACCAAACTGTGGGCTGGGCTTGAGCCTCTTTACAACTATTTATGCCAGGAAAATTACAATTAACATAGAGAATATATCTGTTTCTCCCTATTTCTACAGTATTTTATCTACATTTTCCTGTTTCTTCTAGCTGTTTTTTCCACCTTACTTCATTTCTCCCTCAATGCTGCTTCGCACTTAAAGCAATTTTAGATTTAACACACTCAAATAACACCTGGCAGAGGGCTCAAATAACACCCTTTTATTCTACATGAAGAAAAACAACTTAAGATATTGCCAATGGTCTCATTTTCATTCCTCATAATGAAAAAATCTAGATCATATACATAAGCTCAACATTATTCCTTCAACGAAAAAGAAAATACTAATAATTTGCCTGAATATTAAAGACATTTTCTGATGTAGAACATATGAAACATTATTTTTTTAAAAATTAAATGCATAAACCTAGAAACAAGATAAAATCATTTTATAATTTTAGTGATATTCTTTTTTTAAAAAAATCCTGTTTTATTTAGAACATAATTAGAATCATACTCCTGGAACTCATGACTCTAACTGCCCCAGTAACCCCAAAATCCCACAGACAGGTGGTGATTTACTTTGAGAAACCAATGCTAAGAAGCTGGCAAGGGCAAACAACTACCCAAACTCTCCATCTCAGCCAGACTTGTCACCCTTTTCCCCCTCAGGCATGGAACTCTATTTGGGACTCATGTGTGTCTCTATCAATTTAGCACTTCCACAGCCAAAACTGCTTTTCCCCACAGTGATCCCACTTAACCCTCTCATGTGCAAGACAGACACTTCGAGTCAGCAGTCATGTACTCTGAAGTCAGCCGGCATCTCAGCAAAATCTTCTTCTATCAACAGTTCTCTAACAATACTCCTCTGAAAATACAGCTTCCAGAATTGATGGAACATTCTACATGCAATGTGACAAATAAATAGAAGTACTATTACAACACCCCACCCAACCCCGTCTGGATGGCATAACTTGAGATCATCAGGCTAAGACTTCATTCACTAAATATCAGCCATAATATGCTGGCAGACAATGAGTTCTGATTAAATAGAAGCTTTATTACACAGAATGAAAATCTAAAAGTTACAATCCAAGGCCAATAGCTCTCTCTTAGCATGAAAGCATGTCTAGAATGACAGTATTTTCCCTTGGATGTGAAAATTACACATACAGCTAGTGTTTTGGCTTCAAAATATTCCTTATTTCAGGATAAATCATATCCTAACATGATAAAAATACAAAATGGAAAGGACACTGGTGACTCAGTTTAAATATCTTACTGTTTAAATATTTTATTTAAAATATTTAATATTTTAGAAACCTGCAGCCTTAGAAAAATTTATTGTCCAACAGCACCATCTGGTGGATGAACATATTTAAGCCACCCCACTGCAGGTTCGTGACATTATAAAGAGGCAGTGATCAAGACCATCCCCAAGAAAAAGAAATGCAAAAAGGCAAAATGATTGTAAAATGGTTGTCTGAGGAGGCCTTACAAATAGCTGTGAAAAGAAGAGAAGCTAAAGGCAAAGGAGAAAAGGAAAGATATACCCATTTGAATGCAGAGTTCCAAAGAATAGCAAGGAGAGATAAGAAAGCCTTCCTCAGTGATCAGTGCAAAGAAACAGAGGAAAACAATTGAATGGGAAAGTCTAGAGATCTCTTCAAGAAAATCAGAGATACCAAGGGAACATTTCATACAAAGATGGGCACAATAAAGGACAGAAAAACGGTATGGACCTAACAGAAGCAAACGGTATTAAGAAGGTGTGGTAAGAATACACAGAACTATACAAAAAAGATCTTAATGACCCAGATAACCACAATAGTGTGATCACTCACCTAGAGCCAGATATCCTGGAGTGCGAAGTCAAGTGGGCCTTAGGAAGCATCACTACAAACAAAGCTAGTGGAGGTGATATAATGCCAGCTGAGCTATTTCAAATCCTAAAGGATGATGCTCTGAAAGTGCTGCTCTCAATATGCCAGCAAATTTGGAAAACTCAGCAGTGGCCACACGACTGGAAAAAGTCAGCTTTCATTCCAATCCCAAAGAAAGGCAATGCCAAAGAATGCTCAAACTACCGCACAATCTCACATGCTAGCAAAGCAATGCTCAAAATTCTCCAAGCAAGGCTTCAACAGTGTATGAACCGAGAATTTCCAGATGTTCAAGCTGGATTTAGAAAAGCAGAGGAACCAGAGATCAAATTGCCAACATCCGCTGGATCTTCGAAAAAAGCAAAAGAGTTCAAAATAAACATCTTCTGCTTTACTGACTACACCAAAGCCTTTGACTGTGTGGATCACAACAAACTTCAGAAAATTCTTCAAGAGATGGGAATACCAGACCACCTGACCTGCCTCTTGAGAAATCTGTATGCAGGTCAAGATGCAACAGCTAGAACTGGACATGGAACCACAGACAGGTTCAAAAGTGGGAAAGGAGTACATCAAGGCTGTATATTGTTACCATCCTTATTTAACTTATATGCAGAGTACATCATGTGAAATGCTGTGCTGGATGAAGCACAAACTGGAATAAAAATTGCCAGGAGAAATATCATTAACGTCAGATATGCAGATGATACCACCCTTATGGCAGAAAGTGAAGAACTAAAGAGCTTCTTGATGAAAGTGAAACAAGAGAGTGAAAAAGTTGGCTTAAAACTCAACATTCAAAAAACTAAGATCATGGCATCCGGTCCCATCACTTCATGGCAAACAGATGGGAAAACAATGAAAACAGTGACAGACTTTCTTTTCTTAGGCTCCAAAATCACTGGAGATGGTGACTGAAGCCATGAAATTAAAAGATGCTTACTCCTTGGAAGAAAAGTTATGACCAATCTAGACAGCATATTAAAAAGCAAAGACATTACTTGGCTGACAAAGGTCTGTCTAGTCAAAGCTGTGGTTCTTCCAGTGGTCATGTATGGATATGAGAGCTGGACCACAAAGAAAGCTGAGCGTTCAAGAATTGATGCTTTTGGACTATGATGCTGGAGAAGACTCTTGAGAATCCCTTGAACTGCAAGGAGATCCAACCAGTCCATCCTAAAGGAGATCAGTCTTGAATATTCATTAGAAGGACTGCTGCTGAAGCTGAAACTCCAATATTTTGGCCACCTGATGCAAAGAACTGACTCATTGGAAAAGACCCTGATGCTGGGAAAGATTGAAGGCAGGAGAAGGAGACGACAGAGGATGAGATGGTGGATGGCATCATGGACTCGATGGACATGAGTTTGAGCAAGCTCCAGGATTTGGTGATGGACAGGGAAGCCTGGTGTGCCGCAGTCCATGGGGTAGCAAAGAGTTGGACATGACTCAGCAAATGAACTCAACTGAAGTGCAGGAAGATAAAAGAGTCATCTGCAAGGTTAAATGCCAGTAACACTAAAATCTTAGTATAAAAAGATTCCTATGCTTCAGCCAGTGGATTTCTTCTAAAGGAGTTCTTGACAAAATTCTAATATAAAAGAAATCTAGAACTCAAAAAAGTCCTTATCTAAGACTTTGGTTCACCTTCTTAAAGAAATGTTACTTAAAATAAAGCAAACATGTTTAAACTGAGAGGAACCTCAGAGAGCTGTTAATTCAGTCTTTTCCCTTTACAGACTCTAAGGCAACAACAGTTTTCCTGAAAGTCACAGCTAGGGATGGCAGACATGGATTATAACATAAGTAAATAGGTCAAATATTCTATGCTATTCAATACAGCCTTCTGTTTTTCTGCGGAGAAAAGGCAGGAAATGAGGCAGAGTTGGTGGCAAAGTGCCTCTGTTAGCAGTGGGTTCACAGAGGTTAAAGGGCTTCATGGGCTAGTGATGATCTGGTCACCCCTCAGTGCATCATGGGCCAACCCTACCCCAACCCCAGGAACCATCATACCCTCCTTGCTCTGCGGCCCCCAGTGTCCCTCTCCACCTTAGATTTATCTGCTTCCCCTGCTCAAGAAAATCGTCCTACCAATAAAAATGAGAGATACAATGAATGTTAAATCATCCCACTGAAGAACATCTGTAATCATAGCAAAGCATTCACTATGTGTTAAAATGAGAGGGAGAAGAGACAAAACCAAACTGTATTTACCATGATACCACACCTGTTCAAAAAATAAAACTACTGAGCACTAAACGAGGAAAAAGCATCGGAAGGGAAGACACTAAACTCTGACAGCTCTTGTTTCTCTGAATGCCAGGATTATGAGTGATTTCAATTTTCTCTGTCATTTAATGCTTTTCATCATTTTTATAATACTTGTATTAATAAAAAGGTAATTTTTATCTAAAAAACTTATGCATTTATAATCATAGACTATAAAGAAAACATAAATGGGAAACTAGAAAGAGGACACACACACACATACATCCATCTATCCATTACATCCATAGCAAAAAAAAAGAAAAAATTCCCCAGCTCTCATGAAGAAATATGCAGTAAAAGATATAATTTTTTGTCTTTTTAAGGTTTGTCACTGTATTTTTCAAACAGCTTTGAATTTTCTATCAATTATCTATTAATAAATACATGTATGACAAAAGTAATAGACTAGCAAATTAATATGAAAGGAAAATCTTACAAACACAGTTTAAAATATTTTATATGTCTTAAGATGCAGAAACTTGAGTTTACACCCCAAACCCATTTTCTGCTTAAAAAATTTTGCCAGAGTTCTATGCCAAAATTTATGGCTTAATGCTCCCCCAAATAACTCCATGACTTCTTGTTGGAGAACTACTGTCTCGTAATGTAATTAGATCTCTGAGGTTCATGTCAGGGACAGAGTGACCTGAAGGTCTATAAACAAGAATGGAAAACTGTTATCTTGCCTCAAGATGCCTGCATCATTTACATAGAGTGAGATAAGAGAAGGAATCTCCTGCTAAATATCTTAGAGCAGAGGTTTTCACAATGTTGTCCGAGGACCACTGGGTCTGTGGCATCAGAGCCACTATCACAACTATACCAAGACATTATTCTCCTTTTTCACTCTCATTCTCCCATCTGTGTAAGGTAGAATGTGCAGAAGGCTACATGATATCACAACAGATTAAATGCAAAAAGCAGATACAAGATTCTGGAAGAGGGATTCTATTTAAGCTAGATATTAGTGAGAATTGCATGGACAGAGGAGCCTGGCAAGCTACACGGTCCATGGGCCACAAAGAGGACAGTCGCTTAGATATGACTAAGCGACTATCAACCCTGAGACACTAGTGACTTGAAAAACCCATTAAAAAATGCCACTTCTCTCACTAAATTTTGTGTTTAGGAAAACATAGTCATTTTTTTAGAAAAATATGAATATTATGTAACAGATTATTTTTAATGATTTAAATATCTTTAAACCTTCTCAGTTTTAATTTCTAATACAATAAACAAGGATAGATACAACCCATATAAACAACAGCTCTTTGAGGTCCATGATAAATTATTAAAAGTATAAATAAGTGCTGAAAAGCCCAAAATTTGAGAACTACTATCTCAGTTGGTTCAGAAAAACACCCACTGGGGATCATGACCACTCTGGGGTCAAGATCCCTCTGACCCCACCCTCTTTCCTCCTTCCTAAAAGCATTCTCCAAGTCTCTTGCTATGACCAGTTCCTCTTGTAAGCCATTATATGATCACACTTTCTAAAGCATGATTCTGATCCTACCCTTTCCCTATTAAATATTCTCAAACAGTTCTTCAAGATGTAGAGAGTGACAACCAAAAAATTTCAGAAAACTCCATGATCTGGCCTCAGGCTATTTTACCAATGTCATGTACACATCAAACCTACTATTATTTAGGTACGTTCTTAGAAGCAGATGTTACAAGAGAGTCTATGAGAAATGATACCTGCCATCACTGGACTCAGAGTTTATGTGAAAGAAACAGAAATAATGCAAGTATCCTTCATTTTCTGTCCTCATTTTCCAAATATCTGCTGTAGTAACAAATTTTTTTTACCCTAAATTCACTGACCAAATCAAAAACTCTATAATGACCTGTGAACATCCACCAGCAGAAAGCTTTCAGTTGCACACAAATCTATGTAAGGTAACACAGATGGCATTCAGTTGTATCTCAGTTCTTGTTCCAAAGGATTCTGCTCTGTGCTCCGCATAAATGCACTGAGCGTCACTGCTACCATCTTCCAAGCACTATTGGTGAAAATTTGTTCTTCAAATGTGGAAAAACCTGAGAAGAAAAAAGTGAGCATAGAGAGAGTTGAAGGTGATGGCACGCAGCGCTGGAGGGAAGTGCGTAAGATGTGATCTCAGCATGTCCGCACCTCACGACACAGCCAAGTTGCTCCTGGGAAGCTGAACTGTGTTACTTGCACCAACACCATAAATGAGAAGCTAGAGAAACTCCCTGGGCAGTAGACTGATAAGTCATTCTCAGTGTAGGAGGCCGCTGAGTACCAGGCTGGTACAGGAGAAGATGACAGACACCTTCAATGATACGACGCTCAGTCGCTCAGCTGTGTCTGACTCTGTGACCCCATGGACTGCAGCCACCAGGCTCCTCTGTCCATGGGATTTCCCAAGCAAGAATACTGGAGTGGGTTGCCATTCCACCTCCAGGGGATTGTCCTGACCCAGGGGTCGAACCCACACCACAGGCGGATTCTTTACCACTGAGCCACCGGGGAAGCCCAAGGCAGCTGCAAAGTGGAGGAACATGATGTCAGCAAAGCAGGTGAGTTTCAAAGCAAGACTGGGAGAACAGTGATAAAACAGTGCAAGCTGTGGGTCACAGGTAAAGTGGCCTCCCCTCACAGTGAGATGTGCTATCTTCCTCCAATGAACTGCTGAAAACTATCATCAAAGACAGTTCCCCAAAAGGGAAACAGTCAATCATAATGCCATGTCATCCCACAGGGTTATTCAAAAGAAAGAAGTACCTAGACATTAGGCATCCAAGGAAGGCTAACCTCCTGTGAGGCAGGAACCTTGCTGGTGCACTACTGTGAAAAACATCATCTCAAAGAGGCCACTGCTGACAGCAGTGCCTGTTAGGATATGAATGAAGTATTCAAATCAGAAAGCCTAGATGATGGAGAAGATAGGTGAGGCTTAGGGAAGGAAGTGTCTGTCACCACTCAACCAAGGGAAAACCTCGCAAAGAAGACCCTTTTGAAAACAGATTAATACTATTGGAGATCCTTCTAGTGTCATCAAGAAGATAATAACCAGCTTAAGGAAAGTATGTTGAACTTCATTTTTAAACCTCAATTTTATGAACAATGATCATCAATAAGAGAATCACCACAGTACATACGATAGATAATGTTAGAAATGCAGCCCAAATGAGCATAGAACACAAGCCTGGATGACTTACTGTCACTATACTAATGTTCGTGAAAAATGCTGATGCCTAGCCTTAGCCCTCACATACAGAACAAAGAGATGCACTCTGTCTTCAAACGCCTGTGGAAGTATGGCTATTGGCTATCCCAGAAATATTATATCTTCTTTTTTTCCCTTCAGATGTGGGTTTATTTTAATGTCCCTTAGTCAAGCTAAATCATCCCACATAGTTACAGCACCTTTCTCTCCCTGTTCATCTTTTCTCTTTATCTGTTGCTTTTGTGTTTGTTTCATGAAGTAACTGCCATGTTTCTATAAACAGAGAACTGATTTTTTTAATTGAACAGTGCACAAAGGTTAATTAAAACTTTTTCTTTTTCCTTCCATGCTGCACAGTTTGCAGGATCTTAGTTCCCCAGCCAGGGATTGAACACAGACCTGTGTCAGTGAAAGCACGGCATCCTAACCACTGGACCACCAGGGAATTCCCTAATTAAAACTTTATCAGTATACCAGTCTTTAGTAAAATACAACCAAAATAAGAATTTCAGATCTTTGGACTCTTATGTTTCTGTTACTATTTCCAAGGAATCATCAAAGGTCACCCAAAAACACAGGAGGCTCTATTTCTAAGTTCAGGAACTTCTTTACTTACAGAAGGTCCCTGACATTACCAAATTTCATTTCAGGATCTTAACATATCAATATAAATATAGTCACAGTCAAGATATCAACATAGTCATAACTAAAAACATCCAAAATTTTATCTATATCTTAAAAAAGTTTTGAGAATCCTTCCCCAAAAGCAAATAATTGTGCCTCTATATTAGAAGTTAGTAAACCTTTTCTGCAAAGGACTTAGCTTTTGTGGGCCGTACAATCTGTCACAATGACTCAACTCTTCCACTGTAGTACAAAAAAGCCATATATAATATGTAGAGGGACAATAAGGCTATGCTCCAATAAAACTTTATTTACAAAGACAAGCAAGGCTTTTCATCATACACCCAAAGACTGGGCTTTGTCATGGCATGCCTTTGATAGGCTTGGCATTTTGGTTTAAAAAGTAGCAACTACCTTAAGGGCTTCCCTGGTGGCTCAGTGGTAAAAGAATCCACCTGCCAATGCAGGAGACAATGGCTGGACCACTGGCTCGGGAAGATCCCCCGGAGAAGGAAATGGCAACCACTCTAGTATTCTTGCCTAGGAAATCCCATGTGACAGAGGAGCCTGGCGGGCTACAGTCCATGGGTTCACAAGAATCGGACATGACTGAGCAACTAAACAACAGCAACCTCCTTAAATCATGTTACTGCTACTGCTGCCAGAGGCCACTGCCCATGGTGCTGAGATTTTAAAGTATATCCTAAGGAAATCAAGCTCTGAAAGCATCAATCGAATGAAAGAGGGACCAAGACTTCTCCCCTGGAATCTCCAGACCCTAGTCCCTTTACTGTTAAGACTGATTGTCCTCAACCAGTCCTTCACGAACACCCTCACCCCTAATTCCGATGTTGTATCCACACCTGGATCAATGCTACAATGGCACCCCTATTTGTTCTTTAACAGACCTGCCTGGTGCTATAAGATAAATATCCAAGAAGGAGGAGCCCCGGCAATCCATCTCCGGCCAGGCTGATCCTCTCCCTCAGATCCCACAGCCACTGCTCCAGGTCTGCCTCACTCTCCTTAAGCCCAAGCTCACCAAAAAGCCTTCAAATTCAATTTTTAGAAAAACAAAGAGAGGGATAGACAAATTATTAAGTGCAATCTTATCCTCCAATTTACCTAGCTTCTGTCCCATTCTTCTCTCCCCTCCCCCTACCTGTCTTGAACTTGCTCATCTAGGACAAGCTCATCTCTCCGACAAAAAAAAAAAAACCTTCCTTCTACACCAAGCCCAGAAGTGCCTCTCTGGGCTCCCTGGAACCCCACACCTGCCCCCCAAGTCTGTGAATTACCTGCGAACTAGGATCCTTACTCACCTTTGCACACTGCACAAACTGTTTATCTTACCTTCCCCACACCCTCTCTAGGAACTCCTACTGCCACCAACAGAAGGTTATGAATTTTGAATCCTTCTTTTAACATTAAAGGGAATAGCCATAACTACAAATCAGGCAGGAAAATGAACTAAAATTTGATGACTATAATCCCTTTCAAAATAATGCCAGGAACCATAACAAACCAACATCCAATACAATTTAAATATTGAAGTGAGCAGTTAAACAATGCAAAGATACAATAGGAAAGAGCAAAACACACAAGCTTTTTCCAATGCACATTCATTGCAATGACTTCAAATGTTCCTGACACAAGTTATTATTACACTCACTCTTCATTACTCTCTTTAATGCACTCTTTCTCTTGTTGCTCTCCATCTACCTCAAGGGGGCAAATACAAGTTACTTTTCATTTGCTTGAATTTAGTTGTCTTGTGTGTGATTGGTTTTGTTTACCAGTGCCAGTTCACAACATCTCTCATGTCTTTCTTTATGCTACAAAAGCACTGAAAATGTCAGCTCAGTTCTGGAGTTACTAAATGCCCCTACAGAAATTCCATAAAACAGTATGCCTTGTAGGTCCTACCAAAATGACAGATTTCTGGCTCCAAAACTTGTAAATAATGAGGGTGCTTTAAAAACTGCATGTTTACAAACCAGTGAATTTTGTTCATCGAATTTTAATAACTAAAGTTACTCAAATCTGAAGTCTAAAGTCAATGTTCCCTTGAAGCAATGCCATTGTGTAACTGGTTTTCAAACACAAGCAGTAAATTAATAAGCACTACAAAACCAAGCCCATCAGCCTCATCTGTGCTATCAACAATTATATTATTTTACTATCAAATATGAAAAGCTAGTTCAGGGCAGCTTTATGTCAACTGTTCTGAAAATCATACACTGTTTCTACTCCTTGATTATATTTGCAAAAAAGGAACAAAGAGCTCAATGATCCTGAGGTGTGGTTAGAAAAAAATATTGACTAAGTTTTATTTTTGAGCCTTAAGACACGCAACCTCTCAGCCCAAAATCCAGATGATTCCTCAACTGTCTTCCTTTCAGAAACCTGAAAACTTGCCAGGATACCATAGGGAAGAAACCACAGAGAAGACACAAAATAAACCATGAGCTCAGGGGACATTCGTAGGTGACACAGACCTAGCTTTACACATTTCCACAACTGTGAGACTGACTCTACATAATTACTTCCTTAAAACTGGTGTGGAGAATAAGAGCACCTGGCAGCTTACCAGCCTTGTAACTTTGAGAAAACATTTAACTTTTCTGGGCCTCAACTGAAAATACCAACAGTATTTGCCTGGCCTCACCCATTTCAAGATGCCATCTTCTGTGAGGAAGATTTAGTACTAGTGGCACCCATTTTCCTAAATGTAAGTAACCAAAACATGCAAACTTAAAAGAGATTTGTCATTACTAAAGAATAAATCAATAAGAATATACTTGGAGTACAAATGAATCATTTTGCTCTACTGTAGAATTTAACACATTGTAAATCAAATACACTTCAATTTTTTAAAAGGAGGGAAAAAGAATATACTCGGAATTGAAATACCAAAAAACACAGCAAAGACTTAATATAAGGTACAATCTGAAATCGCTGGAGCTAGAATACACTGAAATGATCCTCTGGAGAGCAATACTGAAAATGCTTCTAAAGCAAAGCCTTTGAGGTGGGGAAACACAAACACACACGCAAGTATATATATATACTAACATAAAAGGCCAAAAGGAAATCATAGAGGTTATGTTTGTTTGGTAAGCTTTTAAGTAATCTTTTCTTCATATTTTTCTCTATTTTTAAAGTTTTCTATATAAGTATGTACTAACTTAACAATAAATTCTCAATATGGAGGTTACTTACACTGGTGAAAATCCAACTAATAATAGCCTCCAACTAATAATAATAAATGGAAAATAAAATAAAATTCTGCGAAAAAAATAAATAAATAAAGGGAAATTCTTCACTGGATCCTTCATATGGGGGGAAAAAGCAATTTATAAAGAACATTACTGGGAAACTTAGGGATCTATGAAAATAGTCTCTATATTAGATACTATTATATAAATGTTGAAAGTCGCTCAGTCGTATCTGACTCTTTTTGCAACCCCATGGACTCTATAGTCCCTGGAATTCTCCAGGCCAGAATACTGGAGTGAGTGGCCTTTCCCTTCTCCAGGGGATCTTCCCAACCCAGGGATCGAACCCAGGTCTCCCACAATGCAGGCAGATTCTTACCAGCTAAGCCACAAGGGAAGCCCAATATAAATCTTAAATTGCCTCATAACTAAAAGATTCATGCTGAAATAATTAAGGGTGAACTGTCATGTTTGTAACTCACTTTCAAATGTTACAGCAGAGGGACAGAGAGACAGAGACAAAGACAGAATGACAGAGAAACAAAAAGCAAATGCAGCAAAATTAACAACTCGTGAATCCACGTGAAGGCATCCAGTGTGCACTGCATTACTTCAACTTTTTGGTAGGCAAGAAATTTTTCAAACTAAAACAAGGGAAAATGTAAAACAGGTTTCAAAAGGAAAAAAATTTAATAGGATTTTAAGTATTGGGGGAGGCAAGAAGGATATTATATCAAGCAGATTACATTCTCATGAAAAATAACTGGAAAGACTGCAAGGTGTATTTAAAAAAAAAACTCCTCACAATTTGGGAGTGGTAAAAAAAAAGAGAATATAAGCATGTTACAGGAAGAATACATATTAATACTACTTTTTTCTTAAGGTGGTACTATTATGAATAATATTTCCTGTTTTCCAAGTATTTTTATAATGTGCTTTTGCTTTTAAAAATTTTGAGTGTAATTTAAAGACTAGCCAGATAACTACATACTGTTGAACAGTCTCAGCTATTTGTACAATTAGCTGGTATCAATTTAAAAACCAGCAGCAGGAGCAATCATACTGATGTGTCTTTATTTCCCCTTGTCCTATGAGGAGTTATGGGTCACACAAAGCACAACAAATAACTGCTTCTCAACCACCTAAAATGGTAACGGAAACAGTAACATGAAATGATACCTTATAAAACCCACTATAATAGAAATATACCTCATCATATATGCTCCCATTAATGTCTGCACCATAAATCGGTGCCACGAAGGTTAAGTTCTTCCAGTACTTGCGCTCCAAATCTTCATAGTCCAAGTATCTCGGGGCACAGTACCTGGGAAAGGGAGAGGGGACAAAGCCCACACAGTAAAGGCGATGTTAAGACTTCCCCTACCCACCACCTTCTAAACACAATTCCATCCAAATGAAAATACTGCATCCTCATGCTGTCAAACCTAACAAGTAAATACGTAAATGTATTATCATAGATCTCTCAAGACTCTCCTAAATAACTCTATATGAAAACTTCATTTCTTGACTAAGAAACATACTTCCATGAAAGTACCAACAACAGAAGCAAAAAATTCGTTAAAACTCATTATTTTATCTTTCAAAACATTTTCTAAACTCTTTAACCAATTATACTAGAACAATTTAAAATGTATGAAGTAGAGATTCCACTAAAATTTAGTGTAAATGAAATAAGCTATTTAATACTTTAAGGATGACTCAGGAAAGAAAAATTAGGGGAAAAAAAAAAGAATGACTCTGGAAATGGGCACTAGAAGATGGAGAACAGAATACAATATACAGTTTATAAGAAATTGGATAAAATTGCTTCTGCAATCTTGTTTTGGCACTGAACTTTTTATTAGAGTTCTTATAGAGTATGAAAGCAAACCAATCCAATCTATGATTAAAGTTTTACATTCTCAAATGAGATCTGAAACAATGAGGTTTTACCAATGCCTAACAAAAAAACAAAAAAAAAAAACTCGAGAAACTTGAATTAACTATCAAATGTTTAATTCCTTTGGAATAGCAATTATGCTCCATAACAGGAACTTCGTATAGAATAAAAGATTCTTCAACTACCATCGAGTGCTTACTATGTCAAATACAGTGGTTTTTTTTTTTTTTAAGATCATTCAGAGGACTCAATCTCATGCATACCCATCCAGGGAATTTTAGACAATGATGTTTTTAGGTTGGATAGTTGATTGGTTTGGTAGGAAAGGGGTGTTTCTAGATTAATGTCTTGATCTAAGACTTTAATGACTATATAAAAAAAATGTTTAAAGGTAGTTTAATAATAATAACTGTGACAGTTTCTAAATATATCCACAAATTCTTTGATACATCTCCCTTCAAGATATACAGCTTAATTATCCTCCCCTTAAGAATGGGCTGCACTTGGCATATTTGTTATGCCAAATGGCAGAAATGATAGTCAAGAAACAGGTAATGAAAAGACAGTTTGTTTTCCATCTTGGTAACTTCTGGATCACTTGCTTCTGAAGAAGCTAGATGCCACACAACACAAGGAATAGCTCTTGCAGCAAGGAACTCAGGACTCCAGCCAACAGCCACAGAAGGGGAGCAATCTTGGAAGAAAATCCTCTAGACACAATCAAGTCTTCAGGTGACAGCAGCTCCACCCAACTTGACTATAACTTTATGCAAGGTCCTGAGCCACAGCCACCCGGCTAAGCCAATCTTAGCCTCCTGACCTTTAGAAACTGAGATGTTAAATGTTTATTGATCTAAGATACTAAAGTTTGGGGTCATTCATTACAAAGTAACAGGTGACTAATGTGACAGGTGACAATAATGGGGGCCATTCAAGTCATTCAAGGATTTTCCTTTCTTTTCTTTTCTTTTTTTCTATTTATTTCATTTATTTATTTCGCTGTGCCCGGCCTTAGTTACAGCATGTAGGATCTATTTCCCTGACTTGGGATTGAACCCGGGCCACAGTCTTAGCCATTGGACCACTAGGAAAATCCCCAGGGATTTTCTTTTTAAATTATTCTTCTAATATCTGTAACTTATCATTTAAGATTTAAACATTACCACACACAGAAGAAATTGCCTAACAAAGAGGAGTCAAGCGTAGAAACAAAAATTCAAAGTAAAAGACAGGGACAAAAATCCACTTACAGATACTATGAATGAGATGATAAAATGAGGAACAATTTTTCTAGAAGGCAGACAACCACCTAAAAAGCAGAAACAGTTAAATGGGAAACGAAATAAACTCTGTAGAAGGCTCCTGCTCTTCACAAGCTTCCATCTCCTTGGTTTCTTACCATACTCACCTACATCTTCGAAAGAAATAAAAATAGCACACTGAATCTACTCACTTGCCACTGTTGGCCAGCTGCCTGAACTCCTTCACTGTCATGGCTTTTTTCTGGATGTTGTATTGAGTGAACAGTCCAGACTGCCCTGTGACCATCTGCTGAATCGGAGCTGGAATAAGCAAGTTGTCAATGTCATCATAGCACTGCCTTGGCTTCCACTCCTTAGGGGGAATCACCTAAAAGTAAAATAATAAAATATTATTTGGAAAACATTCCACATTGTTATTTAGCTCTCAAGTTCCAGCAGAATACAAGTAAAGAATTTCTCATCTTTTCTATGACAAATGTGTAAAAGAACTGTGGAGATTTACATTAAAGGAAATGATTTCATTCTCCCAAACATTTACCTCATGACATGACATTTTTAAACAAAATTTACTGAGTACTCACTATACCAAATACTGAACTTGCATTAATTAACTTATTATTACTTGATACAGTTAACCTATTTTCAAGGTAAAATGGAGAGATACACAGAAATAAAATAACTTGCTAAAGTTCAAATGCTGTCTATATTATCATGAGAAAAATAAGTACTGTGCTTAGTAGTTCAGCTGGTAAAGAATCTGCCTGCAATGTAGGAGACCCCAGTTCGGTTCCTGGGTCAGGAAGATCCCCTGAAGAAGGGATAGGCCACCCACTCCAATATTCTTCAGCTTCCCTGGTGACTCCGCTGGTAAAGAATCCGCCTGCAGTGCAGGAGACCTGGGTTTGATCCCTGGGTTGGGAAGATCGCCTGGAGGAGGGCACAGCAACCCACTCCAGTATTCTTGTCTGGAGAATCCCCATGGACAGAGGAGCCTGGCAGGCTAGAGTCCATGGAGTCGCAAAAAGTCACAACTGAGTGACTAAGCACAGCACAGTAGCAGCGTTTAGTCAATATCATTTCTTTAAATACCTCTCATACAATATAGCAAATGAAGAGTGGTGAGCTAGTAAATGTTTAACAACTAACTTTCTGGGGAGGTGGGGGAAACCCTGATTCGTAGCTTTGGCCTATTCTTTTAAAAATTTAATTGCAAAATACAGATAGCACACATGCAGAAAATGCACAATCACAAATATGTATCTCTGTGAGTTATTATAAAGCAAACACCAGAGTACCCACTGTTACATGTAAGAAATAGGATATTGCTTGTACCCAGAGGTCCTGGTACCTTTTTCTACACACATCCCCCTATTGCTCACAAAGTATTCACTATCATGGCACTTATGGTATTCATTTCCTTGCTGGGTTTTATAGTTTTATGTCTGTGTATCCAACCCTAACAACAGTTTTTTAAATGCACAGAAATGTAAGCATGCATATATAAATATATATGTGTGTGTGTGTGTGTATACACACATACTCCTTATCTTTTCTATTTTACTCGATATTTTTGTGAGGTTCAAACACGATGACCTAGGCTGCTGAAGTTTGTTCGTTTTCGTTCCTACTTAATATGCCTTTGTATGAATATTTACGTTAAAAGATGACTATTTCGTGATCACTTTTTTCTAATTATCGGCAACTGTAAACAACACTGCTATTAATATAGATGTATGCATCTTCTGCAGCATGTGAGCACACAGTTCTCTAAATATACACCCATGCAGAGATCCTAACAGTGAAATTGCTATGACACAGGATACGCACAGATCAAATTCAATCATTATTACCAAACTTTTGCCAAAGTGGTTGTACCATTTCATAGTCCCACCAGCAATGTGTGAAAGTCCCTATTGCTCCACATCTTCATCATCACTTTGTAGTGCTGATCTGGTAAATGTGTAATGGTACTCAAGTAGGTATTCGATTAGCATTTTCTGATAACTAAAGAAATCTCTTCATATATTCATTGACCCTATAGATATCCTTTCTCAAAAAGTATTTATTTAAGCCTCTTGCCAATTTTACTATTGCATTGTCAGCCTTTTTTTATTAATGTATAGAATTCTGCATAGAGTCTGGTTATTCTTGCGTGTGTACATTTCCAAGTATATATGTGTGTGTGTGTGTGTGTGTGTGTGTGTGTGTGTGTGTGTATAAACATCAAATATCTTTTCTTACCCTGAAACTTCCCCTTCAATCTCCTTAACTGTTCAGTTCAGTTTAGTCGCTCAGTTGTGTCCAACTCTGCGACTCCATGGATCACAGCACGCCAGGCCTCCCTCTCCATCACCAACTGCCGGAGTTTACTCAAACTCATGTCCATTGAATCGGTGATGCCATCCAGCCATCTCAAGCTCTGTCATTCCCTTCTCCTCCTGCCTTCAATCTTTCCCAGCATCAGGGTCTTTTCCAGTGACTCAATTCTTCTTATCAGGAGGCCAAAGTATTGGAGTTTCAGTTTCACCATCAGTCCTTCCAATGAATATTCAGGAATGATTTCCTTTAGGATGGACTGGTTGGATCTCCTTGCAGTCCAAGGGACTCTCGGGAGTCTTCTACTGCACCACAGTTCGAAAGCATCAATTCTTCGGCGCTCTTCTTTCTTTACAGTCCAACTCTCACATCCATACATGACTACTGGAAAAACCATAGCCTTGACTAGATGGACCTTTGTTGGTAAAGTAATGCCTCTGCTTTTTAATATGCTGTCTAGGTTTGTCATAACTTTTCTTCCCAGGAGCAAGTGTTTTTTAATTTCATGGCTGCAGTCACCATTTTCAGTGATTTTGGAGCCCAAGAAAATAAAGTCTGTCACTGCTTCCACTGTTTACCCATCTATTTGCCAAGAAGAGATGGGACCAGATGCCATGATATTAGTTTTCTGAATGTTGAGTTTTAAGCCAACTTTTTTACTCTCCTCTTTCACCTTCATCAAGAGGCTCTTTAGTTCTTTAGTTTAGTTCTCCTTAACTGTATCTTTTGATAAATATAAGTTCTTCATTTTAATTTGGGCTTCCCTGATAGCTCAGTTGGTAAAGAATCCGCCTGCAATGCAGGAGATCCTGGTTCGATTTCTGGGTCGGGAAGATCCACTGGAGAAGTTAGGCTGCCCACACTAGAATTCTTGGGCTTCCCTTGTGGCTCAGCTGGGTAAGAATCCGCCTGCAATGTGGGAGACCTGGGTTCAATCCCTGGGTTGGGAAGATTCCCCTGGAGAAGGGAAAGGCTACCCACTCCAATATTCTGGCCTGAAGAATTCCATGGTCTGTATAGTCCATGGGATCACAAAGAATCATACATTTTAATATAATCCAATGTCTTCATTTTTGCCTTGATCTTCTGTTTAAAAAAATATAATTCCCTACTTGAGAGAATGCATACATTCTATTTTGTGTTCTAAGAGCTTTAAGATTTTGTCTTTCACATTGATATCTACACTGCATCTGTGACTGACTTTTGTGAAAGGTTCTGAGTTAGGCTTCATCAGATAAGAAAACCTGGAGTCAGGGAATGTGTGACTTGGCCAATGTTACACAATCAATAAATGGCTTGTTGTTGTTATTGTTCAGTCACTAAGTCAGGTCCGACTCTTTGCGATCCCATGAAGTGCAGCATGCTAGTTTTCTCTGTCCAACACTACCTCCCTGAGTTTGCTAAAACTCATATCCATTGAGTCAGTGATGCCATCCAACAATCTCAAGCTCTGTCGCCCTTCTCCTCTTGCCCTCAATTTTTCCCAGCATCAGGGTCTTTTCCAATGAGTCAGCTATTCACATCAGGTGGCCAAAGTATTGGAGTTTCAGTTTCACCATCAGTCCTTCCAATGAATATTCAGGACTGATCTCCTTTAGGATAGACTCGTTGGATTGCCTTGCAGTCCAAAGGACTCTCAGGAGTCTTCTATAGCACCACAGTTCGAAAGCATCAGTTCTTCATTGCTCAGCCTTCTTTGTGGTCCAACTCTCACATCCATACTTGACTACTGGAAAAACCACAGCTTTGACTATATGGACCTTTGTCTGTAAAGTGATGCCTCTGCTTTTTAATACACTGTCTAGGTTTGTCATAGCTATTCATCCAAAAAGCAAGTGTCTTTTTAATTTCGTGGCTGCAGCCACCGTACACATTGATTTTGGAGCCCAAGAAAATGAAATCGGACACTGTTTCCACATTTTCCCCATCTACTTGCCATGAAGGGATAAGACTGTGTGCCATGACCTTAGTTTTCTGAATGTTGAGCTTTAAGCCAGCTTTTTCACTCTCCTCTTTTATCTTCATCAAGAGGCCCTTTAGCTCCTCTTCACTTTCTGCCAATAAATGAATATTAACTCAAAAAAGAGATGGGGCGATCTTTAAACTCTAAATTTAATTTTCATCAGCAATAAGGTAATATTACACACTTGATTTTTCTCTAAGATATGTTGGTTTAAAATGAACCCAGAGACAACCACACTTTACGCTACTGAGAACACATACTCAATATTTTAAGTGTGGACAACCATACCAAATGGATAAATATACTTACACTGTCTTGATCATATTCTGAAAGGGCAAAGGATAGTAATGAAGAATTTTATAAACACTTTTTCTTCATCAGAAATGAATGTGGTTATTCAAAAAAATAAAACACAGATTTATTCAGGCTCCTGCTTAGAAATATATCTACAATCAAAATCAACATTATGTTTAGAGTTAAATATTTTCCAGAATTGTGAAAAACAGGCAGTTGTTCATCCCAAAAACATTTTGTAGCAAATTTTCTTCTCTAAAGTTAAATAACACAATACATTTACAAAAATCTAAATATTATCTTCATAATTATTCTGAGCTTGTATTCATTTACTCTGATTAAAGTTTAAAGTGTTCAGACAGAACTTTAAAAATCTGTAAGTTCAGGCCTATGACAAAAATTTTATTTTTCAACTATAATTTTAAATCTTAACACACTGTATTTTCTCACATAGGAAATGGAAGCACAATATATAATATTTAGGACTTTAAAATACTCAAAAGTTAAACTTTTACTTGTAAGGACTCTAAAGGAAGGAAACCCATTTCTCCTGAAGTTTACCTTCCTGATTATATCAAAATAGAAATATATGTTTTACATTAATATTTCCCCAACCCCAGCTTGGGCCCTATACAAGTAAAAATTACCTAACTGAAATCTGTATTTGCATTACTGATCTTGAACTATGTTGCCATTACTACCACCGACCAACTGGGAAAGGAGTGTGAGGAGGAAGGGCAGGGCTGCTCCCATCTTTCCTCACCTCTGGACACAGACAGCTACCTCCCACCTCTATGCTACTCTGGAAGCCTGCTCTGTACTCTAGAGGATAACCTCAGGCCCAGGACAGAGTATGTCCGTACTACTGCTCTGGAAGCACTGGTCATTCCTCATGTAATAATGTTTCATTATAACCTTTCTCCACAAAAAAAGTACAAGTTTTACATTTAAGGACACTGTCACTTTTTCACTTTCCCAATTAGACCAACAAATCTAGGTAGAAAGTCAGGGTGTCAAACCTCTCACTCTTGGTGGGGAAAAACATTAAATCTAAAGTATAAATCTAAAAACTGTTACCAACCAAGGCAGACTGTAATCTGAGGCCAAAGTCACTACTCAACCACTTTCTTCAAACCAATCAAATTGATCTTAATCAAAAATTAAGACCAATTCGTTAAATGATGCATTAACAAAGAATTTCACAGATGGCTCTGTTCCCCAGGGCTAGCCCTCAAAACAAATAGCAACATTGCAGTTTTAATGTATAAAATTTTATTTTATTTGGTGCAGTTTTATACATTTGCTACTGCTGCAACTTCCAGAAAAAGAAGGATGAAATTGAAGTGAAAAAAGTAGGTGAAACTGAGTCTTTGTAATCTGATGTAAAAGATGGCGAAAGTGACTAAAAAAATAGTTCATTGTATTCCTAGTAAAAGTAAAGGGAAATTACTGAATATCAAATCACTATCTCCATCTCTGTCAATGAATCTCACTTGATAAAAAGAGAATCTGGACTCAGGTTGGTGTCTGGTTCAACACTCAGAAAATTAACTGTAGTTCTCATTAACCCCACTCTGTCAGAGAATGTCCACAGGGGCACAGGCGTTCTCTCTGTACTCCAGCTCCCTCATGGGGGTAGCTGCCAATTTCTCTTCTAAGGTTACTAAACGTGCCCCTGGCCATGGGATGGTCACTAATCCAAGGGAACACAGTAAGGTACACATTTTCAGGGAACAAAGAGGGAGAGCTACAGGACAAAGGGCTGGATTCAGAGCCCCGAGAAGAGGAGAGCCAGCCCAACTCCCCGCTGCCCAAATAAAGCCCAAGCTGGTTCATTTTATGTTTATCATCAAAATTTTGTGTGTCAAATGATTCTGAAATACCATTCTCTTCTCTTCAACTTAAACATGCTTTTTTTCTCCTCAAAGAGAACCTGGAAGTGCTAAGGTTCCAAAAATGGGATCTTTGAGAGCTAACCTAATGAAAAGATTAAACTAAGGATAGCATATCTGAGAAATTCACTATAAACTTTTATCTTCTTTTTGTCTCTCTCACCCACCCCTAATCCACTCAGCTTAATATCCAGGAATTTTAAACTTTATCCAGCAGTGACTTGAACTACACAGAAAAAAAATAACAGACTGCAAGGCACAGATGGCAGCACAGTCCAACATTACAAACAGCTGCATCCAGATACAGGAGGAAGACGAACAGCGAGCCCCGCAAGCCTGGAGGTCCGTTCTGCAGCTCCTCTCAGCGCTCCGGGACCACCATGGAGATGGGGCTGCAGGAAAACGCGCGATGAGCCGCAGCAGGGAAGGCTCTGCTGGGGCTCAGGAATCTATGTGGCGATGGCGACAAGTCCTCAGAAGTCTGTGTTATAAACTCAACATTTAGAACAACAATCAAATTAAGCAAGTACCAAAAAACTCTCTTCTTCCAAAGACGATTTTAAATTGAAACAGATTTCCATCACATAAAGATACACTAATCTCAGGTTAAGGCCAAACCTAAACAGCCTCTTTCAAAGCTCTAACTCTGCGGCTACAGGGCAGCCCTGCAATGCAATCCTCAGCACTTTAGCCCTCATTGCCTATGATCCTGAGTACCCCTGACAGCACTCCTTGCGTCTGCTCTCCTCCCCCTCAAATTCATTCTTCATATAGAAGCCACTGTGATCTCATCAAAATAATATCACAAAACAAAACAAATAAACAGGGAATTCCTTGGCAGCCCAATGGTTAGGACTCAGAGCTTTAACTGCTAGGATCCTGGGTTCCATCCTTGGTCAGGGAGTTAAGATCCCGTAAGCCACACAGAGCGGCCGACAAATAAGAAACCAAGCAGCCACCAGGTCCTCCTGCCCTCTGCTTTAAGCCTATTAATGCTTCCCACTGCACTTAGAATAAAATGCCCCGTGCCTTATTATGACTGGACAAGCCGTAATGAAGCTCAGGTCAGCTTCCAGGACTCTGGACTTAATATTCTTTCTATCTCCACATCTTGAAAAGACGTTCATTTATATCCTTTAGATCTCTCCTTAGATGTCCCCCATCTCACCCCTAAAATGCTATCACCAGTACATTAGCTTCCAGAGGGCAGGGATTTTGTTCTGTACCCTCACCTCCCCCCACCACACACACACACACCCAGCATCTGACATAGGGCCTAGCACAGAGTATGCATTCTCCACATGTGATGAACAAATAACTAAAAAGAAAACAGAATAGGCAAATCCATAGAGAAAGGAAGTAGATTAGTGGTTGCCAAGAGGCAGGGGGTAGGGGATAGCAGGGAATAGAGAATGGCTGCTGAAGGGTACAGTTTATTTGGGGGGGAGGGGATGAAAATGTTCTGGAATTAGGTAGTGATGATGGTTGCACAACTCTGTGAATATACCCCCCCAAAAAACCACCAACACTGAAATGCACACTTTAAATGGATGAAATGTATGGTACGTGAATTGTATGGTATGTGAATTATGTCTAATAAATCTGTTACATTTTAAAACAGAAAGAACAAAGAAAGGAGGGAGGGAGAGAAAGCAGGCAGCAGTAGGGACAAAGAGGAAGAGAAGGGCAGAGAGGGAAGAGAGAGCGGAGCAGTACTCAGGCTTCAGGTTAATACATGCACTCTGTGAGCAATTAATGAAATCTATGAATATGCTCACATTTCTGAAACCTTTACATGAGTCTCTCTGGTTCCTGGGAATCACTCTTGGTTCAGTATGATTGTTTTCTTAAAACCCTAGAATGTAACCTAGTATAAATAGTCAAAAGAAAAATAAAATAATTATTTTTTGAAGAAATCAAATGCTCCACATGGATTAACAAGAACAAAGATTTTGCAAATGTCTTCCTTTGGAAAAAACAAGTTCCCACATCAAGAAGACTAAGAGTGTAACTAAAGGCCAAGTGATCATTTTCTGGCTTAAAAACATCTGAAGATAATCACCTTTGCAAGACCCGCTCGATGGGCTCCTTTAGATTCCATGTATGCGAGGTATCTGTTGAACTCCCGGAATTCCTCCATGGTGGGTCTGAAGGTCATGATCTTACAGCTGGGGTTGAGTGGACTCTCCACCTCGGCCACCTCCATGATGGCTGGAGCAGTCTCTACAGAGAAGATGATGAGGGCATCAGTGCTGAGTTTCTGTGTGGTAAGGTCGGTAAATAGTGGGTAAGCTTCCCTAGCAAAAACTCTTTTAGTTACTTACCATTCCCTTCTACCACCCTGTTAGTGAGACTCCCTCATCTCTCCCCGGACTCCTGAAAAGAAAAACTGTCTCTAGTTAATCCTCCTCCCAAGCTCCTACTGCTGGCGTGAAATCGCTGACCTGATTACATTGGTCTCCTCCTCAGAGTCCTTCCTAGAAAGAATGAACTTTCTAACTTTGCAAGTTTCCGGAACCCAGCTCTGAAACAGACGCTCACCTATGTATCTATGGAAAGGCCTGGTGCAGGCTGAGCAGTAAATGGATAATATTCCACATGTCCAGCACAGAGCCTACTCAGGCGTGCTTCAAGTCACCATGATATGCTTTCCTGTAATAACTTACAGACCAGCCCCCATCTGCAAAACCACCAGACACCAGGCTAAAGTGCTGGAGGCACAGTATAGGAGGTTGTACAGTACAAGAGTAAAGAAAGGTTGTCTTCCAAGCTGACTATCTGGAGGCCAAACAAACTTCAATACAAAACTATACACAGGAAGAGGTAACTGACTCCATCTGAGTTACTCAGCAATGATTTCCCTGGAAAGAGGCAGAATTGGGCCTTATGAGAAGGTGCAAAGAAGTCTGTCAGATGAGAGAAAGAGCATCTGAGGTGGTGGAAATATCTGAAGTCTGCAGAGATGGAGAAGGGAGGTTAGCTAGTCTGGAGCTCAAGAAGAAAAGATTCAGGAGATCAAAGTAGAAAAGTAGGTAGTAGTAGCACTGTGAAAATGCAGACTTAATCCTGCTGTCAAAGAACAGGGTGATTCTTCCACAAACACCTACTGAACACCTACTATGTGCCGGGCAAGGGAACTCCATGTGCCCACCATGTGCCGTGATGAGGAGCATGGGCGCGCATGCCTCAGGAAGGAGTCCCGTACATCCCACCTATACATACAGTGACAGCGCCTGGCATCTGACAGCTCAAACACCTAATCCTCTCAGAACAAAACTTTCCTTTTCTCATTTTTTTAATAATAAATTCAATTTGCCTGACAAAAAGAGGAAGTGGGAAATGAGGGATGCGGTAAATAAAGGGGAAGCATGCAAGGGGATAGGAGGTTGTAACAGTTCAGGGCTACATTATCATCATGCACTGAAGGTTTAAATCAGCCTCTATCTCACAAAGTGTATGTGAAGAAAATGAGCTACTCCAGAATTAAACCCTGTCACCCTTCAGGAATTTATATTCTAAACTAGAAGATAATCTGCATGGAGATATATTAATACCTAACAAAATATTCTGTATTCCCCCTGCCCCAGGAAGGAGGCATGCAATTTAAAAGCCTTCCAGGCCACCTCACCTGGTGATGAGAATGGCAACCCACTCAGGTATTCTTGCCTGGAGAATCCCATGGACAGAGGAACGTGGCAAGCTAAAGTCCATGGGGTCACAAAGAGCTGGACACGACTGAGCAACTTCACTTCACTTTCAGGCCACCTCCCCTGGAGAAGGAAATGGCAACCCACTCCAGTATTCTTGCCTGGAGAATCCCATGGACAGAGGAACGTAGCAAGCTAATGTCCGTGGGGTCACAAAGAGCTGGACACAACTGAGCGACTTCACTTCACTTTCAGGCCACCTCCCCAGCCCTGTCCCTTCAGGTGCACAGGCCCAAATCCCTGGGCTGCAGGATCGAAGTCCCACCTCTACATAGGATACATAGAACCCTTTAGAAGCATCCAGATCAGGCCCCTTGCAAGAACTATCATGGCCATGTCCATCATCACAGCCTGCATTATACAGTGCGTGAGTGCTAGGTCACTTCAGTCACATCTGACTCTTTGCAGCCTACATGGGCTACATGCAGTCCCCTGTAGCCTGCCAGGCTCCTCTGCTCATGGGATTTTCCAGAAACAGATAATGGAGTGGGTTGCCATGCCCTCCTCCAGGGGATCTTCTCGACCCAGGGATCAAACCTGCCATCTCCTACATAAGCGGGCAGGTTCTTTACCTGCTCAGTAGCCACTTGGGAAAACTCACATTTTATATTATGCTTCAATAAGACTCAGTGATTTGTGCTTCTCTAAACAAGTACAGCTCTCTACGCCCTTGCCCAAATTATTCCCTCCTATTGGAGCAGTGTTTACTGATTTCCTCACCTGGCAAACTCCTGTCCACTGCTGAGATTCCCAAACCTCTGGGGCAGGCCTAGGTGAGCCACCCTGTGTGTCTGGGCCTCCCTCTCTGCATCCCTCTTACATCAGCTGCCTGTCCCAGTGGCACCTGCAACCACACACTGAACTCCAAGCTCCTCAAGGGGAAGGCAGGTTCTCCACCTCTTTAAGCCCAGGTGTTTAGTCTGGTACCTGGCCTGGCTCGTAATATCTGCTGCAATAACTATTTGCTAACTGAATGACAGAATAAATGTCAACATGTTACTAAAGGATTTACACTAAATGATACCAAATGTGGAAAAAAGGAAAGCATTGGTACCTAATGTGGAAAAGTTACTTAGAAAATAGAAATCATTTAACTGGTAAAGAGTAATAGAATATAAAAATCTGAGCAGTGAGAAAGGAGAAGCCCCTAGAGCACCTCTGTAGAAACATGTGGCACTTGAAAGGCAGCCTTACTTTGCCACAGATGAAGAACAAGGGTGGCCCTGCCCCTTTCTCTAGGCAAAAGGCTTGAGAAACTGCTAAAGGAGGAACTGGAAATTCAACTGATCATTCAACTAGGTCCTAAGTGCCTGACTGGTAGGCAGACATTCAAGATGGAATGAAACAAAACACTAACAGTAGTAGGGGGAGAAACAGATGATAAATAAGTAACAGTGCTATGAAGAAGTAAACCAGGGTAGGGCACAGGGTGCAAAGAGGAGAGGAAGCTGCTTCACACGGGGTGGGCGAGGGAAGCCTTTCAGAGGTCTGAAGGAGGCAACAAACCATGAGATATCTGGAAGAAGAGCATTTAAGGCTGAAGCAAGTGTAAGAAGCCTCTTGGGCTCTTCAAAGAACAGCAAGAAGTAGTGTGGTGAGACTCCCCTGGTGGTCCAATGGCTAAGACTCCACACTCCCAGTGGAGGGGGGCCAGGGTTCAATCTCTGGTTAGGAAACTACATGCTGCAACTAAAGATCATGCATGCCACAATTAAGACTCCTATGCAGCCAAATAAATAAATATCTTTATTTTTTTATTTTTACTTTTTCTTAATAAATATTTTTTTTTAAAAAGAAGAAGTGAGTGTGGTAAGCAAGGAAGAAGAATGTAAGAGAGGCGGTGGGGGCAAGCGTGAGAGGGGAGAAAAGGAGTTTGGTGTTTACTATGAGTGAGATGAGAAGTAACCTTGAGCTTCTTCCCCTTCTTGTACCTCATGTTCTGGATACTCTAACATGCACTTCCCACCAAGGAGACAACACTTTTTTCTAAGATAACTGCTCTGGAGGATGTTAAGCAGAGAGGTGAGTCTGGCTGTTGTATCAAAAAAGGACAAGGTTGGAAGCATGGAGGCAATTTACATGAACCCAGGCAAACTAAAACGGAGACTTGGACCAGGGGTGGGCAGTGAGGACTGGTCAGATTGCAGATCTATTCTGAACAAAATTTGTGACGTAAGAAACAGAGGAGTCAAGATTTTTGACAGAAGGACTCTGACAAGGAACTGAAGTGATGAGACTGTTAAGATGCGCAAGTTTGTAACAATCAGAATTAAACCTCTGCCTTGACCTAGTTTGCTAACTGGTCTGTGAAATAAACTTTGCTTCCTTCTAATGTCACTACTCCTGACTACACAAAACTAGTTCTACCTCTAAATCAGGAACATATACAAAAGACCTAATCAGTTTACATTTAGACCTTTTCAATCTACAGAGTTAATGTACAATGTGACAAACTTTAAAACATTAAAGTATTTTAAGATTTAATGTTAATCCCACCACCCAAATTTTTACTAATATGACAGTTTAAAAAGTCTGGTGCTAAGTTTCATTTCTTTGATTACTAGTGATATTGATCATTTTTGGACATGTATAACCATTTTCATTTGATTTGGGGATTGCCTACATACATTCATTACCCTTAAAAGTTAGTTTATAAATATTCTGTTCCTTGAGTTTTTTCTAATCCATCTTTATCATTATTAAACTTATTAATGTTGCTAGAACCAAATCATGTTATTATTAATCAATGCTATTAATAAAATCATGAACGATATTATTGATCAATCAAATAATGTTGCCAGCCCCTCTTCTCCTTTACCTTTATTTCTCTGAGCCAAGCAGAAAAGGTTTAAAATGCTCTTGCAATAATGCTTTATAGTTGGAGAATGACTTATATTTTACAAAAACATCTCTATGATTTTCTGCTGAGGGTGATGCAATAGTCATTTTTTAATGCTACATCTCTATAGAGACTGAGTCCCCCAAGTGAGTGACTACAGTATCTGTGATGATAACTTTGTTATTTTGCTTCTACAAAGCTGGCCTTCAATGTTTTTAATACCAATCAATCCAAATAATCATATTTATAGTAAGTACCCTAAGAACTTTTTTAAAGAAATAAAGATATTTCTCATCAAGTAAAAAACAACTCTAACACTAATTCATAATTACATAATTGGCCCAAGCCTCTTTCCTGAAAAATTTTACCTTAACATCTACTCTCCTTATTCTCATAATATATCTCTATTTGGTAATAAAAAAAGAAACTAAGGCTGATGTTTTCCTGCTAAATGTCAATCTGTAGCCCATACTGCTTTTGATATATACACCTGTATTTTTGACCTGCGTCCTGTTGTTGAAACAATTACTAGGAAAAGAGTAAAAACCGATGGCTCTCACCACGGGAGTACTAGTTTCTTAGACAACGCCTGCCACAGAACCGGTTTACAGTGAAGAGAACACCTGGGGATCTACTATAAAGCACCACCCCCCAGGAGGCAGAGCACGCACTAGTCAGGCAGATAAAGCCTTAGGCTAGAAAGAAAAGGAACCAAGAGACAACTAGCAGCTGTGTTAGCGTCTGAAGAGACCTCTATTCCAGTCTCCCCTCGGTTCCTTACGAGGACCTGCCCAAACCCTGGAGGCCATCCTTTCCAGTCCTCCCTTCACCTTTCCTACAGTGAGGATTTAAAAAGAAATTGAGCAGCCAAATTGAGCACCTGGACAGGGCAGGTGCTACCTCTCTGCTCTACTCCAGCCCCGGTGAGCCAGGCTGGAGAAAGGCAGGGCACAGGCACCACCTGAGGCAGCTGAAGTCTGGCCTTTCAGTCCCAGCGTGGCAGCTCGCCAACCTGACCCCACAGGGAGCCATGTAAGCTTCTGTTTGCAGACAACCTTGGTCAGACACTGTTATGGGTTGAACTGTATCCCCCAAAAGACAAGTCGAAAACTAACCCCCAATACCTGTGAATGTGACCTTATTTGGAAACTGGGTCTTTTATACATATAATCAAGTTAAGATAAGGTCATATTCAATTAGGGGGGACCCAAGTCCAATATGACTGGTGTCTCCTTACAAAAGGGGAGGAGACAGGCCCAGAGGGAAGAACACCCTGTAAAGATGAAGACAGATGCAAGTCATGCAGCTGCAAAATCAAGAGATGCCAGCAAGCACAACATGAAATGAGAAAGACACACAGCAGATTCTTCCTAGATCCTTTAAAGAATGTGTGGCCCTTCTGACACCTTGGTTTTGGCCCTCTAGCCTCCAGAACTGTGAGTAAATAAATCTTATTTTGAGCCATGTAAGTTTGTGGTCATTTGTTACAGCAGCCCTAGCTGACTAATGCTAAATATTACCATTCTCCACTAAAAAGAACCAGGGCTTCTTGGGTAAAAGACTGATTCCAAGACAAGTGGGGGAAAAAAAAAAAAAACTACAAGGTAGGCTTGGAATATCTTCCTTGCTAGAAAGTAAGGAAATACTCAAAAAATGAGGGGAACATGTCAAAAGGACAGAAAAGTTAACTTGAAGGGGCTTCCACTGACTAAATCTGGAGGCAAGTGAGACATCAAAATAAATGACAATAATGGACCATAATCAACCATTACAGAATGAGATGGTTAGATAGCATCACTGACTCAATGGACATGAATTTGAACAAACTCCGGAAGAAAGTGGAAAGTGAAGGACAGGGAAGCCTGGCATGCTGGAGTCCATGGGGTCGCAAAGAGTCAGACACACTTAGTGACTGAGCAACGATAACATAATTAACCAAATAAAGAAATCATGAGTCTATAGTGAAATAAACTTTAAAATATTCATAAATGTAAGTCTATAATATTCCTTTACTAAAAAAAAGAATCAATCACCATTGGAATATTCAACATAATACTCCAAAGGTTTAAAATAAAAGGAAGAATCAAGTCCTTGCCTTTCCTGAACAAATGATATTTTTGGTGAGGAGAATCTGTGACCTCAAAATGTATCTCTTTGGCATGTAAATTATTTTGAGCTGAAGGCAATCAAGACCCAACAGACTCAAGAAAAACTTCTACCTCTCCCTTACCTACCTGAAGAATTTAGGTAGGGAGCCTGGACCAGAGAGCTATGACCAGAGAGAACAGTTTTTTATCTGAAAAACCTACCAGTACAACTGGGCAAACATCTGCTTATCAAACATTTGTTCTTCTTCTCATTTGGTGATTTACCCTCCCCCACTTTGAAGCCCCAGGCCCCAATTCCATCCCTTAGCTCATGCTTCATTTAAGCCTCAACTGCCCAAATTGCCCCTGGATCTCATATCTTTGGGGTTCCTGTACCTACAAAATTAAATCTATCATTTTTCAAAATTGCTTTTCTCTCATTAATCTGTCTTATGTCAATTAATTATTAGAGCAAAGAATCTAGACGGGAAGAAGGGAAACTTTTTCTGCCCCTACATAAGGTAAGAATTGACAGTAGGAAGTTCTTTATAGAAAAATTTCAACAAATAAAAGTAGAAAAAAGTAACGGAATTCTATGATCACCATTTACTTTTTTTTTAAATTCCTAATAAAGAATCTAAGGAAACATCATCAACAGATGTTAAAATCAAGAGGTGTTCCATGGCTAATTCATTTCAATGTATGACAGAAACCAATGCAATGATGTAAAGTAATTAGCCTCCAACTAATAAAAATAAATGGAAAAAAAAAAGAAAAAAAAAAATCAAGAAGTGACAATATGAAGCTTTATAATGGAGGAATCAGCCTAACAACTGGTGGAGTAAGTAGACATGATATGAAGCAATGGAAAACACATTACCTATTAATCATACTTACCTAAAAAATAAATCTGAATCTAAACTGAGCTATTAAATCTAACTACCAGTGGTCAGGAAATACAGGGGCTAGTGGAACAAACTGAACACTACCAAAAGAAAGCAATATGTATCAAGCACTGAATGTGGGATAGTCTATATTCCAAAAGCTAATGTGGGAGGAGGGGCGGTGGCAGGAGTGAGAAGGAGGGACTGTTCCAGCATTAAAAAGACATGATGGATATGAATTAAAACTATATGCATCTAAGGACTTCCCTGGTGATCTAGTGGCTAAGACACCATGTTCCCAATGCAGGAGGCCCGAATTTGATCCCTGGTCAGGGAACTAGATCCCACATGCTGCAACTATGAGTTCACATGCCACAACTAAAGCTCCTGCAAGTCACAACTAAGATTCGGCGCAGCCTAATTAAAAAAAAAAACTATATGCAACTACTATTTATGATAGTCAGGACGTGGAAGCAACCTAAATGTCCATCAACAGAGGGATGGACCTAGAGATTCTCACACTGAGTAAAGTAAAAAGATAGAGAAAGACAAATATCACATAATATCACTTATATGTGGAATCTTTAAAAAGGCTAAAATTAACTTATTTGGGTTTAAACCAAATAGTTACAGATGTAGAAAACAAACTTATGGTTACAGGGGTATGGATAAATTGGGAGACTGGGATTGACAAATATATACCACACTACTATGTATAAAACAGATAACTAATAAGGACTAATAATTTCCTGCATAGCACAGGGAACTCTGCTCAATACACTGTAATGACCTATATGGGAAAAGAATCTAAAAAAGAGTGGATATATGTATGTGTATATCAGATTCATTTTGCTGTATACCTGAAACTAATACAACACTGTAAATCAACTAAACCCCAATAAAAATTAAAACAAAAACCATTAACCTAACAATTAAAAAAGAAAAACCTGTATGCATCAACTATATTGGTCACCAGATATTCACATAGAAAAGCAATAGAATGTTGGAATTAAGGGGGAAAAAATAGGATTAAAAGAGAAATGGCACAACTGGAACAAAAAGGGTCTTTTGTATGTTTACAGAATGCACACATTCTGCTCTGTTATAAAAAATATCTTAGAAAATTCCTCTTTTAAAAGGCATAAATTAGAAAACAGCACTGTTTTTAGATTCAGTACTTAAGATTTTTTCTGACTGTCCTATAACTTTCAACTTATACAGTCAGTGTTCAATGACTGAGTATGAGTCCCTTTATCAGCCACCAATCAGATTCCACTACGCAGGCAATTATTAGAAAATGGATGGGAGAGGGGGAGGCAAACTGCCATTCAGTTATAGCTTGTGCAACATAGTGACAACCTAATTGTTAGAAATCCTAGTATCCTTTTCCCTTGGGATAAAGTTTACATTCATGGCTAACAATACAATGACAAGAACCACGTTGATTAATTTGACGGTGTCCAAATCCTTAGGTGAAAGCACCCAGAGTAAACAAAAGTTTACTATAACAAAGGACAGTTTCTCTGCTTTCTAACAATTCAGCTAAACAGACATCACAGTGGTAATCTCAACCAAAGAAACTGGCATCTTATAAAAAATTACCATAAAAATGGGAGTTGAACTAAATCATTTTGTATGTTTCTTTCAAATTGTGACTGTCTTCACTTAAAAGGCAACCAAGAAGCAATGCCAGACCTTGGAGCCAAACCAGCCAGATTCTAATTCCTCACACACGCCTCCTCCACTTAACAGCTGCATCAAGAAAATTACTTAAAACTAGGCCTGCTTCCCCATCACTCAAATGAGGTAACACTACCTCCCCTATAGCACTGTAAATGGGGATTCAAAGTTACAAAATACAATACCATACTGCCAGGCTACAGTAGGCAGAGATGTTGGCTTCAAAAAACCAAAAAGCAAAAACCAACCTATTCAAGCTCTTCTATTAGCTTCTTCACCATTGCCCACAACCATGCTCAAATCTCTTCCATATATTGAAAGGCTCCCTGTACACCATGGACCCTCCTATGTAGATCTCAACTACAACCTTCAGTGTTCTTTCCCCAACCCTCACAGATTAAACCCAACAGAAAATAGTCTACACTCATTTTGTCCGATTCATCTATTCAATCTTCAGTCCCACTGTGATGTGACATCTTCATTCACTAGTGCACTGAAATCATTCTGGAAAGGATGACCAGTGACTTTACAATTGCCATTTCCAATATGTTATTTCTAGTCCTCTTACCAGTCTCTCTGCAGTCTTTAAAACTGGACAAGTCCTCTCCTGCCGCAGCTTCTGGGTATGGTGCAACATATACCAACCCTTTTCACTCTTTTAAGGTCACTCCACTTTCTGAAACTCCTTTCTATGCTCTTCTTCAGCCAAACTTCTCATAACTGAGACTGCAAGATTCCTTCTGTGATAGTCTTCCCTCTCCACCAGACAGACACTATGGATGAGTGCATGCACATGGCCTCAGCGGTCCATACCAATGCCTCAGAAATACACAGCACTCTCTTCCCTGAATCCAAGCTCAGTAAATCAAAGTGGCTCCTGGGCATAGCCATTCAGAGATGATTCTCACACTCAAAAGGGACCCAAAACTGAATCTAAAACTTAACAGAGATAAAAAAGAATCTTTCCTCCAAAATCTGCTTCTCTATCCCATAGTCTTCATCATCATTCATTCAATCCATCTATAGTTTTTGGTCACCAACAGTGACCAGTGCAAATCTTCAAAGAGCTTATGTGTAAGAAGGAATACAGGTGGTTAAAATACCACAGGCTGGGTACTGCAATAAAAGTGATACACAGGGCATCAGGAGAGCCTTTAGTACTAGAACAGGCGGATCCAACCTTTATCAGGGTCAAGAGCAGAGAGGGAAGGGAAGAGGGAGAGCATCTTCTACACAAGCCCTACCCTCCACTGCAATGACATCAGAATCCAAGGAGCCATCCTGCCCCCCCCCCCCCCCCATTCTCCACTTCTGTGTGGATGCCAACTGTTGTCTGTTGGACTTCTTAAACTATCTGATCTTTCATGTCTATTCTCCAATCTCCATTCCCAGTGTCAGTATCCTCAGTCAAGCTTTGGTTCCTTTTTCCCTAAACCACTCCAAGAGTCTCTGCTGATTTACCCCTCAGTTCTCCTCTATACACTATAAAAATACAGGACAAACTTGCTAAGAATGAAACTGATCATGCCATCCTTTTTTAAACCCTTTAATAGCTCAGAACCATTTCAGCATGAAAACTACTTCCAATGATCCAGCTGCTGCCTTCTCCCACAGCCTCAAAGAGCCATTTAGCCTACTTGAAACCTTTGCTCATTCTAAAGTTCCCACAGGTGCCAGGCCACTTCCCTCCTCTGCTGCCCTATATACAGAACAGGGCCTCCTGTATGACATGACTGAGGACTTCCTGTGAGCTAGACATCTGCAAAGTGTATTAACGTGCACTCTCCTATTTCAACCCCAAAGTTAACTCCATTGAGTGTGATCACAATATGTCTATTTCACCAGTGATGGAAATTAAAATGCTTGCCCAAAGTCCCATAGTAAGAGCTGAGGATGTGATTTGAGCCTTATCTAAAATTCTATTATCGTATTCACAACTACTATGCTATTTCCTCAGCCTCTCCTTGGTTGGCTATCTGGTAAAATCTATCTTTCAAAGTTTATCTCAAGTGCAGACTGCATTATGAAGTTTTTTCTGACAACATTCCCCACCAAATACCAATGACTTTTTTTAATGCTCTCCTGATTCCCACTCCAAATCTATACTCAACCCTCATTCCTCCTGCATTCTGCATTTGCAAATTCACCTATTTGGTAAAATTTTAACCTCCAAATCAATGACTGCGGCACTCCTATGGCCATTTGCAGAAGTGAACTAAGTGGTGAAATATGTGAATCACCCATATGTGAATATGTTCTCCCAGCTGAGGTCAAATGGAGCAATTCTTTGCCTTCTTGTTTCAGCTCCCATATTGTAAACAACCCTTTTTGCAGCCTATTTATGGCCAGTGTTTTTAACATTTTTGTGCTTCTTACTGGTGATTTAGCTACTTAAAATAGTCCCCAAGCACAATTTTCTAAGTCCAAGAAAGTTAGGATGTGCTTTATGATGAAAATACATATTATATAGCTTCATTCAGCCATTAGTTAAACTGTGGGCATGAGTTCACTGTTAATGAATGAATACTTACATATTAAATAAAGTGTCTTTAAACAAATCACACACAACACAAGGTGATATACTGACCAGTTGACAAGCACTGTGATTAAAGACACAGAATTCTAACTTACATTTCCCCTAGGAGCAACGGTTCAGAATTCACTAATTCAGTATTCACAGTGACTTCTAACATAACTACCACAAATAATGAGAACTGTCTGTACCTAACCCCTTTTAATTAGATCATTCAGAAAAAGTCCTTATCTACCCCCAGCCCATGGAAGCCATCCACCTCCTTTCCCCTCAAGAATTTCTCCCACCTATGAGTGAGCCAGGCAGCCAACCCTGCAGACTACAAATGACCCTAACTAGCTCAACCAATCCCCCAGAACTAAGAACTGGGAAAGAGAGGAAGCCATGAGGGCTGTGGCAGCCACTGTCCTCCCTTGGCATTAACAGAGAATGACAGAAAGAAGATGAGCAGAGAAAGGGGGAGGAAGGTAGGAGGAAACAGACAGAGAGAGAGAGAGATTGACTGATTTGAGGTGGGGATAAAAGAAAGGGAAGAAACCAAGTCTGATCACCCAGGCAAAATATGTCATAAGGGAAACGCCTGAAAAGTCTCCATCTTCAAGAGACTACACTGCCATAGGCACTCCAAATGTGATTTAAATTCTTTCAGTATTAAGACACTTGAATTCAGAACTGAGCAGCAAAGGGAAATAGATGGAAACCCACAATGCATCCTTCTTGCTGGATCAGATCTAGCACAGGTAATCTGGATCTAACAGCTCTGGCATGATTCCTCACCCCTGGACCACAATTTGAATGGTGAGTCCATGAGACAAACAGATGCAGCAGCAACTTCCTGCCTCTCAGACCTCAGCCCAGGTGCTGTGATCCTGTACCCTGATTCTTCAGTTTTCTGTTTGTGGCAAAGATGGCAGTTCCTCAGGTGACCCCACCAACAAGGGTGTTTTGAGAGGCATCCCAGAAGATTAAGTCCCTGGGGTTCCAGCCAATAACCTGTTCTCCAACCTTTAATAAGTCCAGTATCAAATTTCTTTCTGCTTACATTAACCAAGAATGTGTCCACTGTAATCATCAAATATAACCTAAGAATGGTAACTGGGAAAGAAACATGGTATAAAAATACCAGATATAAATCAAACGAAGGTTTTATTCATACCTATTTGCCTTTTGCCAGTAATCCTTTGTAATAATCAGTTCTGTATCTTAAAAAAATTAACCCAAATTACTCGAAATTCATGTTGCAGTATTGCATAAAATTACTGAGCCATTTAACAAACTAGCCAGCCACTACAGCTACTCACTCTTACTGGTCTTCCACAGTAGAAACTCTCAATAGCCTTTGGCTTAATCAATTCACCAAATATTGTGCAATGTCTGCAAAAAACACCACTGCTGCCCACAACATAGGCAAGACTTGTAGACTATATCTATTCTAAATACCAACTAAAAGTCATACTTAGCAATCAACAAACAGTGCTTATTCCCAACCCAGTTTATGCAAACTGTGCCACTGTGTGATGTGATTAAATATTATTTTAATAGATATATAAAAATGATATTGTTTCTACAAAATTTAAGTTGAGTATTTTGGAAAGAGCCAGTAAAGATAATTTTTAAAAACAAACAAACAAAAAAAGGAACGTCAAAAGAAGAGTGAGAACTGTTAACAGTAAAAGGTTAGAAGGTAAAATAATTTGTAAAATCTAGACAGATTGTAGCTTATATTATTTCAAGTGTCTTAACTTTCACTTATTTAAAAACAAAAAAACCAAGAAACTGAAAGTGGTACATGCTGCGTTGGAAGTGTACAGTTTATGCCAATGAGTTAATGCAGGACTCTAACCTTTACTCAAAGAAAAGGATTCACCCTACAACAAAAGATAAGCAAATGAAGGTATACTTATGCTTTAAGTAGAAATAAAATAATAGCTGTATCTTTATTCCTGATTTACATCCTTAACTAAAATAAAAACTTAATAACTTTTGGGGGGAAAAAAATCACTCTGTGCCTTTATAATACATGCATAAAAATCAAGCAAGGTCAAAACCTGTCAAAGTCCCTCCTTATGGCTAAACAGCTCTTTCCCTTGTCCCTTCCATACTGCCAAGCCCTCCATCCCTGACTGAGGAAAAAGTCTTATCAATCAGGAAACTTAACTTGAATTAAAGAAAAACACAAAGCTCTGTGAGGTTTATTCTCATACTTATTCTCTCAACACTACTTCTTTAACTTCTGCTTTAGAGGTAATTCCAAATTTACAGGAAGGGGTGGGGGATGTGGAAGCTCTGTATACACATAAGTCAGATTCATCAAATCAGTATTTTACCCTGTTTGCTTTATAAATTTATGTTCTCTTTCTCTCCACACACTCACAAATATATGTATTTTTTTCTGAGTCATTTGAAAGTAATCTACAACACCTTAAAACTTCAGTGTGTTTCCTAAGAATCAAAGTCTTCTCTTACACACAACAGCTCTCAACTCCAATAAGTTTAACACAGATATAATATCTACATCTAATTTCTGTGTTTCAATTTTGTCAAGTGACCCAAAAACATCCCTTATAGCATTTTTCCCCCTCCAGTAGGGAATTCAGTCTAGGATTAGGTATTGCGTGTAGCTGTCATGTCTCTTTAGTATTCCTAAAACTGGACTATTTCCAGAGTCTGTCTTTGTCTTCAATGACACTGTCATTTTTGCAGAATACAGTCACTTCATTTTATATTTAAACACTTGAACATGTTTTAAATACATTTCTCATTTTGGTGTATTTTTTCTTTAGTTGCTGGTAAATAAAAATACCATTAACTTTTTGGGGGGCCATTAATTTTTTTATTTACTTTTAATTGAAGGATAATTGCTTTACAGTACTGTTGGTTTCTGCCAAACACGGACATGAATCAGCCATAGACGTACAATGGCCCGTCCCTCTTGAATCTCCCTCCAACCTCTCTCCCCAGCCCACCCCTTTAGGTGGTTACCAGAGCCCCAGTTTGTGTTAACTTTTTAATGATTTCACATATTACTACCTTGCCAATAATCTTGTTTCCAAAAATGTGCCTATAGATTATTTAATGGTTCTATATAGATCATGTGAAAATTACCTGAGAATAGTTGTTTCCTTCACAATACTTATTCCTTTTATTTCTCTTTCTCATCTTACTGACCTAATACACCCTAGTGCTAGAGGAGTCGCAGTGAAATGTCTTATTATAAAGGGAATGCTTTGAACCATTACTCTTCAGAATGTTTACTATGTATAAGTGAAGTGAAGTGAAGTCGCTCAGTCGTGTCCGACTCTTTGTGACCCCATGGACTGTAGCCCACCAGGATCCTCAGCCCATGGGATTTTCCAGGCAAGAATACTGGAGCGGGTAGCCATTTCCTTCTCCAGGGGATCTTCCCGACCCAGGGATTGAACCCAGGTCTCCCGCGTTGCAGGCAGACGCTTTACCGTCTGAGCTACCAGGGAAGCTCATAGGTACCCTTTAATGGGTTTGCAAAGTTCTGCTCTATCGCTTTCTCTAGTTTTTTTTTTTGTTTTGTTTTAATTTTATCTGGATGGGGGCTCATTTGCTTTTAAAAGAATTCTATCAAATACCTTTTCTACATCTATTATGATGGGCTTTCTCCTTTATTTACGATTGAGATTAATATTTTAATGTTGAGCCAACCTGTATTTCTGGAATGCACCTGATCTAATGATGAAGTACTGTCAGAATGGCACACTGTGGAATTATTTATGTTAATAATATATTTAATATTATCTGTCTTCATAAGTGAGGCTAGTAATTTTCCTTATTCAAACTGTCCCTGTCTGGGTGCTGGTAGGGAGACCTATTAGCCTGAAAAAATGAGTTGGGATGTGTTCCTGAAAGAGGGAAACTATGAGTTTGTGAGGGCTGAAACTAAGTATTATCTAAATACTTTGTAGAACTAGCTTGAAAAGCCATCTGAACCTGATATTTCTTGGTGGTAAGACATATAACTACAGAATAAGAACTCTTAAATGGTATATTTCTATAACTTTGATCTATTTCAGCATTTATATTTTTCTGGAAAACTGTGCACTCAAATGTATTAGCAGAAGTTTTTAATGGACTCATCTGTAGTTTAGTATTCTTTTCAGTTCTAACACTGTTTTTGTCCATTTTTATTTCCAAGATGAGGATCCCATCATTCTCAAAATATATCACACATGACTAAAAGGGAGTTAAGAACCACCGGACAAAGACTGTGGCCAAACAATTGGACTGAGCTGTGGTTCCATCTATACCCAGAGGTATAAGCACTTCATCTTTGTTAATGTTTAGCCTTGGTAACCCTTAAACTTAGGAAATTAAACAAGTTCAGTGTCTCTAAACACGAGTGGGCAGTAGTTCTGAGGAATGAAAGTGTCCTGATTTTTCATGAAGTTACACTTTTTATTCTTAAAGAATGTCCTTTTTGCTTTGCTGGTGTTTTTCTGAACAGTAATTTACAGTATGTTTTGATAATTTTTATTTTAAAAAATTAAAAGGTGACAAGCCTATGTCAGTCCAACTTATTTTTCAAATCTGGGGATCAATAAACTAATGATCTCTATGATCCTTCATGAGCCCAGTGTTATACATGAGAGAGGGAAAAGAGGATGGAGGGATGGAAAGGATTGCTCATTTACATTAATAAAAATTAAGTAGCTTACTCAAGTTGAAGTTCTTATGTACCTTCCTGATTTCTAAACTTTTAACTCTGCAAGAGTCCCACCTTCCCACCTAGATGAATGAAACTTTCAAAGACAAGACAACATTCTTAACAAATCATTCTCTCAGTAAAAATGGCTTCCAAATGGAAGTAATTCAGTTGGAATTGGAAATTAAATTGGCAAACCACTTTAATTTCCAATTCTTTAGTTTGACATTTAAGATAAGTAATCTCATTATTTCCCCCTAAAGCACACAGATTTTCAGACTTTTCTAACTATCCCTCCTAAATCACTCATTTATTCATTCAAAAGACAACTCTTTCTATAGCTAAATAAGAGTAGTCAAAGAATTTGCCTGCTTAAATTATTTAACTTCAAGGACCTGGAGATAATAAGGAAGAAAGAAAAACCTTTATGTTATATAGGTAAAATAAGAGAGCAATCTCAAAAATGCAAAACACAAGCACTGACTACTGGAAGAACCATACCCACTGAAGAAACGTTAATGGAGGCAGACCACAAAGTCTTCCCAAGATTCCTCTCAGCAATGCCCAAACATGTGACAGGCAGAAGCAGAAGACTGCACTGCTAACAGCAGAGGCAGCTAACATGCAAGCATTTTCTAGTTATGAGAAGTATACACGGATTAATACCCTTTAATCTGGTAAGAAATTTTGACATAAATGTATCATGACAAGGGAAAAGAAAGTTTACAAACAGCAGTAATTCAAAGTAAGAAATCTGTTTATCTAGGAAGCAGTTTACAGTGTTTCATAAAAGCCAGCAGTTTCTTATACTGCAGTGCAGGAAAGTGTCACATCAGATCTTGTGATTCAATTTGTCAAACGTACAGAGAAGACAAAGAAAAGAAAAAAAATCAGTAAATATATTCAATAAATGCACACTTGGTACTCTTTTGGAAGAAAGCAAAAAATTAAATTCTTTCAGTGGGAAAGTACATGATAAACTGATCACAAGACAAAGAAAGTATCATTGTAGCATTGAATTTATCTTAAGAATTTAGAAAATATTAACTGACCAATGTTTTCTTTACTGTTGGACTCTCCTTCCAAACCTATTTTTAATTTGAAGCCAAAGTAATCTTTAATCGGCATATCAATAAAACCATTAAACATGGAACGAAAGTGCTTTAAAATTTCTAAGCAGAAAAATCAATTTAGAAGGTGAGAACTTAACCTTCTATCTGATTATGAGAGATCTGTGATTGTCATGAAAAAGGCTAAACAGAGAAATTCTGAGCAATTTTCAATACCTATGAATTAATGGAAAAACCTTAATTCTGTTAATTCCAATTTTTAGGAAAATTACACTAAAATTTGGGTCCTGACAAATCCCCCAAATTAGGAGATCAATGCCAACCAATATTTCTGCTTGAAAGGGGAAAAAAGGATTGTTCTCCTATGAGTAAGAAGAATTTAGAAACTTGATGTACTTTCTAAATCCCTGTTATTATACAGCAGGGTGACAAGGACTGACAAACATAATTGTCTAAGAGATTTCAGTAGTTTCCAAAACTTGTATTTCATGTGATTGTGAGCTCCGACGAAAAGCTGACTGGGCTTGGACTGTCTTCCTCGGGGGACTTAGGGAGGAGGGGCCACTTGAGAGGAAGGGCCAGAGGTGCCCAGGACCCACACACCTGCTGCGGCTTCTTGGCGCCCTCTGCAGGCCAGCGGGTCAGCCAGCCCCTCACCACCCTCCACAATGCCCCAGCCCAGATCCCAAACACAAGTTGCTGCCAACTCTATAGTGAAGCCCGAGTAATCTTTACATCTGAGATTGCCCATGAAAAGGACTCATCGGAGGCCATGTAAAATTACTCTTACATTCTTGGTTTCAAATATTAAAATGAAAGTCAAATTTTAAACTATTGTGAGAACATATCTATATGCAAACTTTTGAAAATATATTCACATGCAAACTTTGAAATCACAGTTCGTAAGATTCACAATCGCATAAGCCACATGAAATATCGGCTATACTGGGGGTGGAAGAGAACAGTTTGGAAAACATCAGAAACAGTAACCTGATGGTCCTTGCTTGTTTCATTTGTTAATGAGCAAAAAAAAACACTACTGTACACAGTTACGGTAATCTGCACATTTTGGAGCAACTCCCATCCAAAAGATCAACCTTTACGGAGAAGGATTTTCTAGATCTTCATCCTATACACCAGGTTTGGCACAGTACCTTGCCCAGATATTTATCAATCATTTATTCTTTTAATCTTGATACCAGTACAGGGCTGCCTTGATATGTGAATGCATCTAAAAATATTTTCCATGTGTCTTAGATGAGTTTAATTTTCAAGATAACAAATCTTTAAATTATAATAAACACAATCATGATACAAGCACAAAGAATAAAATCATAATCTGCTACCCAATGCTTCTTACTGATTATAAAATATGGTTTAATAAATAAATAAGGCCAAGTCTTCATTCATGTTCACAAAAAAAGAACTTCAGCTGGGGCACCTTTGGTTGTTGGACTCATAATTTCTGTTGTTTAACAGCAAAACAAATGTCTCCATGTGCCCAGTCTTTCTTCATTTGCCTGGTCTTCCGGGGCAGGCACAGTCTATCTGCTTCTCAACAGTATGATACTGAGAACTATGCACACTGACAACTCTCTAAATACCACTGTCTTATTAAAATGAACCTCTAAAAGGAAAAATCAAAAAAGTCCTGCATTTTTTGGTTCTTTACTAGCTTTTTACATACAGTAACTCATTTCCATTCTTTAAAGTTTTCTGTGAAATTGTGAGACTAAGGCTCAGAAATAGAAATCCCTATCCTAAAGCCCAACAGCAAGTAGGTACAATGATTGCACATTTAGTACACCCCAGACTCAGACCTGAAACATAACTGATGTCTTTACTCAGCTCTCCTGCTACCACAAAAACAAACAAACAAACCAAAGCCCATTAAATTAAGAATAAATCTGCAACACCAAGCCCAGATGGTTTCACAGAATTATGCTCAATTTTTAAGAAACATAACCCAATGTTACTTAAACTGTTCCTGATTGCAATGCAGCGGGTAGGGGAGACAAGCTTTAAAAGCCTTAAGACACAAGTCTAAAATGGGTAATTTTGTTGTTCAATGGCTAACTCATGTCCAACTCTTTGCCACTGCATGGGCTGCAACATGCCAGACTTCCCTGTCCTTCACTATCTCTCAGAGTTTGCTCAAACTCATGTCCATTGAGTTGGGGATGCTATCCAACCCTCTCATCCTCTGCCGCCCTCTTCTCCTTTGGCCTTCCATCTTTCCCAGCACCAGGGTCTTTCCCAGTGAGTCAGCTCTTCACATCAGGTGGCCAAAGTGTTGGATATTCAGCTTCAGCATCAGTTCTTCCAATGAATATTCAGGGTTGATTTCCTTTAGGACTGACTGGTTTGATCTCCTTGGAAGTCCAAGGGAGCCTTGGACTCTCTCTCTCTAGAGCCTTCTCCAGCAACAAAATTCAAAAGCATCAATTCTTTCATAAGAGAAGCCACCACAATGAGAATCCTGAGCACTTCAGTCAGAGTAGCCCCCACTTGTCAAAACTATAGGAAAGTCCGAGCAGCAACAAAGACTCAGTGTAGCCATAAAGAAAGAAATAAAATTAATCTTGAAAAATATTCTGTAAAATCTGACTCATATATATACATATTATAAAGCTATGACAATTAAAACATTGATGTGGGACTTCCCTGGTGGTCCAGTGGTTAAGAATCTGACTTGTAATGGAGGCGACACAAGTTCAATCTCTGATCTGGAAACTAAGATTCCCACGTGCCAAACGGTAACTAAGCCTGTGAGCCACATCTAGAGTCCATGCACCACAAGGAAAGATCCTGCATGATGCAACTAAGACCCAACACAGCCAAATAAATAAGTTTTTTTTTAAAAAACGGAGGTAATGATACATAAATAGATCACTATATAAGAACCTAAATGACTTTCAATACTGCACTGGTTAAATAAATTATCATACATACAATTATCATTATACAATGCAATATTGTATAATCATTTTTAAAAAGCATCTCTATACATATTCATAGAAGGAGAAAAGGTGAAAGTAGTGACAGATTTCCTCTTCTAGGGCTCTAAAATCACCACAGATGGTGACTGTAGCCATGAAATCAGAAGACGATCGCTTCTCAGCAGGAAAGCCATGACAAACCTAGACAGTGTGTTGAAAAGCAGAAACACGACTCTGCCAACAAAAGTCCATATAGTCAAGGCTGTGGTCTTCCCAGTGGTCATGTACGTTTGTGAGAGCTGGATCATAAAGAAGACAAAACGCCAAAGAATTGATGCCTTCGATCTGGAGAGCTGGAGAAGACTTCTAAGAGTCCCGTGGACAGCAAGGAGATCAAACCAGTAAATCTTAAAGGAAATCAACACTGAATACTTTCAATGGAAGGACTGATGCTGAAGCTGAAGCTCCAGTATTTTGGTCATCTGATGCCAATAGTCGACTCACTGGAAAAGTTCCTGATGCTGGGAAAGATTGAGGGCAAAAGGACAAGAGGGTGTCAGAGGATGAGATGGCTGGATGGCATCACCAACGCAATGGACATGAACTTGGGCAAACTTTAGGAGATGGTGAGGAACAGGGAGGCCTGGTGTGCTGCAGTTCATGGGGTCCCAAAAAGTAGGACATGACTAGGCAACTGAACAATAACATATATACTCATGTTTTTAAAATCTCTTCCAAGGGGATGGACAGGGGAAATTAGATGAAAATAGTCAAAAGGTACAAGTTTTCAGTTACAAGATAAATAAGTACTAGGGATATCACATACAACATGATAAAGATAATTAACACTGATATACAGTGTATAAGAAAGTTGATAAGGGAGTAAATCCTAAGAGTCTGACCACAGGGAAAATTCTTTTTCTATTTCTTTAATGTTGTATCAATATGAAATGACAGATGTTCACTAAACTTACAGTTGCAATCATTTCATGATGTATGTTAAGTCAAATCATTATGCTGTACACCTTAAATTTATACAGTGTTGTATGTCAATCATGTCTTAATAAAACTGTGTGGGAGGGAACGGTCACATCCAAGGTACACAGTTAAATGAAAAGAAAAATATTCAAAACAATAAGTATAGATACTACCATCTGTATTAAAAGATATACAAATACATATATGCTTATATTATTTAGTCGCTAAGTTGTGTCTGACTCTCTGTAACCCCATGGACTGTAACCCCCCAGGTCCTCTGTCCATGAGATTTCCCAGGCAAGAATACTGTAGCAGGTTACCAAGCCCTCCTCCAGGGGATCTTCCTGACCCAGGGATCGAACCTGCATCTCCTTCGTCTTCTGCACTGCAGGTAGATCCTTTACCTACTGAGCCACCTGGGAAGCCCCATATGGTTGTATAGAATATCTTATAAAGAATATACAGACTATGTCTAAAAAGCCCTAAAAGAAACAATTTTAACGATGGTTAACCAATAAAAAGAAACTGCCTATCTGATGGCCAAAGGTGAGAATATGTACATTCTACCCATTTATACCATCTTAATTTTATACACTGTTGTATATCTTGTATTGCATTATTGTTCAAATAATAAATATTTAACACATATGAATATAAATAATTTTTTAAAATAAAAAAACAAAGTTATCAAAAAGGCATGAAAAATAAATTTCCCTATCTCAGAGCCTGATTCTTCCTGCTAAATGAGAGCTGCCTGAATGTTGTAGACTGAGAGTTCTCAGTAAAGTGGCCAAATTTTAAATAAGGCTTCCTTTTGAAAATTAAATAAAGGCAAAATGAATAAGATATGCTACCAGCAGGGGGAAAAAAATAAGCCTCAATAGTACCAGTCAAAGGGATGCCTGTGACCTTGCTGAGTACTTGATGGACTCCCTAAACAGAATCAAAGCAACAAGACTGACATCCAATCAGAAAAACAAAGGGATGTCCTCAGAAGTTAAATGTCTAGTGGAAAAAAAGAGTTTAAAGATGGAGATAAAAAAGAGAGCCAAAGTGAAGGAATTTGCTTTCTTCTTTAACCTCCTCCAACAGGAAAAATGGACCTGCAGGAAGAATGTTCTGATGAACAGAAGTGAGTACTTCTAAGGGTCAAGAGAAGCCCAACAGGTAGAAAATACCCCAACCAGATGATGCCTCCTTGCCACATCCACCTTCAGGACCTGCCTGTCTTCAAATAATGTGTTTCCCACAGGCCAGACTTTCTAGAAAGAGCCCTGAAGAACAAAGAACATGTATATCTTGGGTTTGACTTCTGGTTCTTGTGAGTTTGATAAGGGAGTGACACTGAGGACTTTAGTCCTCCAATGCCTGACATACTCTGGATCACTGGGAAAAGTTCAGATTCCTGAACCTGCAATGCTGAAAATGAGAACAGGAATATGAAATCCCCCAAAAGTGTTGTCACAGCATAGAGTTCAGTTAAAATATCCCTGTGCTTGGCACTTAGGTTATTTCCAATATGTAGTTAGCAAAACAGAGTGGAGATCAGTATTTCATGGTGGAGCTAAACAGCACCAAGCCTTTTCAGTTTTGAAAAGTGAGTAAACGAGAATCACAGCCCTAGGAATCAGCACTAGTGATACCAGGCTCCTTAATTCATACATTCACAAATACTGGTTTGCCTTGATCTCTGTGCTTTCATTTCTGGAATATTTTTTTGTTGGTTTGTGAGAAATTCAGAAAACAAAATTGATGAGCAGTCAGCCTTAAATCCCACCTCTAATGAGCTCAGGGAAGCAGGGTGAAAGAGTGCTGGCTATTAGTGGCCCAGAAAAACTTGAAAGAGAAGATTTAAGTAAGTCAGGTGTAGACTGTTCTCAATCTGACCTTAAGCAACCCTCCTCTGAGAATGAGGGAGGCCAGAACTTCTAAGAAAAACTAGCTTTCGGCAACAGCTAATTTTAAATGTGCGGAGAGGGTTGGGAGGTAGTATTTAAAGCTATACTTCATCACACAAGACCAAGAAAATACTTAATTGTGTTTCAAAGGTGGGGAGGGGCTAATGGAAATGAAGCATTTCCCTAGGATTGCCTTAAACTTCTGCTACTCAAGGTGCAGTCTGCAGGGCTACCTGAGCTAGGAAATGATATCTATCAGTATTTTTATAACATGTGAAACAGAACAACAAAAAATATCAGAATATAGTACAGGTGGCAAAGTACTATTCTGTGAAATTTTTGTTTCAGTTTTACATGTTGGGAGGGGGTCAGGAAGGGTAAAATGTATTTCCTCCCGTGTGCCTGATTTTAATTTCCTGAATCTTGTCATATATGTAAATGCCATTAATTTGTATAACAAAGGTTTACTGAGCACCTGTACTATAACGCCTGTGAGACAACAAAGTGCTGGTGTGATATAAGTGAAATAAAAAAACCTGGTCCCTGCCCTTGTAGAATTCTTTCAGTTTAGAAACAAATTATCAAATAATTGCATAAATATAAAATTATATACTGCTAGATGTTATGGAAGGAAAAAGTTAAGTAAATTAAGATTGCTTGTCATTAGGGAAGCTGATTTAGATTGAGGAAGAGGTAGGGTGACTGGTCAGGATTGTCTAACAAACTGCACTCAAGCAGACCAGAAAGATGCGCTTGGAAAAGAAATGGGAAGGAAAAATCTGCCTGGCAGAAAATGGCTCTGTCGGGGACTTCCCCGGTGGTGCAGCAGATAAGAATCTGCCTTGCAATGCAAGGGACATCAGTTGAATCCCTAGTCTGGAAAGATCCCACATGCTGCAGGGCAACTGCACCACGACTACTGAAACCCATGGGCCTGTGCTCTGCAACGAGAAGCCCACACAACCACAACGGAGAGGAGCTCCCACCCTCTGCAACCAGAGAAAGCCCACGCGCAGCAACAACACTCACCACTGCCAAACTGATTAACTAATTAAACCTGTAAAATAAGAAAATGGCACTTTCCACAAGGGCCTATATAGACTGAGGAAATGAAAAGCTGGTGGGTAGAAAGGCAGAACCTCTAAATAAGGCTTAGGGAGGAGCTTGGAGTAGGAAGAGATAATGCAGGAATTTTAAATGTCCTGAGGGCCATTAGAATGATACAATTTGCATTTTAAAAGATAACTGAGTAGAGAACACATATCAAGGGAGCTGGAATGAATACAGAAATGGTACCATTTAGACCCTAGAAGACTGATCTAAGCAGAAGTGACAAGGTTTGGTGATGGTACAAAAGCAAGGACTGAGAAAAAAAAAAAAAAGCGAGTAAGCCATGAGGTGTCTGGAATAACTCTCAGGTTTCCCAAGTTACTGCTAAAATGTGGGGGGAAGGATGAAAAACTCAGAGAAGCAGAACTGAGAGAAAAGATCACTGATCACAGTTCGGCCTGTTATCGTTAACAAGTAGAGATGCCAAATTAATAACTAAAACTGGACAGAAATATAAAAAAATGAAGTCATCACCAAAAGGGATTTGAGCATACATTATTCTGCTCCTTATTTTCCCACAGTAACTTATAATACAAACTAGAAGAATCTAGAATGTATTTTAAAGACTCACAGAAATAGACTCAAAGCCTTAGAAAACAAACTTATAAAGGTGAAAAGCGGAGGCGGGGGTGGAATTAAGAGGTTAGGATTAACATAGTGGAGTTCTGTAACCTCATTTATAGACTTAAACAATTACACCACTATGACTGGTATGGGACTGAAGAAAGACTAACTTAAAGGGACAACTGAGCTGCGCTATCTGAAGGATAAGATGCAGTTAAGAAGACAAAGAACACAGGCTGTTACAGGAGCAGCAGAAGCAGAGGGAACATGAGCCCCAACCAGCCAAGGAACTGTGGAGAGGGAGGAGACCGGCTGGGCAAAGCCTGCGGAGAGCTGAGAGAACGTGATCCTTGGGGAAAGAACATGGGAGGCCACTGAAAGAGGAGCAAAGCAGACTTCTCAGAGTGACTGTCACAATCACTCAGGCAGGGAAAGGATTAGGCCCTGCAAGTGTGGACTTGGAGGACCGGCATCTTCTCCCAACGGGTATAAGGGATAGGGGCACAGGGGAAACCTGGGAGAGGCGGGTGAAGCTGCAGGGAGAAAAAGATAATAATCCAGTATTTTAAATTTATCCTTTAGGCTCCAAAAACCTTCTGGATTGTTGAAGATAAAGAAAACACAGTGACTTTAACTATGTCACAGCTCCCAAGAAACTCACATAGAAATGAGAAAGGGTTGGGTCTATAGAAAAGAAAAGAGATGAAGGTAGGGAGAGAAGCATTAAATATTCATATTACCAAAAAAAGAAAATACAAACTTTAAAAGATTGAAAACCCTGCATCAGACACTGAGTTTAAAGAGCATGGAATATACATATTTTATCATATCTCTAATAAACATACAATAAATACATCAGTATCAAGGAAATAATCATTATGACTATTACATGCAAAAAAACCACTGGGCTAACAGAAAGGGACGATCTTAATGACAAGAAAAACATAGCACTAAACCCAGGACAATGCCACACACAGAGAATTCTGCCTCTAAGAAGTGGTCTTTCCTTGGTAGAACAGGAAAGAGTCAAAATAGGACCCTCAAAGCCTTAGAGAAAGCATCTCTCGATACTACTATCCCTACTTGCTCATTCACTCATTCAAGAGAAAATGTTTAGTCCAGCAATTCCACTACTAGCTATATACCCAAGAGTAAAATAACAAAAATTTTTTTTAAATGCATACATACAAAAACCAGTTTGTGGATGTTCACAGCATTATTTATAACAGACAAAACATAGAAACAATCTAAATGTCCATCAACCAATGAAAAGAAAAAATGTGACATATCCATACAATGGAATATTAGCCATAAAAATGAATAAAGTATTGGAACATGCTGTAACATGGATGAACTTTGAAAATATTAGGCTAAGTGAAAAACATCTAGCTACAAAAGACCAAGTACTATATGCTAACATTTATATGTAAAGTCCAGAATAGGCAAGTCATTGAGACACAAGGCAGAAAAGTCACTGCCTAGGGGCTGGGGCGGAGGCTGGATTTGGAAGAAATGGACAGTAACTGCTAATTGGAAATGGATTCTGAGGTGATTAAAAAAAAAAAGGGTCTAAAATGGATTGTGCTCATAGTTGCTCAATTCTATGCATATACTAAAAACCAAGGGGAAAAAATCCACTTTTAAATAGGTGTATTTCATAGTATGTTAATTATATCTCAATAAAGCTTGTATTAAGAAAGAGGGTATCTGGAGCACCAGGGGCACTATGGCAAACTGCTGGAAACAGAACAAAGAAAATACATTCGATCACACGCAAAACCTGTGCTCAGACTATCACTTTCTACTAGAGTAGAAAAGTCAGTCAACAAGCAGTTAGAAAGCAATGAGAAAAGCAAAGAATTCAGACTGTGCCCCAGGGACATTTAACCTACTCCGGGTGATTAAGATGTCTAGAAGAGAACTCAATACACCAGATTTTCGTCCTTGAATGAAAATTTTAACTCTAAGAAATTTTAAAATTAAGTACCTGTTCCCAGTCTCTTAAAATCTGCATTCTCACAGAATGTTACTGACATCACTGGAATGTACTTCTTGTAAGCATCTGTGTACGTGCAATGTTTAAAATATGTTTTTAACTTTACAAAAGCAACAGATTATAGTCCGTTAATAAAATGAAACTCTATTTAAATTGTACTGTCAACTTCGTAAGGGTGTTCTAATGTGCAAACTTATCATAGCACCTTAAATTGGAAGAAAGAGGGCCTTAAAAACCCTTATTACCGTGAAATACATTCCAAAACAAAGCCGGGGGGGGGGGGGGGGGGTGGGAGAGGACTGGCAAGGTGGGAGAACTTGACTAAAGATCAAAAAGAACTGAGTGCTACAAAGTAAAAATGGACCTTTAAGATTTAAAGCCACTAATTTTCAACCACGACATTTTGAAAGTAGACTATTTGTAACTGTTGCCAAAGAAACAGTGAAGCTGAGTTTCCTGAGATTTAACAACAACAAAAAAAATACTGCAAATTCAAGTGGGTGAAATGGAGCAAAGTTTGGTCTGAACGTAGGTGAACCAACCCTACAAAGAAACTTCCAAGAGGATAAGGGTGGAACGACTGCAACTTTTAACCTATACTTCCGAAGCAGCAGTTGATAAACATCCCGCAGGGTAATTTGCCAACTGCTTTAAAAAAAAAAAAAATGTTTGTCCCCTCTTCTCTAGGTGGGAAGAACCAGACAAAAAACCTCCCAGGCATCGCCCACAACCAAAGCCAGACCGTGCAGACGTGCGTGGTTGCAGCTCAAGGGAAGACTGGCTCCGAGTTCACCCGGAAAGCATCCGAATCGAGCCCCGCTGGTTTCATTGGCTGAGCCCAGAGGAAAACCCCAAGCTCGAGCCGGGAGCCCCAGCCTACCTGGCTCCTTTCTTCACATTCCCATCCCGCGCCACGTGCCATGCCTAGCATTCCACGCGACCCGATCCGACTTATATTTATTAAGCACCCACTGTCTACACCGCATCACGGCAAGAAGCACTGCAGGAAGAAATGGCCCCACTCCGGAAAAACCAAAAGGAAAGCCACAGGGGCTAAGGACGAACCCAGGAGAGGGGTTAGCTGCCTGCGGAGAGGTAGTCTGGAGAGGAGCCCTCACCCTCACGTCGCGGGTCGAGGTAGTCCCAGGGAAGAAATGGCCCCGAGGGGCGCGTCAGGCCCGGCCTCCCCGGAGTCCGCCTCAGACCGGGCTGGAAGGGAAAAGGTAAGGAGTCGGCATTGCCGAACCACCGCGCGCTCCTCTGCTCCACGGAACGCGACCCCGACTCCGGTCCCCGGGAGAATGGCGAGCGCGGGGACCGAACCCCCGCGAGGGCCGGATTGGGCTGTCACTGGCTCCCGCTTCCCAGCCCTGCGACCATGGCCGGCCACTCTCTCTCAACGTGACAGCCACGGCGTCCGCGGACCGAGCGTCTCCGGCCCGGCGTCTCCGCTCTGCCAGACGCCGGCACCCCCTGCTGCCCCGCGCGGAACGGGACAGTGCCGGGAAGACCGCCCGGGCCCCTCCCCCCACCGGCCCCATCCCCCGGACTCCGGAAAAGCGGTTACCTGGCGCGCAGGAGGGGGCGAGGACACGACCCCGAGGAGGAAGATGAGAAGAAGAACGGTGGCCTCCGGCCCAGGGAGATTTGGGAAATTTGGAAGACTTGTTCCGCACTGGGTGACAGCTGTTCGCTGCGCACGCGCACCCGGCCACAGTCGCCCGATCACTCCGCCACTCCTCACCCTCCCGTCGAGGGCTGGGAGGCAGCGGCGAAGGCGCGCGCACGGGGCCAGCCGGCTCTCCCTGCGCGAGGGCGCGCGCGTCGTCACGTGACCGCTGGGGCCCGGCACTTGGTGGGTCACGTGAACTTCCAAACAGCTTAAAGGTGCCAAGCACCTTCTTGCTTTGGCTTAATCTTTCGCACAGTTCTTAGGCTAGGCTCGCTCGCCGCCGCGCTTCGTGTTTTCTGGGGAGGGACGTGTCCCCTTTTGCCCAGAAGGGGAAGCTACTTGAGTAGAAGGAAGAGACAGGTGCACAGAACCTTGCCTGGGAGCGCCTACCGGGTTCCCGCAGGGTTGGACTTGATGAAGTCCACGCGCCACACGTCGCCCAGGGCTCCGACGCGGGCCTATGGCGGTCCCTGGCGCGCAGACGTCAGAGTGGCGTTGCCATGGGTGGGGCCTCGCAATGCCCAGCGGAGCCTGGCTAGGATGTCTCGGCTTGCTGCTGCAATGACAGTGTTTTATGGCTGAGACTTCTGAGCCTCTAGACCGACATGGGAGGTCCCAAGTGGGCTAAAGGTTGCCAACCCCTTAACAAGTAACTCAAGCAAGTAGCTGGTTATTAGCCGAGAGGAATCAAACTGTCCCGTAATTTAGTCACCTACGCGGAACTAGTCCCGCCCGGCGCAGGTGCGCTCTTGAGTTGAAGAGTCCCCAGGTGGCCCCAATAGGAATTCGAACTGGAGATCACTCAAAAACATGGGATGACAGCAGTATGGCCTGAATTGTAACAGGAAGTTCAAGTGCCTCCGGACCCCTCAGAAAGTAGTTAAACTAGCTTGCTTCAGCTTGTTACTTCTGAGCTATACTTCTGCCTTCCAAGGTGTCCGGAAGAACCACACAGACCTTACTTAATTAAGCCTTTGCACTACCAAAGACCAGGTGTTTTGCAAAGCTGAACAATTTTTTTTTTAACTTCCTGTAGAGACTCCAGCTGTGTCTCTTGTGGCGTTTCCCCTAACGTCTCAGCTAAGATTGGGCAGAACCTTACACTTCTGAGCACACTTGGGCTGTCTTATATGCTGTGTTTTCTACTACAATCCACTGATTTTTGCTTTTTAAAATATCTGAACAGGTGCATTTACCGCACCCTGGAAGTTTTTTTCTCACCCGAAGGAGCACTGCAAAGACAGGTGAAATATGGGTGATTAAGTAAAGCTAATGGGATTATTGGGTCACCACGTTTCTTTAGTCATTAAGTTAGAAACAAGGCTTAGGCTCCATTACTCACCTAGGTACACATCTGAACTTCCCTAACATGTAAACTCAACTGTGATTTCTCCAACTGTGTATACTATGAGAATCACAACCTTCCTTATAAATCAATTGTATATGCGAAAACAATAACAGTCATTTATGGCTTACTGTGAACTTGACATTTGTTTAAAGAACTGCACGTATGTTAACAAAATTAATCTTTATAATCATGCAGTGAGGTATTATCTCCTTGTTACAGATATGAAAACTGAACTGAGATTAAGAAACAGCTACTAAACACCAGGGTCCTTGGAAGCCATATGCTGCATTGGACTAGGAACCTAGTACACCAAAATTAAAAGTCTGGAAACCTGAATTCCAGTCCATTCACAATTTGCAGACAGGCAATATTGCACAAATAACATTTGTTGAACACCGTAAATCAAGTCTGCTATTTTTTAACCTGAAAAATGAGGGTGACATACCAGCTTTGCTAATTTTGAGAATTTTTGAACATTAAAGAAGGTAATGTACAATGTCAAAACACTTCAAAAGCTGTAAAGCATTGTGTGAATGTATTAATATTAAGCACTTTAGTTTTGGAAACTGAATTGAGCCTACTAGAAAATCAACTGGATTCATGTCACAGAAGACAATGTGTCCTTATTATATGGAAATACCTCTATTGTAAATTATAATGAAAATAAAATTTTAGCCATATAGTAGGTTAATTTATTTGGGTGAAATTAAAAATGCCAGTTGTAATAAGATGGAGTTTGTATACTGGATACATAAGATTTTCCTTGAAGCTTATGTTATGTAAACTACTGTTCACCTCAGAGACAATACTAGTAAATTTTTAAAATATGTATAATGCAATATTGATAGATTTTGATAGATACACTACTAAATAATATAGTCTAATTTTAAATATATTGTAGTCCATTAGACTTTATTTTTTATAGACTTTTGAAAATATAAAGTATTAAATAACTAATACTCATTAATGTTTCTATTTATCATTAGCACATACATGTCTGTTACTTATACAGGTACAATACAAACCAACCAATAACTAGATGTTTAGATGACTTTTTTAAGTGTTACAGTGACTATGATAGTGAGTACCTAATAAAATTAGAAATCCTGGTAGCTGTTCTCTGTGTCCTGTGTTCTGAAGCTCAGATCAATTTTTCTCTTACAAGGATTATTATAGAAGTCTCCTAATGATCTCCCTACTTCCAATGCATTCTCCACCCATCCCGTACCCCTGCCACCCAGCTTCTGTACTGCAAGTCAAAATTATCCTCCTAAAATAAGAACTGAATCATGATTTCACCCAACTGAAACACCTCACTAATTTCCCATCATTATCAAAGCTTTTCAGTATGAGTCGAAATGGCCAAAAAGAATACCGGGACCAAGGACGTGGGGATAGACACTGAAGTGAGTCAAACCTCTGTATAAGCTAAATAGTCAATCAGTTTGGATACCATTATGTCTTAATATAAGAAAGACCTAAAATTACCACTTAAAATATTAATTTTCCTTTTAAAATATTTGAATAAAATTAAAGTTTGGGGGAGATATGTCATTTTTTTCCCAGGACTCCTGTTCTGTGTGTGTTTCTTAAGGTGGGGTACTGGGGGAACAAATGAGGTAGTTTATGTTTTCTCTCACATCAAGGAAAATATTGGAACTTATTTTATGACATCTAATCATAACACAATAAAAAAATTAAATATTCATTTTTCCAAATAAAACTACATACCTAAACCGAAGTTGCAAGCTCAGTACATATAGTCGTTAGTTTCAATCAATCCTTTTTATTATGTATTATTGTTATTACTGCTATTTGTACTGTTTTATGTTATTTGTACAGGCTTTGGATAATGATACAGCTATGAATAGGACAGAAGTGGCCTTCCTCTCATGGAACACACAATAAAGCCAGTGAGATACCAATGTGCATCCACAAAAATGGCTAAAAATAAAAACTGACAAACACTGGTGACTGTGGGGGAACAGAAGCACCAATACATATGCATCAAACACATACACAGAAAGTTTTATAGCATTACCTGTGGGGCTTAAGCGGGGACACAAGAATCTATTAGCAGTTAAGTAGAGATATAAATGTCAGTACAGTTCTACAATGGAAAACTATACAGCAATAAAAAATAAATGAATTATTGCTACCCATAACAGAATGGCTAAATCTCACAAATAAAATGGTAAGTGAAAGAAGCCAGACCCAAAAGAATACATGCTGTCTTATTCCATCAGGTATTCTACTTTTAAACATCCATCTAGTTTTAAATGTGTTTCTATAACATTTAAAAGTAGATAAAACTATTCTATGGTGTTAGAAGTCAAAATAATGGTTACCTTTGAGAAGAAATGGGTGGAACAATTGGGGAGGGGAAAGGAACCTCTGGGGTGCTGCTTATGTTGTTTTTTTAGCCTGGATGATAATAATTGTATAATACATCAAGCTGTACACTTATGGTTTGGTTTATGCACTTTATATGTGACATTTATATTTTAAAGATTTTCAGATATTTAGTATGTTAATTTTTATATATTTTTTAAATTTTTGTGTATTTGTTATAGCAATTTTCTTACCCATTTTGACAAATGGACTACCCAGGTTGATTTAACTGGCTAAACAAAGGGTAAAACTTCTGAACCTTTCCCTTCCTATTGAATGAAATTTTTTGCTGATTAGAACGGGGAAAATGTGAAGGGAAAAACAAATGAAAAGGAGACTGAGCTACTTTTTCCTTTGGTCCTACTGACCCTTAAGAATCTCTGTAACTGAAGGAGTTTTCTCTCTTTTTGTTTCCTTTACTTGGGTAGTTTTATCAGGGTTGTCGGTAACTCACTATGAAATGTAATACTCCATTACAATAATTATGTTAGTTTAATTTTTTAAGCTTTCTCAACCATATTATATCTCAGCTCTATATATACTGATATTTCAAACCCTTTTTAGTTGCAAGCAAACAATATACAGGCATACCTTGGAGAAAATGTGGGAACTGTTCCAGAGCCTGCAATTAAGTGAGTCAAATCAATTTTTTGGTTTCCTAGTATATATAAAAGTTATGTTTACACTATACTGTAGTCTATTAAGTGTGCAATCATTATGTCTTTAAAATGTACAGACTTTAATTTAAAAATACTTTATGGCTAAAACATGCTACCCATCATCTGAGCCTTTAGTAAGTTGTAAATTTTTTACTGGTAGAAGGTCTTGCCTCAGTGTTGCTGGCTGCTGACTGATCAGAGTGGTGAGTGCTGAAGGCTGGGGTTGCTGTGGCAATTCCTTTAAATAAGACAACAATAAACTTTGCCACATCAAATGATTCTTCCTTTCACAAATAATTTCTCTGTAGCATGCAAGGCTCTTTGATAGCATTTGACCCGCAGTAGAACTTCTTTCAAAATTAGAGTCAATCCTCACAAATGCTACCACTGCTTTACCATGTACTAATCTAAATCCTTTCATTTTAAAAATCTTCACAGCACCTTTCTCCAGAGTAGATTCCATCTCCACAACCCACCTTCTTTGTTCATCTGTAAGAAGTGACTCCTTCTCCATTCAAGTTTCATGATGATACAGCAATTCACCCACATTTTCAGGCATCAGTTCTAATTCTAGCTCCCTTACTATTTCCCCTACACCTGCAGTTCCTTCTTCCACTGAAGTCTTGAACCTCTCAAAGCCATCCATGAAGAGTGGAATAAAATTCTTCCAAATTCCCTTAATGTTGCTATTTTTACCTCTTCCCATGAATCTCAAATGTTCTTGATGGCATCTAGAATGCTTAATCTTTTCCAGAAGGTTTTCGATGGACTTTGTCCAGATCCATCATAGGAAAACTATTACCACAATAGCTTATGAAATGTATTTCTTAAATAATAAGACTTGAAAGTCAAAATGACTCCTTCATCCATGGGACTCCTTCATCTGTCCTGTAGGACACATGTCATGTCAGCAGGCATGAAAACAACACTAATATTGTTGTATACCTGGATCAGAGCTCTTGGGTGCTCAGGTACATTGTCCATGAGCAACAATATTTTGAAAGTAATCTGTTTTCTGAGCAGTAGGTCTCCACAGTGGGCTTAAAATATTTAGTCAATCATCTTGTAAACAGATGGGCTGCCAACCAGGCTTTCTTTTTCCATTTATAGAGCACAGGCAGAGTAGAATTTGCATAATTCTTAAGGGCCCTAGGATTTTCTACATGATAAATGAGCATTGGCTTTAACCTCCAGTTACCAGCCACATTAGCTCCTACTAAGGAGTCATTCTCTCCTTTAAAGCTTTGAAGCCAGCCATTGACTTCTGCCCATTAGCTATATAAGTCTAGATGGCATTTTCCATTGTAAGGCTGTTTCATCTACCTTGAAAATGTGTTGTTTAGAGTAACCACCTTCATCTGAGCTAGATCTGGGTAACTTGCTACAGCTTCTACATCAGCACTTACTGCTTCACTTTGTACTTTTATGAGATGACTTCTTTCCTTAAACCTCATGAATCAACCTCTGCTAGCTTCAAATTTTTCTACTGTAACTTTCTCACCTCAGCTTTCATGGAATTGAAGAGAGTTGGGGCCTTGCTCTGGATTAGGCTCTGGTTTAAGGGAATATTGTGGCTGGTTTGATCTTCCTTCCAGACCACTCAAACTTTCTCCATATCAGCAAAAAGACTGCTTCACTTTATCATGTATGTATTCACTAGCGTAGCACTTTTAATTTCCTTCAAGAACTTCTTCGCATTCACAACTTGGCTAACTACTTTGCTTGAGAGTCCCACCTTTTGGCCTACCTTGGCTTTTGACATGCCTTCCTCATTGAGCTTAGTCATTTCTAACTTTTTATTTAAAGAGACACACAGTTCTTTCTTTCACTTGAATATTTCGAGGCCATTGTAGGGTTATTAATTGGTCTAATTTGAACAGTGTTTTGTCTCAGGAAGTAGGGAGGCCCAAGGAGAGAGAGAAGAGAGGACAGTGAAGTAGTCAGAACACACAGATTTATCAACTGTTTGCCATCCTATATGGGGATGTGGTTTGTGGTGCCCCAAAACAATTATAGCAGTAACATCAAAGATCACTGATCACAGATCATCATAACAAATACAAAAATTAAAAAATTCAAACTATTGTGAGAATTACCAACACGCAACACAGAGACACAAAGGGAGCAAATTTTATTGGAAAAATGGTACCCATAGACTTGTTCAGTGCAGAGTTTCCACAAACCTTCAATTTGTAAAAACTGCATTATCTATAAAGCACACTAAAACAAGGTATGTGCTTTTAATTTTTTTTTAAATATAAAGAGGGGTGATTTTAAAATATTTTTTCTCCTAAGTTTGTTGACATCACTTCTGGTGGAAAGCAGCAGGTCCATTTCTGACAGCATATGACAATACCATGTGCATGTCAATCAACTGCTTTAGTGTATAAGCCAGAGGTTTAATGGAAGAAGGTGTATTGTTTTACATTGTAAACCCCAGAAAAAATTATGTGGAGTAATAAGTCTATCTTATATCTAGCCATTAAATACCATATAATTTCTAGTGTATTGGAGTGCATCTGATTTATTAAATCAATCTATGGAGAAGAACTATTAATTCACTCATTCAAGCTTTATTGAAATATCCTAGGAAATGGCACTCTGGTATGAATTATACAAACAAAATGTTCTATTTGGTGGAGAAACTGTCCCTAACAAAAGCAGAAACAAATAATGCTTTTTAAAAAATACATGTACATATTTGATCTATGACTCATCATAAGTTTCTACGAAAAAAAAAATGCTTGGGGATCTTCAGCAAGTTAATTTTAACTGAAAGACTTTTGTTTATATATTTTTCAAGTGCTCACTCCCACTGTGGAAAACTGGCATTGCCTGCTAAAGTTGAACATATGCTTACCCTGTGACCCAGCAATTCCTCCTCCCCTAAGTCTGCATGTATACATAGATCAAAATACATGTTAAGAGAAGCATTATTTGTAATTATCAAAATCATATTACTAAAGATAAAAGGTAAAGGTCAGGATTTATAGGTTTAATAACCATAGAACAAGCTATATATTTCAGGTAGAGGCCAGGTAAGATGCTTCTAGACCTCAGGTGGAGCCAGAAATAAAAGGTAAAAGAAAAGTTTTAGGCCCATGAAGTCCCTGTGGTGGGAAAATGTGGTCAAAACCGACCAGGAGAAGACAGAAGTTCTGCTAGTAGTGCGCTTGTGATGGGTGAACCTGAAAAGGGTTGAGATTTGTACCAGAGTCAACAAAGACATCCGCTGTGGTAAAAGGGGAGGAATTTAGGGGATATTAACTAGCACCATACTAGGGTCCCAGTCTAAGTACACCTCTTCCATAATGATCATAAAGTACTTGTAATTTCACAGGATATCCTGAATCACTAAGGAGTACTGCATTCCTCCACCCTCAGGCATAAACTTAAAAGATCCTTTCATTGAGAGAGACATCAGATATTCTACTGCTACTTTTATAGTCTCTGACTACAATAGAAATTAAAGGACTCTGCATCTTAGAAATGAGATGTGTGTATTAATTTGGAAGAGACCACAAAATGTTGCTTTAACAGTCCCTGGTTTTCACAGCATTGTTGAAAATTAGTTGCTGTTCAGTCACTAAGTCGTGTCCAATTCTTTGCCACTCTGTGGGCTGCAGCACACCAGGCTTCTCTGTCCTCCACTATCTCCCAGAGCTTGCTCAAACTCATGTCGATTGAGTTGGTGATGCTATCTAACCATCTCAACCTCAAGCCCCTTTCTCCTTTTGCCTTCCATCTTTCCCAGCACCAGGGTCTTTCTCAATGAGTCAGCTCTTCGCATCAGGTGGCCAAGGTGTTGGATATTCAGCTTCAGCATCAGTTCTTCCAATGAATATTCAGGGTTGATTTCCTTTAGGATTGACTGGTTTGATCTCCTTGAAGTCTAAGAAGCTCTCAAGTCTTCTCCAGCCCCATAATTCAGAAGAATCAATTCTTCAGTGCTCAGCCTTCTTTATGCTCCAACTCTCACATCTGTACATGACTACTGGAAAAACCATAGCTTTGACTATATGGACCTTCGTTGACAAAGTGATGTCTGCTTTTCAATATGTTGTCTAGGTTTGTTTTAACTTTTCTTCAGGAGCAAGCGTCTTTTAGTTTCATGGCTGCAATCACTGTCCACAGTGATTATGGAGCCCAAGAAAATAAAATCTGTCACTGCTTCCACTTTTCCCCCATGTATTTGCCATGAAGTGATAGGACTGGATGCCATGATCTTAGCTTTTTGAATGCTGAGTTTCAAGCCAGCTTTTTCACTCTCCTCTTTCACCCTTATAAAGAGGTTCTTTAGTTCCTCTTCACTTTCTGCCATTAGAGCAGTATTGTCTGCATATCTGAGGTTGTTGATATTTTTCCTGGCAATCTTGATTCCAGCTTGTGATCTGGCATTTCATATGATGAACTCTGCATAGATATTACATAAGTAGGGTGACAATATACAGCCTTGTCATACTCCTTTCCCAATTTGGAATCAGTCAGTTGTTCCACCTCTGGTTCTAATTGTTGCTTCTTGACCTACATACAGGTTTCTCAGGAGACAGGTAAGGTAGTCTAGTACTCCCATCTCTGTAAGAATTTTCCACAGTTTGCTGTGAACCACACAGTCAAAGGCTTTCACACAGTCAATGAAGCAGAAATAGATGTTTTTCTGGAGAAATGCATATTAGCAATTTTATCTCCAGTTCCTCTGCCTTTTCTAAATTCAGCTGGTACATCTGGAAGTTCTCAGTTCACATACTGCTGAAGCTGAGCTTAAAGGATTTTGAGCATAACCTAGTGAGGATGTGAAATGAGCGCAACTGTACAGCAGTTTGAACATTCTTTGGCATTGCTCTTCTTTGTAATTGGAATGAAAACTGACTTTTCCAGTCCTGTGATCACTGATGAGTTTTCTAAATCTGCACGTATTGAATGCAGCACTTTAACAGCATCATCCTTTAGGATTTTAAATACCTCAGCTGGAATTCTATCACTTCTACTAGCATTACCAATCTTTTAAAAACTCATTCCTCTAATAAGTTCTCTCTCAGAAAGGTGGTTTGCTTCATCTCTCCAGCAATAGAGCTGTCAGTATCACAAAGATCCAGTTGTCATAGGCTTTTTTCTGCAGAACAAAATTTTGCCTTATAAGGTATTTTCATATTCTATAGTTTCCCTCTATTTTATCAAATTCACTGAATTTAAAATATTAAATTTTAATATTTCTGTTCCTCTGAACCTGACTGCTCCTTATCTTTCTTTTATGCTCAAATATTTCCAGCAAGAAATTCTGTCTGATCAATGAGTTCAGTTTTTGGCTTGAAGTTTTATATTTTCTAGGGATTTTGCACAGTCTACAATGATCAGGTATCCTGTTCCACCTCCCTTAAGTGCTCTTCCAATCATGCATAACTGATGTCTCATAATTCAGATAAAGTTGTAAATGGTTTCTCTCCTTAAACTAACGTTTAAATACCTTGGGTCCCGGCAGGGTCGGTCGAGGAGGGAAGAGCGTGTGTCTGTGCTGGAGAAAGAGGAAAATCTCCCTAGAGGTCTTGAAACCCCCAAGGAGTAGAGGCCCCAGCCGTGGAGCCCTGCAGTATACATGTGTTAACACCATGTCTGTGCCCCTGCTCACCAACGCTGCCACTGTGTCTGGAGCTGAGCAGGAAACAGCTGCAGTTATTTTTTTACATGGACTTGGAGACACAGGGCAGAGCTGGGCTGATGCCCTCTCCAGCATCCGGCTCCCTCACATCAAGTACATCTGTCCCCATGCACTCCTGGTTTGACCTGATGGGGCTGAATCCAGACACGCCAGAGGATGAGGCTGGCATCAAGAAAGCAGCAGAGAACATCAAGGCCTTGATTGAGCATGAAATGAAGAATGGGACCCCTGCCAACCAGATCGTCCTGGGAGGCTTTTCACAGCGTGGAGCTATGTCCCTCTACACAGCCCTCAGCTGCCCCCACCCTCTGGCTGGCACTGTGGCATTGAGCTGTTGGCTACCTCTGCATCAGGCCTTCCCCCAGGCAGCCAATGGCAGTGCCAAGGACCTGACCATCCTTCAGTGCCATGGAGAGCTGGACCCCATGGTTCCTGAACAGTTTGGGGCCCTGACAGCTGAGCAGCTTTGGTCCGTTGTCACACCTGCCAGGGTCCAGTTCAAGATGTACCCAGGTGTCATGCACAGCTCCTGTCCTCAGGAGATGGCAGCCGTGAAGGAGTTTCTCGAGAAGCTGCTGCCTCCTGTCTAACCAGAGTTGCTGTCCCCCAGCACAGTCCCCCTGCTAACAGGGGACTCAGGATGCATGGCACCATCTTGGATCTGAGCCAGTCGAGCCCCTTTCTCACCCTTCTGGACCCATCCTCTTCCCACAGGCCTCTGGGGCAGACAGGTCAAAGCCTGGCCAGGCCCTCGTTCCTGGCTTCAGCCCCTGCCTGTCTGCCGCAGGGGGTAGGCTGCTTTCTTATCCCATTTCCCTGGAGGTGGGGCCCTCCCTGCAACAGCAGTATTGGAGGGGCTGTAGGCAGCAGGAGAAAGGGGCCCAGCCGCTGACCCACTCACTCAGGACCTCACTCACTAGACCCTCTTTGGGCCCTCTCTGGTGACCTTAGGGTTTGGCCCATGGGGCCCTCCCAGGCCCCACCTCCTACCCTCTGCAACTGATTCTGCCCAGATAATTGTGTCTCTTGCCTCCACTCCAGCTGCTTCTCAATCAGGAATGTGTCCATGGCCCGACCTCTGACTGCTGTGGGCTCCCTGCCCTGCGCAGGAGTGTGGGAGAGATGGACAAGTCTTTCCAGGAAGCCTCCCCTCAGCAGTTCTGACGTGGAGGCTGGGCCCTGCCTCGCCATTACTCTCCGCTCCCATAGGCCTGGAGCCTGCAGGGCTGGACTGAGGCTCAAGGTCTCCCCCAGCTGCTCCACCCCATGTTGTTCCCACTCTAGATCTAGGGGAGCTGGGGAGAAGTCTTCTGTCTCCATGTAGTTTGGGGTGTTTTTCTCGTTGTGTCCTGGATTCCAATAAAATTAAAGAAATTGCTTCAACTCTCAAAAAAAAAAAAAAAGACTTGGGTCTTTGTCATATTCATTCTCTGTTATGATAAGTTGTAAATTATGCCCACAGATTTCTCCGACGCATCTATGCAATGACCACTCTTGCTTCCATCAAGAGGTTATCGATTTCCCCACCCTTTGCATCTGGACTGTTATTGTAACTTGATTTAATCTGCAGAATGTGGCAAAAATGATGTCCTGTGACTTCCAAAACCAGACCTTAAGAGACATTGCAGCTTCTGCTTTCACCTTATTATGATGCTACCCTGAGGCCATAAAAAAAGGAAAGCCAGTCTAACCTTCTAGAGAATAATGGTCACATGGGAAAGAAACTAAGCTCCCAATGGACACCACCAGCTGTCAGACATGTGAATAAAGCTACCTTGATCTTCCAGTCCAACCATCTTTCAGTTCAACCATCTTTCAGCTGAATGTTTCTGTACCAGTGAACTCAGGTAAAACCAGCAGATAAACTGTCAACCCATCCAGAGTATCATTTAAAAATAATAATAAATCATTGCTGCTTTAAGCTACTAACTTTTAGAGTTATTTATTATGTCACAATAGATAATTAATAATATATATTTTTTCTTCCACTTTCTTATCTTGGTGATCCTCTGCCCCTCCATTATTTAACTCAGAAAATACAATTTATTTTCTTTTTTTGGCTTCAGTTTCAGAACTGATCTGCACATGATTGATCTGTGCAAAACAATTACTCAAAACTTTAGCATCGTCACTTTTATGATCAAGAGATCCTTTCCTCTCTTTTGGAGACCTCTGATGTACTTTCAGTTTTTTCTGTTTTGCTCATTTCAATTTATTCTTCCTGTCACATGACAGAATACACTTAACTTTCTCCTTAAGTAGTTTTCCTTCATTAAGAGATATCTTATCTCCTCTAAAAGTAGCTTGTGCTTAGTCATATCTTTCTCCGTCACCCCAGGAACCGGAGCCCATCAGGCTCCTCTGTCCATGGGATTCCCCAGGCAAGAAAACTGGAGTGGGTTGCCATTTCCTTCTCCAGAGGATTTTCCCAACCCAGGCATTGAAACCACATCTCCTGTGTCTCTTGCATTGCAGGCAGATTCTTTACTGCTGAGCCACCATGGAAGTTCTCCTCTAAAAGGCATACTAAATTCTTCCTCGGCATTTTTCTATAAATTTAAAACTTTTATAAGATTTCTTTATATTTTTGTCTTAGTTTACACTATAACAAGCATATTGTTTACTGGATTTAGATTACTTGCTAAATGTTTCCTGATTTTATCTAGCCCCTTCATCAGAGAGATTCATTCCTATTTTGTTGGCTGTCCTCTTCAAGTGAGTCTTTAGCTTGTGAGGCTATCAATGTTCCAGTATCTTTTCAGAAGCTACCCGAAGCTTAAGTGCATACCCAAAGAAGTAAGTGTATCCTTCTCAGCAATTCGTGTTTAGTTACTTGGTATATTCTGTTCCTTTTTGGAAATAGCACAGCATCCCAGGACACCCCCTATAAATTCTGCAGGTCATTGTCTAGTTTACTATAGCAGCACAGGTCCTGGTCTAGGTTCCCTAGGGCGCCTGTCTAAATCCTTCCAGAAAATAAAGGCCCTATTTCTAAGCTGTGATTTTTTTTGGAGCAGTGGTTCTCAAAGTTTGTTCCAGGAACTGGCAAGGTTAAAATTGTTTTCATTATAATACAGAAATTTTATTGGCCTTTTCATTCACAATGGAGTTTTCTGAGGCTACAACTAGGAGTGATTTCATCACTACTCTGAAGGCTAATGGAAAGGCAACTATATTATTGCATTTCAATATTTTTGTTTTAAAACCTGATGTAATATCAATAAATGTCAGTGGGTAGACCCACAAAGACAATTTTCAAGAGTATTAAAGGGGTCGTAGGACCAAAACATTTAAGAACAGTATGAGAGAACATACCGTTAAGAAAGGCTGAATTTTCCTTAACTGTCAGTTCTTGGGATACTCCTTTGACAAGTCCCTCCTTGTGACACCCTTTCCTTCCTTAGGGCATTTGATCCAGCAGAAGGGTACCAAACTGCTGCTGCAACGGCTCCCAAACATTAATGTACAGAGGAAAATTCTACTTGAACCCACAATATTTCCACTGTTATACTGGCATAGGCCTATTTGTCAATGGCTTATGAGCTAATTCTTATTAAAGAAATACCACAGTTACAGAAGAGACTAACATTAGTTTACTTCCATTTTCCCACACCCCTCTTCATATTTGCCATATCTTTTGCCAAATATTCTCCATTTACCTGTTGCTTGGTAGAACTTAAACCCCTACTACTTTTTTAAGGAGGTCATGTGTGAACTAGATTCTGGGTTTTTCCAGGTTTGGAAATAAGTTTTTCCAAAGGCTGTCCATATGAGACTGCAGAAGTCAGCCTACCTCCTCACCCTGCCCTGTTCCACCCCTCCTCTTAGAGGTGACTTTTTTTTTTTACATGATCAGACTTGGAAAGGATTTCACATCACTGAGTCTTTTAGCTACTAGTTCCACTCCTGCAATTAAAAAAAAAAAAAAAAATAGCTGCAGATTCTATATAGAAGGCAGAAAATTTTCTATTTTCCTCTGTTCTAACTTCCTGTAATTTAACAACAGCAAACAAAAGAACAAAATAAAATAACCATGAAACTAAAGGTGCAAACTCCAGGTAATCCTTGTAGTTCAGTAACTCAGTGAATGGATATTCATTGAGTGCCACTTCACACCCTGAAATGTCAGAGATGCTGGTGATAGTTGTGTTCAAGGTAGGTATGGCTTTGCCTACATAAAGTGCCTCAGTGATGCCTCTGAGAAGGCTGGAATCCCCGCTGATGACAAAAACCATTTCTGTTGACCTAATTTCATTAGCTATACTTAAGAGGATTAATTATCTAGCAGCTGTACTGTTTAGTCTTCTTGATCCTTTGTTATTTTTCATATTGGGGAATCTTTTGTCAGCACCATGCTTTCCACAAGAATATATTTTTATGAAATCTATATCTAATGTTTGATGCTATTTCAGCTTCGTTTTCCTTTGTTTATACCTAGACTTTGCATAAATTATTGGAGAACATCACACAGGCTCAAAATGAGGGACATTCTATAAAACCAAATAGGGTTAATTGCCTCCTAAAGCAACAAAGACAAACTACTTCATAGGATTTAAATCAGTCTCACAATATTATATTCCCAATGCCTAGGATGCAATCTAAAATTACATCACAAATGATGACATGAAAATCTCAGTTTACATGGGAATAGACAATGAACACATGTCAAAACAGAGATCATACAGATGTTGAAATTGTCTGATAAAAAATCTAAAGCAGCTATTAATAAAAAAAACTCCAAGTAGAGGCAAATACTCTTGAAATGACTAGAAAGATAGAAACTCTTAGCAAAGAAATACAAGATATAAAGAAAACCCAAAGAGAAGTTTTAGGGTGGGGAAATTAGGAAGAGGGTGAGGCAACTGGTAAGATGTTGGTCAAAGGGCATAAATGGGCAGGTAGAAAATGGATAAATTCTGGGAACTGAATACACAGCATTGTGACTATAGTTAACAATACTGTATTATACACTTGAAAGTGTCTAAGAACTAGATCTTAGGTGTTCTCACCAGAAAAAAGAAATGAATATCATGTGGCATTATGGAGGTATTAGCTAATGGTACAATGGTAATCATATTGCAATATATAAGTGGATCAAATCTACACCTTAAACTAATACAATGTTATATATCAATTATAACTCAATGAAAAAAAAAAAGAAAAAAGTGAAGAGGACACTTTTAGATGCTCTTTTTATCAGGTTCTCTTGGGGAGCAGTTATTTCCCAGAGAACAATAGTCCAAATATTCAAACAAAAAGAATTGAACTGGAGAAAAAGGAACACAAAAAATAAAATTAAAAAAACAAAAAGAAACAAAAAAGAATTGTAATTTATCAAAAGGATGAAGCTAAAAGCTTCTTAGAATGTATAATCTGAAGTAAAAGTGAAACATTTTCCCCTAAAGTTTAAATTGCCCTTATGGGATGCATATATTTAAACATCTTAGAAGGGAGATTTAAACTTTGAGAAGAAACATATCCCAATAGACTTCTCAAAAGAACTGAAAATTTAAATAACTAAAGGGAACCTGGGATAGATTCTTCACTACATTTTGTGTTTTGTTTAAGTACATGTGCATAACTTCATAGCTAAAACCAGCTGTGACTGGCAAACAACTGCCCATCAGCCCAGCTGAGTAGTGAAGATAACTGCAAAATCTAGGGAAAAATAATAATTAGCATTTCCAACCAAGTTACTAATAGAAAAAAAATGCTAGAAGATAGCATCTTTCTTTAAATAAATTAGGCAAAAGTAGGGTTCTTCTTTTTTTAATTTAGAACTGAAAATATAACAACAACAACACAAAGAAATGCTTTACAGAAGAATGTAACAGAAGAGTCATGAACTTGAGGACAGATCAATGGATACGATCTAAGTAGAACAACAGAGAAAAAAAAAGATTCACCCCCTGCCAAAAATGAACAGAACCTCATGCATCTGTGAACAATACATAAGGGCTAACATCCATGTCACTGGAGTTTCAGAAGGAGAGGAAAGAGTGCATTATTGTATGTGTGTGCACACACACACACACATATATATATTTGAAAAATGGCTAAAAATTTACCAAATTTGGCAAGAAACAATAAGCTACAGTTTTAAGAAGGTCAGCAAACATGATATAGGAACACAAATGAACTTGAATCAAAATACATTACAATCAAATTGCTGAAAACTAAAGTAAACTAAAAAGTAAAAGTAAAGACAAACACAATCTTGGAAATAGCCAGAGAATAACAATGTATTTGAATAACAGATTCAAATGACTGTGGAGGCAGAAGGAAGGATAACATTTTAAAGTGCCAAATAAAAAGAGATGTCAACTCAGAATTTCAAAATTCTATATCCAGTAAAAACATCCTTCAGAAATGGAGATGAAATAAAAACATGCTCAGATAAAAGGAAACTTAAAGAACTTTTTTTTGCAAAAAAAAAAAAAATCTGCTCTAAAAAATTGCTAAAGAACATTCAGATGTGAGGGAAGTAATATCAGATGGATATAAACAACATAATTCTAAATAATTCATAGGTCAAAAAGGAAATCTCAAATTAGAAAAGATTTTAATTTGAATGAAAATGAAATCTGAATAAAACTGGGAAGGAAACACTTTAAACTGAATGAAAATGAAAATATATTACAAAATTGGTGAAATTCAGCTACAGTAATGTGTAGGGGGAATTTTATAGCATTAAATATTAGAAAAGAAGAAAGCTTACATGTCAACAATCTAAGACTCAAGAAACTTAAAGGAACTAGAAAAAGAACAAAATAAAGCCAAGGCAATCAGAAGAAATAATAACAGCAGGGATAAAATTGAAAACAGAAGAAAACAGAAAATTAATGAAACTAAAAGGTGGTAGGTCTTTGAAAAGAGTAAAAATAATAATAATAATAACAAATATCTAGCAAGATCGAAAAGAAAAAGAAGGAATTCCCTGTCAGTCCAGTGGTTACAACTCTGAGCTTCCACTGCAGAGGCCCTGGCTTTCATCCCTGGTCAGTGAATTAAGATCCCTCATATGGCACAGTTTGGCCAAGAAAAAGAGAGAGAAGATATATCAATTACCAATATCAGAATGAAAGAGGGGATTAATACTACATAGTGTATTAATACCACCATAGATACACTATTTCCAGCATCTATCAAAGTATAAAAGGCAGAATGGAGATGAAAGAGCGTGAACTTTGGAGCTGACAGACATGGGTACAAATCCGGGTGCCTTTATTAACCAATTGTGCTAGAAAGTCAATTCCTTCATCTTTTATAGACAAAATGAGGTTGGTAAATGTCATTGTTTTAGTCACTAAGTCATGTCTGACTCTGCGACCCTATGGACTACAGCCTGCCAGGCTCCTCTGTCCGTGGGTTTTCTAGGCAAGAATACTGGAGTGGGTTGCCATTTCCTTCTCTTCCCCACCCAGGATCGAACCAGTGTCTCCTGCATCAGTTCTTTACCACCGAGCCACCTGGGAAGCCTGTAATATTTTAACTCAAAGGGCAAAAGATAAGATTTAAAAGAGATTAAAGTAGGTTCCATAGCTCAGTCGGTAAAAAATCTGCCTGCAGTGCAGGAGACCCGAGTTTGATTCCTGGGTCAGATTCCTGGGAAGATCCCCTGGAGAAAGAAATGGCAACCGACCCCACTATTCTTGCCTGGAGAATTCCACGGACAGAGGAGTCTGGCAGGCTACAGTCCATGGGGTCGCAAGAGTCGAACATGACTTAGCGACTAATACCACTAAAGTAGGTTAAGAGCCCAGCACAGAGACTGTGCCCAACAAATGACTTTCTTACTCTCTCCTATCAGGAATGACATTTACCAACAATAAGGATAAACAAGGAGAACATGTTTCTTTGTTTTTATTGCCAATTATATAAATTCATTATTAGATAGTTCTTATATTTAAAGGTTTCCAGTACCACCTTAGCCTTCTGAGCAAAAGCTCTGTTTTACATATCAATATCTTTTAATCTATCTAGCATTTATCTATCTCTTTACCTCTCTATGTATCTAGCTATGATTAAAACCAAATGGGAAATCAAATTTAATGCTACTTTTGATCATTCTGCTTGATAATTTAAAATTTCAACTTAGTGTCCATTGAGGGACGCCTTAGTGATAATAATAGCATTTATTTGCCCAATAATGTGTAATTTTACAAAGTCCACACTAGATGGCAGATTTTAGACAGTATTTTTAGGTTATTAATTATTAAGCTTCTACAGTCCTTAGCTGTCCTCGATACACTTCTGATTTTCCCTTTATGGGTGACAGTTCAGTTATATTGGTAGTTGAGATACTTGGGAACCTTGCTGCCAGGTAGACAAATTAGAAAAGGTAAGCAAAAGGAGTGAACGAATACCAATCACTGAAAGCCAAACACCTAGATCCACTATTAGAATATTCATTACTTTTTGTTTTATTTTGCCATACTTCACAGCTTACAGGACCTTAGTTCCCTGACCCATACCCTCTGCAGTGGAAGCTGTGTCTTAACCACTGGATGGCCAAGGAAGTCCCAATATGCATGATTTAATTTCATATAACTCTTTACCCTGTTAGACTTAAAAAAAAAAAAAAACATTTTTCAGGAGAGTTAAAGAGTCTTGAGGAGGATAAGTAACCAAGGCAAGATTCCAGACAGGAAGCAGGTAAAATCTAGGACTGAATCCATGTCTGTTTGCCTCTAAAGACAGCATGTGGGAGAAAGTAGAATCTGTTACTATTTTTATTTTTGAAAGTGATTTATTTCCCTTTTAAGAAATAGAAACTTTATGTTTCTGGACTGCAGGATAGAAGAACTATAAGAGATTGGAAAGCAGAAAACAGACATTCAGGTAGAACATCAACACAGACATAGAAGCTGAAGGGAGAGAAATGGTGGACTCTCAGGCTGACTGGAATGGGGCTACCTGTAAACTGATCTTAAGTTCTCAGACCTAAAAATGTTTTTAAAAGATAGGAAAGGCATTTAAATCTGCACAGGGACCCAACCTGTTTCAACACATCTGCAGGAGATTATTTCTAGGATTTCCCTCTCTGGCCTTGGTGACCTGCTTCTCCTGAGCCTCTGTTCTGGATTTCCCTGCTGCCTCTACATTATGATATACCCACTCCACTCAGAGCTGAATGTACCAGCTCCTCAGAACACTGTTACTAATGCCTATCATTTATTTTCAGCACATAGTTTTTGAGCCCCTACTATAGGCCTGCCCGAGGCCATAACTGCCAATATAAATCAAAAAGAGGCCCTGCTTCATAGCTATGCCTCTAATTCCCTGTCAAATTATGAGCTCCATTCAAGTTCATTTTGTAATTTCCTGTAGTAGACCAGACTGGTTAAGGGAATGACTTGATGTCAGACAGACCTGAGTTCAAGTCCCAATTCTGCCATTATGAGTCATGAAAATGTGATCACACAGAGCTTCTAGAAGCCTCAGTTTCCTTCTTTATCAATTGGAGATAATGATAATATAAGTATTATGGGAAATATGGATTGGTTGCTACATCTAATTTTCCTTAACAAGGAAAAAGTTTTAAATGTGTAGTATTTTTCTTCATTATCAATAAAAGGAGTTAGAAATTAACTTTAAAGAAATGAGGAAATGACAAAGAAATTAACTGAAAAGTCATAGTCAGATATGCACTCACTGCATCCTTCAGAAGAGAGGCGAGTTAGGTTCTACCTATTTTCACGAGTTTCATCAAATACCAGACCTATTTGGGGGTGGAAGAGAAAAGGCAAATTTTTAAAAGAAATATATGTTATTAAATGAAGCATTTGTAATTCCTATAGAGCACCAGGTGGGGACCATGTTTTCTAGAATAGACCTAGGAAATAGAATGTGGAATCAGTCTGTCCTCCCCCAACCCCAAAAGCTGTTCACTTATTAATGAATTTAAAAAATAACAACCAAAAACCAAGATTAAAAAAAAACAAAAATTTCACACACTGCCAAAAATGAAAAATAAAACACTAAGATGTAGCAGATTACTCTCCAGACAGAAACCAGTGGTTCTGGACTCAACAGTTCAAGCCTAGAATTAATGTCTGTTACAGAATCATCATGAGCACAACCTACTTCCAAACACAAAAATTTTGTAATGATAAAAAAAGCACTAGTTCTTATCACTTTTCTAACATAGTTATTCAAGTTTAAATAATACTTAAGCTGAATTGGGTGGAGAAGAGGGGGAGGAATCCACATGTATGGACAAAGGGTGTGTGCAGAGCCTTTGTCCTTGCTGCCATGCAAGGCTGAGACATTTAGCTGGTAAAGAAACAGTCCTTTTTAGGTCAGACAGTTTATTATTTCCATAACCAGCAACAACAGCAAGATCCACAGAGGTGCCAGCTCCCTGTGTCCTTTGCCCCACCAGACAGCACTAAAGCAAAAGAGGTCCAATAACAATTCAACATGGGTGATAAGGAGCTCTGGTTCTGAGTAACCAGTTTTATACCAAGGAATTTTGAGTATTTCATGCTAAGCAATTTTATACCATGGAGCTGTACCCTCAAGTGTGGGGAAGAGGGGAGTTTCAAGGCAGAAGCCCTTACATCTTACCTGAACCTGGGAGGTAGTAAGAAAATGTCTCATAACCCTCCAGGAGGGATTATAAAGAGGGTGAAAAATAGCCTTGTAGCAGCTGCTTCCAAGCCTCCCATTTTCTCACATTTTGAGAGGAGTATGGGGCATTTTACCACGACTTAGATCTCCTGAGGTTAAGTCTTGTCCATGAGGCCTATATGGATATTTGCAAGTACATCTGCACAGAGCAGTTTCCCTGCAACTTCACCCCCTGACTTTCACATCACCAGTCAAGAACTCTAGAAACAGAGGCCACCCAATCCTATATCCTAATTATACAAATCCTTTTAATCTGTCCTAGGCAACAGAGATACTACAATCAGTTAAACTTAGAGCAGTTGCTATACTCTGTGAATAGAACTGTGAATAAGTAAAAGGAAATTGGATTGGGTTCCAGAAAGTTGATCTTGTTCTATTGTCTGGAGTGGTAGCTGTTAACTCCTGGAGTCAGCAGCTGCTGGGAAGTTATATGAGAGTTCTTAGATTAAGATTCCCTTTCAGTCAATAGTCAAGTTGGAGGTGTCAGTCTGCACTAAAAATTGGCCAGATGCTGCTCTGCAGGCCGAAGCTGAGAGAGATGAATGGGCCCTCCCCAGTTCCATCCCTCCCCAGCAGGTAAGGTTGTCCTGTGATTGCTATCAGTCCCTGTAGAAATCATGTCACCCTTTTACCAGTCCTCCCCATATCTTACTCACACCACACACCCAGACTTGTTCCAAGGTGGCTCAGTAGAGTCTTCCTTGTACAACCACCTAGGAAATCTACGGTCCTCTGATAAATGGACAACACTAGGAGCACTTTAGAGTTGTCATCCCAGATCCATGATCATTATCATCATTATCTGTAATGGCCCAAATCTAGCAAGCTTAGCTGGGCAGAAAAAGAACATCAAGTTGGACTCTCCCACCTCCTGGCTTATTTCTGATACTCACAAATTCCAGTAGCCCACATTCCCAGAGGGTAGACATGGAAGGAAAAGAAGGAATGAGTTAATTACACAGTCTATTTGCCAAGACCAGCCTGGTCCAGTGTCCCAGACTGTGTCCCAAGTTCCTTTGCTACTTGACTGTGTTGTTAGCAGTTTGGGTATGTGTGCCAGGCTTCCTTGGTCTCAGATGCTGGAATCACTGGGGCTTATTTTTAGGCCCAGTTCTGACTTGTAGATGAATTGCTATGCCCTGCACAATAGTGCATTTGGGTGGCCCTGGTCCTTACCTGGGAACCTCAGGTCAAATCAGCTTGTTTCCATTGATGCTCATCCTCCAAAAGTCCTTTTCCACAGGCATTCATATGGATCACAAACAGAGGGCATGAGTCTTCTACAATCTTATGCCATGTTTGGCCCCTCCGAGCTGAGACTTGATTATCCAATTTTCCTGTTGCCAGGTACCAGATTACACTGCTAGCCTATAGCCCAATGCCATGAGTCAATGAAAATGTAACAAGGCATATTTTGGGAGGCATTGTTAGATCCCTCCTTATAATTATGCCCAATGAGCAGAGTTCCCTTTTCCATGCATAGTTTTACACAGTTTTCTTTAGAGCCGAACAGCTGTGCCATTCCATTACACTCCTGGATAGGGGGCCCCAAGACCACACCCAGGGTTCAATGATTCACTAGGCAGACTGACATTCAGCACATAGTTGTACTCACAGCTAAGATTTATTACAGTGAAAGGATATAAAACTAAGTCAGCAAATGGAAAAAGTGCATGGTGCAAAGCCTAGAGAAAACCAGACACAAGCTTCCAAGAGTCCTCTCCCAGGAGAGTCGCACAGTTCAGTTCAGTTCGGTCACTCAGTCGTGTCCGACTCTTTGCGACCCCATGAATCACAGCATGCCAGGCCTCCCTGTCCATCACCAACTCCTGGAGTTTACACAAACTCATGTCCATTGAGTCGGTGATGCCATCCAGCCATCTCATCCTCTGTTGTCCCCTTCTCCTCTTGCCCCCAATCGCTCCCAGCATCAGGGTCTTTTCCAATGAGTCAACTCTTCGCATGAGGTAGCCAAAGTACTGGAGTTTCAGCTTCAGCATCAGGCCTTCCAATGAACACCCAGGACTGATCTCCTTGCAGTCCAAGGGGCTAGTTGGATCTCCTTGCAGTCCAAGGGATACACTTAATTTCCCATCGACAGGTTGTGCCAACATAGGTGAAATATTGTCTACTGAAGAAGCTTGTTAGAGATGGTGTCCAAGGCTGTTATTGGGAGCTGGTCATGTAGGCACCTTCTGCCTAACACATACAAAAATTCCAGACTCCCAGAAGGAAAGCAGGTATTCAGCATAAACCACACTGGTTTATAAACAGTTTAAGTACAATGAACCACTCTTATCAGTTCTGTGAATGGTGGAACCCTCCCCAAAACACATCCTCATAGGCAGGACTTTCCAAGGATATGCCAGCTCTTGGCCCTTGGCCAAGGCATCTTTATAGTAAAATTATCAGTAGGACCTCCTGCAACAGAGTGAGGACAATCTGCCATACTGATCTCAGTTATGCCCTTAGGGGTCTTTTACTTAGCCAGTTAAAACAAGTCCCATTAGCTACACAGACCTACATTAAAAAGTCAGATGACTTCATCCTTAAGTTTCTAATTAACCTTTTTTTTTTTTTTTTTGCCTAGTGCAAGGCAGCAAAACAGGCACAGCCAGTAAGTTGAAGCTGACCTGAAATCCTTCCAGAGCTGAGGGAGTGTGATAGTCAGGACACACAGATAAGCACAACCCCAGAGATCACACATGGTAACCAGAGAAACGAGGAGTTCACAACCATTGGGGCATGCTGAGCGAGACATACATTAATTAGGCAGCACAGGTTATCAGGGCCCCCATGTGGCCTCGTACAGTGAGACCTCCCACTCTGGGTTCTCAGTCCAAATGATACAGTTCAGTCCTCGTTTTCAGAGGGATGGCCTGAGGCAGTCAGTTCCAGTTTTACTTGTCTATAACATCAGTTCAACAGCTTCACAAGTGTAGACAACATCTATAGGTGTTCTGCAGGAAAGTGCTAGCATTGGGGTCACCCCCTGCATCTCATGTTCAATGCCTAGGCTCAGCAACCAGTTTAATTCAGAGTTCATATTTGAAAGGGCACATAATTATTCCTTTAGGAAGAGGGCAAGACTTCCAGGAACAGTTCTGAAAAGCAAAGATCATTAATACCCTTCCCTCTCCCCTGTTCCCAGGGCCTGGGCTTTTACTTTTCCCTCCATTATTACAAAATCAATTGTGTCCTATTCAGCAAGAGTAACAACATTTTTTCAATTCTCCCCTATTCTCAGCTAGACCATTTGTCTGGAACAGTTGTATGCAAGAGGTATAGAAGCATTTTCACAGAAAACATTTTTGTATAACTTAACCAGAAAGGCACAACATATTCCAAATTGGTCAGACTGAAACCCTGAATTTTTAAAGAATAATTATAATGGGCTTCCCTGGTGGCTCAGTTGGTAAAGAATCTGCCTGCGATGCTGGAGACCCTGGTTCAATTCCCGGGTCAGGAAGATCCGCTGGTGAACGGATAGGCTACTCATTCCAGTATTCTTGGGCTTCCTTTCAGCTGGTAAAGAATCTGCTTGCAATGCAGGTAGACCTGGGTTTGATCCCTGGGTTGGGAAGATCCCCTGGAGAAAGGAAAGGCTACCCACTCCAGTATTCTGGCCTGGAGAATTCCAGGGACTGTTTAGTCCATGAGTTCGCAAAGAGCTGGACACAACTGAGTGACTTTCACATTTCTTTTGTCCTAATCAATTATCTAGGGAGCAGTCTAGAAAAGGTCAGTCCCTTTCTGGGGACAGCTGCTTTTAATAATCAAGCTGCCTTTCTCCTTTCCAGGAGAAAGGTGAGAGAAGTAGAGTCAGTATCAGTCTGCCATTGCAAACTGCAACTAATTTAGAAAGCTGAACACAAGTCAACAGCAGTGAGACAGCCGGAAATGGGGTCCACAGTCTGACCTTTAGTAGTGGGTGGAGGTATCACACTCCCTATGATGTGCCCTTCCCCAACTTGTAGCTTTTACAGGAATCATGTTAAGAATGCATTGAGTCTCTGTATCAGAAATATAAAGCTGATCAGCAGCTCAATTTCAGATGGCCCCATCAGAAATAACCCCTTTTCTGTGGATAGCAATGGCCTAGCAAGCATTCATGATGTTTCCACAGTTTAGTCTACAGAGAAGTGTCCTAAATGTATAACTATTCCAGAATCTGAGTTTTCTTTTCTGAGCAGAACTTTGTCAGCTCTTAGTTTGTCACAGTTACTGAGGGTGAAATAGCCCAGAGCAGGTTTCAGCTTAGAGTCAGGTGTAGGCAATTAAGCATCAGTATTCTAAAAAAAGCCAGCAGCTTCTCTTTATCAGCATATTCAAAGCCCAGATACCTCAAGACCAGATAGCCTGTTCCAAGTCCAACTGACAAGTGAGGCTTCTGACACCCTTTTTATCTTGTCAGCCTTAGAGTCCAAAAAGACCCATCCAAAAATGCCCATCAGGCTGGAAAATCATCAGCCTTAATGGGTCAGACATCTGATTTTACAAAAACTTATTAGCAACTCAAATCCACTTTGGAAAACTCCAAAAGTATATTTCAATCTGAAGAGTGCCTCTCTTTTAATGTTGTTTCCTTTTTTCCAGAAGTTACAGTAAGCAAAATAGACAACGAATATCATTAGTTACAGAGACTTATTTTATTTTCAATACTCAAAGGGAAAAAAAATTCAATCCACTTACCAGTGGCAAAAGGCAATTATTTATTTGTGTGTCCCACTAACACTTTTTCTTTGCAGCTTTCCCTGACTGGGATGATCCATCTAGCATTTGTGAAATTACAAGCATATAACATGCATGTGTGCTAAGTCGCTTCAGTCATGTCCGACTCTGTGATCCTATGGACTGGGTCCACAGGGTCTGCCAGGCTGCTCTGTCCATGGAATTTTCTGGAGTTAGTTGCTGTTTCCTTCTCCAGGGGATCTTCCCGAGCCAGGGATCAAACTCGCGTCTCTTATGTCTTCTGCATAGGCAGGGGGGTTCTTTACCACTAGCGCCACCTGGGAAGCCCCAAGCATGTAAACATATAATTTTTTCCATCAATTTTTATCCTACATCCAGATGCAATAGCCACAAAACATAAAGCGATTTAAACGGCCCCCACCCACCTTTCAATGGACATTTACTCAACGCTCTAGCAGTAAATTTAACATTTACAGGGTTAACATTTGCACTACCAAGGAAGACTCTCAGCTAGAGTTGGACAGGGGAGGAAGGACAGGACTACTGTAACAGTGATGGTAACTAGGCTGAAGAAACGGCTGGAGTGGTTTTGTCCCTTTTCCCTCTCTGGTTCACTTTGCTCTAGCCATGGGAACTGAGCTAACATTTGTTCTTTCTACTTGGAAAAAAGAGCCATATGAACTTGTAATATTTCTGGGTCATCCAAACTCACCTTAGGGAATTTGGGGGCCCTATCTCCTCCCACATGAAGGGAAGAACAAAATACAAAAATGCATCACCTTTCCCCACTGCTGCCCTTTCCCACTTTTTAATACAGGCTGCACTTTCTCCCCTCACTTTGGCCAGCACAACCCCAAATAGCCAGGAACTTCAGCAAGCCAACTCTCCTAGAGTTGTATCTATCATCTTCAAATTCCATAGGTAACTTCTACCTCTCAAAAAATACTGCTGTTTCATCCCATGCATGACTCAAGAGACAGCCTAGTACTAAAGATGTATTATCCCTCACTCTTTCACCTTTATTTTTCTCAAATAGTTTTTGCCACACTTCAGTGAGTCAGAGTTGGGCTAGCAAATCCTATTTCTGGCACCAACTGACTTAGGGGTCTTGAGACAACTCTCCTCCAAGGTTTGATGACTTAATTGGGAGGAATGACAATGTTCAGCATATAGTTGTACTCACAGTTAAGATTTATTACTGTGAAATTATACAAAACAAAGTCAGCAGACAGAAAAGGCACATGGAACAAGAATATTAGGGCCCAAGTCTTTACTGGGCAGGGAAGGGGGGGTGGCCACTGGTCATTAGGCATCTTCTACCTAACACATACCCAAATTCCAGACTCCCAGGAGGAAAGCAGGTATTCAGCATAATCCACACAGGTTGTACAAAGATTTTAGGTACAGTGAGCCACTCATCAGCTCTGTGGATGGTGGGAACCCTCCCCAAATCACATCTCAGACACCAGCAAAAGGCCAACCTTGTCAGCAGGACTTCCTAAGGATAAGCAGGCTCAGATATGCTATGTTAATTCTTTCCTACACAACCCCACTGACCTTTAACTTAGCTGGCATATCCACGAGGCTTAGGCATCCTTAGGAGATGTAGTGTACCCAGGCCCCCAAGAAACCTAAGGTGACAGCACAGCCCCTGCATCTGAGATAGCCACATCTTCACAGTAATTACCTGCCTATGAGATTCCATTAATGCCCAGTGCGATAGGTTGAATAACAGCCCCAGGTCCTAATCCCTGGAATTTGTGAATGTTAATTTATGTGGTAAAAGGGATTTTGCAGATGTGATTAGGTTAGGGATCCTGAGATGAGGACTACCCATCTGGGCCTAAATGTAATCACAGGTATCCTATTAGAAGGAGCCCCAAGGGAGATATGACTAGAGGAGGAAGCAGGAGAGGTATTGATGGAAGCAAGAGGTTGAAATGATTGAGGAAGGGGTCATGAGCCAAGGACTAAGGAAACCTGCCAGAAAATGAAAAACACAAGGAACCTAATTCTTCCTTAGACCCTCTAGAGGGAGGGCAACTGTGCTAACACCTTTATTTCAGTCTACTGAAACCCATTTTGGACTTCTAGCTTTCAGAAGTGTATGACAAGATTGTTTTAAGTCACTAAGTTTGTGATATTTTGTTACAGCAGTAATAGAAAAGAATACACCAAGTCATGCTTCTTTTCTGGAAATACCATTTCCACTTAATAATGCATGCTTGCTGGGCAATACCCACTTTGTTGGCATTTTTTAATTTTTGACCTATTCCAGAATGGGCATGTCAGAGAATAACATATCATGTTATTGCTTAGTTGGCTTCTAAGTGTCCACCAGCACTCAATAACAGGCTGATAATTGCCCCTCAAATAGAGTATACCAGGCAGTGGTGTTAGGAAAATGCTGTGTCCAAAAGCCCAGTGGGCACCACTGCCTAGTGCACAGATAGAGTCTAGTAACTGTCAAGCACCAATACCTGAAGTTCAAAAGGCTCATTAGAACTAACCAGTTGAAACAGGAGAGCAGGCTGTATAGCCTACCAGATGGTTTTCTTCTGTATCCTCTTACTACCACTTCCTTTGTATAGTTACCTGTTCATCCCCTCCCCTCCATGTGCCTGTACAGCTCTACTGGTTTCACATAACTGGGCTGAAAGAGCCAGGTGGGCTCCTAGTTGTAGTCATCCCTCTAGAACTGTTTAATTTGTGGCATTTCCTCACTGGGAACATTCCTAACAATCAAGAGAAGTGTATGTTCGCAACACATCTATCTGTTTCCACATTACATTCAGGGGTATCAGATACAACCACTTGGGTGTGTTAGCTTTCCAGTGAATAAAAGATAATACAGATAAGTTTCAAGGGCCTCTTTTACCACAGATAAGCAGGTCAACTCTTGACAGGAGTTACACATCTGAGAGGACATGGTAGTTTTATAAGAAACATAGTCCTTTACGTGGTAAAGGCATTATTTTTTCTATGAATGCTGGAGGACTTCAGTGTGGTAAATTCATTTTCATTGTCCCCAAACTTTTTTTTTTCCAAGAAGGCTCTAAATTTTGTCAATGTTTATATTAGTCACACCTGCTGGCAAACATATGCTAACACTGCAATAAAGACATCAAATCAGAAACTTTTGATTTGTCAACTAGCAGACACAATTTACACAGGGAACACTTTGGGCATCAAAAAAAACTTTTTTCTAACACTTTATAAGCATTCATATCACAAAAAAGTAACATATCATTTAGATTATACATTTTCACAATGGTAACATTAACTAGGCTCAGAGCCTTCACTCATTGGTTTGGCCCAAACTCCATTCAGACTCTGTTTAGAGAAACAAAGATTGAGAAGTTGAACACAGATACTTCAGGGATTACAACAGCTGCCCAGAGACCAAGTCACTTCCTCAGGGAGTTCAGGGCAGAGCAGAGGAGGTCAGCTGTAGCAGCATGGAAGTTCCTTAAAGCTGTAGAGGTCAAGGTAAGAGGGAGGGAGGGAGAGGTCAGAGGGTATGATGGGAGCAGCTCCACACAGAAAGCACAGGTTTGTACTTACTTTCAAATTTATGAAGCTGTCTGGCCAATTTCAACAAACAGCTAAGACACCATTCAGGAAACTGGCTTCAATCATACCTCAGTAAGCCTCCAAATATTCACTAATAAGAATAATACGCTATCAGATCCCAAGGAGTTTTCTCAGATCACTTAAGTCAACCCATACAGTCTGTTTTCAAGTATGACAATAGGAAGAAACTTACTTCTCTTTCTTGTCCACCACTTAGGCAAGAACATGCACTACCAGATCCTAGACAGTCTTATTATATATAGCCCTTAACATGTCCCATGTACTCCATCCGTCTTTCATCCAAAAAGACCTCCTAATCTTACCACCCCCAGAATGAATGCCAAGTAACGCTGACTGAGTAACAAGGTGCAAGGTCATTAGGGAACTGGCATGGAGAAGTTCCCCCTACAACTACAAAAAAAACTGATTTTAATTTGATTTAAACATTGCTTTTATTCTGATGACACCACCAATAATGCAGAAAGAGCTCCAGAGGTATGTTCGAAGCAGCACTCACCTATGGCTTTTCTTCAGTTCCACAGTCTCTGAGGCAGTCAATAGTGCTTTGTTAAATGCACCATTTAGGTTTTTCTGTGTGAATGCGATGTATTTGACAGCCTTCAGGTCACAGAATGGCATTTCAGCAGTCTGAGGAGTGAGACGTTTCGGTGTTTTTGAAAAGTTTCTCGATAATAGGGGGTAACCCATTTCTGAGATCAATTTTGGTTCCAACAAACAAAGAGTCTTCAAACAATGGTGAATTATCTCAGGTATCCACTTTTCTTTCACATTTTCAAATAAAGGCTGAAGACCACTGAAAAATACTAGAAATATATGTTTGTGGATAACTGAGGTGTTGTTCTGCCAAATATTTTTTGCCCTGCAGGATCAAAAAGTCCATAAGTGTATAGCTTTCACTAGTAACTGTGACTGCATAGTTATCAGAAACCACAGCACATTTTCAGACATTAATATTTGTTGTATGGCATACCAAGACCAACAATACCATCACTCACAACACAAATTGTCTGCATTGCTGAGGTATTTTTTACTTCACTTGAAATATTCCAAATATAATTTGGAGTTCAGCTTTTTCACCTGATTTGAAGGACCAACCTGTTTTTATCAGCCTGAAGGGTGCCCAATAAAAAAGGGAGTGTAAGGGGGTTTATGCTTTAGTTGAGGAGGTGGGCCAAACTGACCAGCTGATGGTGGTAAGATCACATGCGGGAAGCACTGCAGAAAAAGTCTTAGCAGGAGTAGCAAAGTTCAGCTGGCAGCTTACTCCACTAAGATGACAGTCCCAACAGGAGTGAAAGACAGTGGTGGAATCTGCCCTACTGACCCGTTTTCCCTAGCTCCAAAAGTGAGCACCTTCTGGTGCCTCCAGAGGCCTGCGTGAGAGAAGCAGAGTACATATGACTCCACCACCGTGACAGTAGCAATTCTCTGGGCGAACAAATCATGACCCCAGCCAAAAAAGTGGGTAAGTGGGTGGACCATTGTACAGACAATGAAGGTGTCAACCGCCAGACAGCAGTCAGTTACAGAAACATTCCCCAGGGGCCCAGCGTTCTGTGCGTCACGTGACGTGTACACGAAAGGTGCAGAAAGGTGAATCACTTAACCGCCAATGGCCGCAGAGAGCGCCTTACCCCGACACTTGGCGCCACGTGAATCTCCATGGCCTAGAGTGGTCCAGTCACGTTCCTCCGTCCAATTCCCTCCTTCCCGCTTCACTGAAACAAGCACTCCCTTGGCCTAATTTCCGGCACCCTGAGGGCCGGGAAGCCCTAAGCAGAAGGGAGGGACAGACATGAAGGGAGCTGTGGGAGGCGCCTCCCGTGGGGCTGGCCCTGACACGTCCTCGGAGCTACCTGGACCCAGAGAAGTGACGTGTGACGTCAGAGGCGCGACGTCAGAGCCCGCGATGTGTGCAGTGCTCTGGACTTGAGCAGTCCTACTGACTCCTTTGCGCCAGGAGATGATCTTCATTAACTCCGTACATACAAATACATTAAAGATCCAGTGCATTTAAATTCTAAATGCCCTCAAGAATCACCATTGAAATTCAACACATCATGATACTTTTTGTTATTTCCAGAAAAACAGAATTATTTGACGCTCTTTAATTGGTGTGGTAAAAATCTGTAAGGAAACTCCTTGTGGTCCAATTTACCATTAGCTCCTATATTCTTGGAATATGATTTATTGAGGCTGATATTACAATATTTTCAATCTATGTCATGACAGATTAAACATCTAGCTCCAAAAATTCTGTGACTTTTAGTTCCAGTATTTTCCTGGTATTTTTCAACTATACTTCAAAGCCCTATTTTTCCCTTAGTTTTATTGAGACATAGTTAACATATAACATTGTATTGGTTTAAGGTGTACAACACAATATTTTGATGTATATATAGTGAAATTATTACCTCACTCATTTTTATGTTATTTTTTGTTATACATTTTTGCAAAGATGGTTTTCAATAATCCTACAACATACAAAATAAGTTTGTTCATTTCTGTTAATTTCCAGGAGTAAATGCTCAGAAATAACTGCTACACTGAAGCCATTCAGAAAAGTATTTTGCATAACCCAAAATTTATTGAGGTAAAGTGCTAAGAATAATATCTTAAATGCATTTATTTGGCCCAATGAAAGTTATATGAAGCTCAAGTTTTTTGGTTTGTTTCATGTTCATCTAACTAGTGTCTTTCTCAGATAGGTGAAGGAAAGTCCAATAAAAAATCTGCAGAGCTCTATTTGAACATGATCCAAATTATCCCCTAAACATTGCTGCCACTTTTACTTTAAACTTCCATGTGTTTTTCTTTGTGATTTCTGGGTGATAACATATCAAACTGTACACTTAGGGCTTCCCTGGTGGTTCAGTGGATTAAAAATCCACCTGCCAATGCAAGAAACATGGGTTCAATCCCTGATCTGGAAAGATCCCACATGCCATGAAGCAACTTAGCCCATGGACTACATCTACTGAGCCTGTGCTCTGGAGCCCAGGAACTGCAACTATTGAGCCCCCACTCGGTAACTACTGAAACCAAGAGCCTAGAGCCTGTGCTCCACAAGAAAAGTCACTGCAGTGAGAAGCCTGTGCACCACAACTAGAGGGTAGCCCCCATTTGCCACAACTAGAAAAAGCCTGCAAACAGTAAGGAAGACCTAGCACAGCCAAAAATAGATAAATAAAATTATATATATATTTAAAACTGTATACTGGAAATTTAGATTTATTAAAATTACCCATGAGTGAATGAATCTGTTTGGTGAATGTCAACTTTTGAAAACACACTTTTAATATAAAAGAGTTTCATTTCATTTGTTGGTTTGTTAGTTTTGGCTGCACCTCAAGGCATTCAGGATCTTAGTTCCCTGGCCAGGGATTGAACTGGGCCCTTGGCAGTGAAAGCGCAGGGTCCTAACCACTGGACCACCAGGGAATTCCAGTCTCTGTTTTTAATTTAATAATAATGGGGTTGTTTACCATTCTTTTATTTACTCTCTTGTATGATGGCAAGATACAAGTACAGTATCTAAATGATGCATGTCTTTCTAAACCAATCACCTACAACAAGTGATAGTATTCATTTTTTCTGACACAAAACGTCTGTATTTAGTCTGCACTTTAGTCACCTGCTCTTTATTCCTTCCAGTACTTCTCAGTTCAATATCTGTGCGTATTGTTACTTTATCATAATAGGTCTCTGTTCCCCACAAGTCTTGGAACACCTACCCCTCTCGCTATCTGGAGCCTACATCATGGGTATCCCATTGACTTTCTTCCCTTTCTGCCAACTCTTGCTTGCCATTCATTCCCATCCCACTGCAACATACCAACTAATATGCTTTTCCCAAACCTCACTCACAGACTATATCTTGAAAACAACTCCATTCTCAGAGGTGTAGAATAAAGAAAGCCCAATTGACCTCCATCTCAAGGCTGAGATGGTAGATGCCCGCTGGAAGCTCAGCTCGGGCTGCTGGCCAAAAGCCTCAGTTCTCCCCATCCGTGTTTATTTGGGATTGCTCACAGCAGCAACTGAAGTGCAAGGAGGAACATTCAAAAAGGACAGGCTTTGAGGTAGTCTTCCACTGTAGCTAATGCCAAGCCTATTCCTTTGCTCTAAGCATCAGATATGAATTGTTTGTTCAGAAGTGCATGGTGCCAGGACAGCTCAGAGAGAAAAATATTGTTTGATAAAATTATTAAACCTAAATACCACAGGGAAAAAAATACCACAGGAAAAGTTACACCTGATTTTGAAACATGTTTTAACAAGGCAGTCTGAGGAAAGAATGCCAACCAACCTTCACCTTTTAAATATGAATTAATTCTGGCCCTTACATGCATTGGTAATCAAGGACCATGAGGAAAGGACAAGCTAAACTGAAGGGCTAAAGGTCTATAAAAACATGGGGGTCAATTCAATGTGTATGGTCTTAAGGGCCATATGGATGACCCGTTTTTTACAGGTGGGAGGCCTGCACTGTCTAAAGCCTGAGAGATAGCCTACTAGAAAAGAGAAGTGGAAAAAAGGTCGGTGGATTTCCACAAATGAAGAAGAGTTCTAAATGATCACTTGGTGGTGAAGTTCCTCCAGGTAGTGAGATATTTTGCTGTAGACACTGTAGAAACTATTGGCCACAGGAGGGGAAAAAGAAAAAACTGGTCACAGGATCTGGAGAATATTCTGGGGGAACTAACTCTGGAGATGGTGGTTTCAGAAAAAGGACAGAACGGGTGAGGGACAGGACTGAGTCTGGCACCAAAAGACCTCCACACCAATGCTCCACTGGGCAGGGCCATCAACTTCTGACCTCCAGAGAACTGCCTATGGCCTCCTGTGATTGTGCATCCACCGAGGAAAGCAAGCACCAGGAAGCCTGGTCCTAGTGAGTGACCTGGATCAACTGCCTGCCTGCATGGCTCAGGTTCTTCTGGGCCCGCTCTGTGCAGCACAGGGACTAAATCCACAGCCTGGAAGTTTCTTTCACCTTTGGAGCAGGACTGGCTCAATCCTCACAGAAAGGGGAGCTACTCATGGGAAGGAGAAACCAATGCCGTTACCTGAGAGATGCCTTTAGAGAGAGCTCTCCGGAGTCAAGGTGCCCACTCAGAAATATGTTTCTGCACCCACACACAGGCCTTCTGTCACAGTGACATCAGAGGCATGGCCTCTGTGCTCAGTTGGATCTGAAAGGTTGAGTTCTGCAAACGGACCCCCTTAGCTAAGCTCAAAGGCCTACAGCCTCTGTGAAATGGGAAGGTCCTGTCTGATTCTCTGTGACCCCATGGAATTTTCCAGGCAAGAATACTGGAGTGGGTTGCCATTCCCTTCTCAGGGGATCTTACCGATCCAGGGATCGAACCCTCGTCTCCTGCATGGCAGGAAGATTCTTTACCATCTAAGTCACCAGAAAAGCCCAAACATACTTGCCCAGGCCCCTCAAACAAAGACTGAGTCCTAAGCTTTGGGGTGCACAAGTGGTGTGTTTTGGAGGCACCTGTGGGGAGCATGTTCTGCCCATATAGGTGTGAACCTTTAGATGGGGAACCCGAACAGGAACTTTTACAGGAACACTTGGACTTGGACCAAGCCCATCTTGGGCTGAAATTGAGAAATTTGGAAGTGCAGGTGCATCTTGTTTCCATTCACTGTATCAAAGTCAGCCTGTTTCTGCACTTACAACGTCTTCCAAGGTGTCAAATTTAGGTCTTCTGTGCTGCCAGAGGCAGGTGGCACGATATGCAAATGTTCAGCAAAGGTAAATTGAATTTTCTTAACTGCCTGAAAGGATCTCATTGCCAGTCCCAATGGGACTTTCTTCTATAGTGTTTCCAACTGAGAAGGATTAGCCCAATCTAAATGCTGGTCAATGGATTTGGGCAAAGTCTTAATTGCTGTTTCCTATTTCAAGCTATACTATACTTTGATTGGTGAAAAGACTCAATTTCAATGCTATAAAACTCTAATTTCAGCGTATTCCAAAACCTCTGTGGTTCTAGTCCCAGATGTTTTCTTTGTTTTGAGGGATACAGTGAGGATAAAGGAACATGATATTGATGGCTGTTAAGACAAAAACATTGTTTATACACAAAACTTTTGAATTTGCCCTAGACTAGCACACAATTGGGTATATTCCTAATACAGTGTACAGTATCAGGCTTCTAACTCAGGAGGCAAAGCAACAAGAGTGATAAACATAATGATGCTAGGCTGGATAAATTATCTACAATCACTGACTAAATGACTCATCTTCCAAGATCCCTCAAAGCCATTTCACTGGGTTTTTCCCTCCATCAATCCAAAAAATCAATTTCTTCTTCCTGACATGCTTTCTTGACCTCCAGGACACTCATTCTCTTGGTTTTCTCCTACTTCACTTCCCACTCCTTCTCAGTCTTTTTTTGCTGACTCTCTTTAATACTGCACCTGTTTAAGTATTCTGTTGATGGACTGCTGATGTCTGGAGGGGTCATGAAATTGACGCATAATTCATAAATATTTTTATTCCATAGTATTAGTTTTTCTTGCCCTAACTTAAGCAATGTTACTAATTATGTATTTATAATTAATACTTTGCTATTACTTAGGTCTTGTTGACAGTAATCATATAAATCAGGGGTCAGCAAATAACAGCCATGGGCCAAATCTGGTTTACCAACTCTTTGAATATAAAGTTTTATTGCAGTACAGCTATGTCCATTTATTTATGTATTGTTTGTGGTTGCTTTTGAACTCCAACAGCAGAGTTGAGCAGTTGTCCTGGAGACTGACCCACAAAGTTTAAAATACTATTTATTGTCTATTCTTTCACATTTTAATCATTTAGGCCAAGCCCTGACCTAAATGATTAAAAATATAAAATGTAATAGTTGTATACTAAGTGTATAGATTGTAATATGTTTTCCCCAAGGGTAAATTAAATTACTGTATAAACTTTAAAAATTATTGTCACACACTTTTGAAAAGTTATTTTTTCTTCTAAGTTTCATAATTATCTTCCAAAATCAAAAGGCAAAATATGTTATAATTAAAGAATATACAGATTTTAAGTCAAAATTATTTAGACTTTTGATTTTAGACCTCAAACTTTTTGGAAAATGTAATTAAATCTTACTAAATATTGTTCTGGAAATAAAACTAACATGATTTTAGTGTTCATAGTCCATCCAGTTGCCAATTTTAGTCATTAGCATATTTCATATATATTAGGTCTTGACATTCATATATAGGACTTTAAAGAGAATATTAATTGTTTGATACTCCTAAGAGTTTCTCAGACACAGCTGTTGTGAATAGTGTACTAATAAGCTTAATCATGAGTAATTCTGGAACCACTCATTGAAACAGGAAGAGAAGCAAGAAATCAATGCTCCACACTGTGCTTTGTAAGAATCCCTTGCAATCATGATATCTGAAAGGATTTGACAAAGTAATTTGTTACAGTCTCCTACTTAAGTGCTTCTTCTACTCAAAGCCTTTCCATTCTCTGAAGCAATATCCATCACCGATGTTGGTCATATACAACCGAGGGGCCTTTATAGCATTTGGACACAGTTATATTTTCTTTTGAGGACAAAGAGCTAGAGATATGCTGGGTTGTTTATCTCTGAATAAACAACTTGGGGCCTGAAAGGTAGCAGAATGTACCACCCTAAAATATGTCACTTTGGCATCAGGACTGCTTTTTGCCTAAAACAACTGAGAAGAAGCAGATATAAAGAGGTTTTCTTCTGTCCTCCTTTTTACCTAAAAGCAGGACATAAATTCATTAATGTGTCCCCCTTCTTCTCTCTATCAGCAAGGGCAAAAGCTAATTACTGGAGACAACTCTAGATGCTTTTCAGCTCCAGAGACAGCATCAGAGGAATCTCCATAAACACATTTTACCTTCCATTAGCTTTCCCACAATCTGCTGTTCTAGAAACTCAAAATCTTTTCCTTTGTCTTGTCATTTACCTAAAATTTGTTATTTGGTTAAGACATTATATAGACTGAGTTTTAACCATTTCTTTGAGTATGCACGATGTACGTTAATAAACTCTTTTTCTCTTAGTCTGTCTTGTCCAAGTTACAGGGCCCCAGCCTGAGAACCTCTGATGACTAGAAGGAAAAGAAAAATCTTTTTCTTCTATAGGTCTTAGCAGTTTAGCATGTTCGTGATTATGTGGTGACCTCTATAGTGCAGGATCCTCTTGCCCAGGACAAAGAATAAATACTGCCTTGCTGGGTACCTATGAAAGCCCCAAGCAGGCCACATCTTTCCAACAGACCATGGAGTACAAATGTGACCATGGTAAAGACATGGCCATCGGGGAAAAAATGAGAACACTTATGCTGCTGTTAAAGTCACCCCGTTTTGACTCACAAGATTGTACATTTCCTTCCTCTGGGAATGCCAGGAACTATTTGATGGCAGGAATCTTCTACCAAATTGCCTACATATATGACTAATGTATTGATATATTATCACCAAAAGCCTATAGCCTTTAAGAGGGCACACCATAGAAAGGACATATTTAGAGTAATCAGCTACTCCCCAGAAGATTTGTGCTCCAAAGAAAGACACATCTTCATGTTAAATGAAGCCAAGACTGCTCCCCACATGTGGTTTAATGAATTTAACTTCTAACTTTTCAATAATTGTAAACATATTATAATAGTGTGCGTGTGCCTGCATGCTAAATCGCTTTATCGTGTTCAACTCTGCGACCCTGTGGACTGTAGCCCACCAGGCTCCTTTCTCCATGGAATTCTCCAGGCAAGAACACTGGAGTGGGTTGCCACACCCTCCTCCAGGGGATTTTCCTGACCCAGCGGATTGAACCTGAGTCTCTTATGTCTCCTGCATTGACAGGCAAGTTCTTTACCAACTAGTGACACCTGGGAAGCTTATAATGTAATTTCACACTATTCAAAGGAAGCCTAAATCAAAGGCTAGGGAGCACAGTATTTGAAATAAAGAATCCTAGTCTAGCTGGCGGAGAAGGCAATGGCACCCCACTCCAGTACTCTTGCCTGGAAAATCCCATGGATGGAGGAGCCTGGTAGGCTGCAGTCCATGGGGTCGCTAAGAGTCGGACATGACTGAGCGACTTCCCTTTTACTTTTCACTTTCATGCATTGGAGAAGGAAATGGCAACCCACTCCAGTGTTCTTGCCTGGAGAATCCCAGGGATGGGGGAGCCTGGTGGGCTGCCATCTATGGGGTTGCACAGCGTCGGACACGACTGAAGTGACTTAGCAGCAGCAGCAGTCTAGCTGAGGGAACTGAATAAATACTAAAATTTAAATATGTGTAACTGAAAGCACATCTGTTTTAACATGTAGATAATATAAATTTCCCCTCAAAAAAAAAGAGTGCAGAATGCTATAAATGTATTACAGCTTGCTAAATTACAAATAAATGTGTGAAAAAATAAATACATATGTGTGTGTATATTTCAGGTCTCAAGAACAACTGACCATTTGTCAGTCAATTAAAACACATATATACAGATACATCTATATCTTTATATCTATATGCCTCTATTTGTGTGTATATATACACACGCACATATTTTCAAAAGTGCCCTCATGAGGCTTCAATTAATAAAAATGTATGAAATGTGAAGAATTTATTCCTGAATATTTTACCTGAATATATTTGTGGAGTAGTAGCCAGAAGACAATCTGACAGTGTGAATAACTGTCTGATGTTGAGTATTCTATAAATTAAACTAAACTATTTTTAAAGTCAACTTTATAAAAGCACATCTTAGGAGTAAAAAAAAAGAAACCTAACTCTGGGTTGATAAGAACAAATCACAGGCAAGAAATGGGTAAGACATTTGGCCCTGAAGCCAGACTTCTAAAGGGGGAAAAGTTGGGATTTGAAGATCTTAATGTGCCTGGGCTTCCCTGGTGGTCCAGTGGATAAGAATTCACCTGCCAATACAGAGGACATGACTTTCACCCCTGACCTGGTAAGATCACACATGCTACGGGGCAACTAAGCCCATGGGCTATAAGTACTGAGCCTGTGCTCTAAAGTCCATGAGACACAACCACTGAAGTCCACACACCCTAGAACCCGTGCTCTGCAACAAGAGAAGCACCACAGTGAGAAGCCTGCACACCCACACCACAGACTTTATTGTGTTGAATTCCATAAAATTTGGGGTTATTTGCAAAACTAGTTTGCCTGGATAGCATACAATTATTACAGACTTTATAGAATTGTTGTTAGGAGTAAAAAAAAACCATGGCTAAGAACAAAAGCTCAGGAACTAGACAGATAGGTGTCAAATCAATGACTTCTTTTCTTTGATAAATGATTCATTAATGAATCATATTGGTGTTGTAAAATATTTATTCTAGAGAATTTTGCATTAAAATACTTGTCCAAGTTAAAGAGGTAATTAAATATACTACATAATGAACCAAGAAAATTTAATATTTTTCTTTAAGAAATTAATTATATGCGTGTTTTTCCTATTGTGATGAATACCATTTAGATACAGAACTGGGATATTTGGGGGCTTAGCTTATTTTATTGAATCCATATAAGAATTTGAATTCCTGATGTAATAAGAAATAGCTAAAAGTTTAAATGAACATAATGTAAATGTTATATATGTAAATGAACATAATGTAAATGTGAGAGTCCGTTGGACTGAAAGGAGATCCAACCAGTCCATCCTAAAGGAGATCAGTCCTGAATATTCATTGGAAGGACTGATGCTGAAGCTGAAGCTCCAATACTTTGGCCTCTTGATGAGAATAACTCACTTATTTAAAAGGACTCTGATGCTGGGAAAGACTGAAGGTGGGAGGAGAAGGGGACGACAGAGGATGAGATGTTTGAATGGCATTACCGACTCGATGGACATGAATGTGAGTAAGCTCTGGGAGTTGGGGATGGACAGGGAAGCCTGGTGCTGCAGTCCACGGGGTTACAAAGAGTCAGACAGGACTGAGGGACAGAACTGAACTGAATGTAAACCCTGTTTAGTTTTAGTTGAAATGTAATACAATTAGATTAGAACTAAAATATCTCATATATTTTAAGTATTAGCTCTAGTAAAACTCAAGAATAAAACCACTCTAGTATTTTAAACTTAGAATTCTTAATATTTTGATTCAGATCTCAAGAGTACAGTTTGTGTGGCTTCTCATCTTCTGAGATGATCCTGTCTGTGGAGTGTGTTTCTCTCTAAACAAATCCATTTCTTTCCAATCGAAAAAAAAAATTTTTTTTTTTAAATACAATTTGCTTTAAGGAAATGGTCCTGCAGAGCAATAGGTTTGGAGTGTCCTTTTAAGGCAGTGATTTCCAAACAAAGTTGTTCGGGCCTTCTAGGCCTTCTAACAGCATACAAAACAGTAAACGGGGTTGGGGGTGCAACCCTTCCCCTATTCAAAAAGTGTTGTAGGCACTGTCATTTAGATGAAAATGCATAAACTGAGAGTATGACAGATGTGAATTCTTTATCCAACTTGCTCTATTATAAAAGCCAGTTACTTCATCTCAACTTTACATCTGTAAAATGGTGTTCAGTTCAGTCACTCAGTCATGTCCAACTCTTTGGGACCCCATGAACCACAGCACGCCAGGCCTTCCTGTCCATTACCAACTCCCGGAGTTTACCCAAACTCATGTCCATTGAGTCGGTGATGCCACCAACCATCTCATCCTCTGTCATCCCCTTCTCCTCATGCCTTCAATCTTTCCCAGCATCAGGGTCTTTTCAAATGAGTCAGCTCTTTGCATCAGGTGGCCAAAGTATTGGAACTTCAGCTTCAACATCAGTCCTTCCAATGAACACCCAGGACTGATCTCCTTTAGGATGGACCAGTTGGATCTCCTTGCAGTCCAAGGGACTGTCAAGAGTCTTCAACACCACAGTTCAAAAACATCAATTCTTCGGCGCTTGGCTTTCTTTATAGTCCAACTCTCACATCCATACATGACTACTGGAAAAACCATAGCCTTGACTAGACGGACCTTCGTTGACAAAGTAATGTCTCTGCTTTTTAATATGCTGTCTAGGTTGGTCATAACTTTCCTTCCAAGGAGTAAGTGTCTTTTCATTTCATGGCTGCAGTCACCATCTGCAGTGATTTTGGAGCCCCCAAAAATAAAGTCAGCCACTGTTACCACTGTTTCCCCATCTATTTGCCATGAAGTGATGGGACCAGATGCCATGATCTCAGTTTTCTGAATGTTGAGCTTTAAGCCAACTTTTTCACTCTCCTCTTTCACGTTCATCAAGAGGCTCTTTAGTTCTTCTTTACTTTCTGCCATAAGGGTGGTGTCATCTGCATATCTGAGGTTATTGATATTTCTCCTGGCAATCTTGATTCCAGCTTGTGCTTCCTCCAGCCCAGCGTTTCTCATGATGTACTCTGCATATAAGTTAAATAAGCATGGTGACAATATACAGCCTCGATGTACTCCTTTTCCTATTTGGAACCAGTCTATTGTTCCATGTCCAGTTCTAACTGTTGCTTCCTGCCCTGCATACAGGTTTCTCAAGAGGTAGGTCGGGTGGTCTGGTATTCCCATCTCTTTCAGAATTTTCCACAGTTTATTGTGATCCACACAGTCAAAGGCTTTGGCATAATCAATAAAGCAGAAATGGATGTTTTTCTGGAACTCTCTTGCTTTTTCAATGATCCAGCAGATGTTGGCAATTTGACTTAACTCAAGTTTTAATTGTTAATTATATCTAGATAAAGGAGAGGGGGAAAATACTTAACTAAAAGGACTGTTTTAAGACGTATGTAAGATAATATTTGAAGAGTTGGGCACATTGGCGATACACGATAAATGGCTCTTTTCTCCTTGTACTCTCTGCAATAAAAACTACTGGTAACATTTACTAACAATAGGATGGAAAAGATAACCTGCATATTATTTTTATTTTTTAACTGTTATTACCTCGGTTCAGTTTGGGATCATTTCTTCTAGAAATATTTATTCAAAGTCTTGTTTTGGCAGTATTATATGTATACAATTGAACAGATTTAAAACATAATTCTTTTCATATTGTATTTCTTTTGGTAGCCAAATTGTCTTAAAATCTGGTGCATAATAATAAAATATCAGTAAAAACGGGCTTCCCTGGTGGCTCAGAGGTTAAAGCATCTGCCTGCAATGCGGGAGACCCGGGTTCGATCCCAGGGTCAGGAAGATTCCCTGGAGAAGGAAATGGCAACCCACTCCAGTATTATTGCCTGGAGAATCCCATGGACGGAGGAGCCTGGTGGGCTACAGTCCACGGAGTCGCAAAGAGTCGGACACGACTGAGCGACTTCACTATCACTGCTATCACTATCTATCAGTAAAAATAGTCCTTGAGATAGAGAACCACAGAATTAGTACCTCAGGGTGTATTCTCAGAAATGAACACTAGATGGCAGCTTTCAGACAAGATTGTCTGGGTCAATGGCCCTCTTTCCTTTCCCCTCCAGACAAAACCCAAGCCAAGTCTTTCCCAAATATCTTTCTTCCCCAGTGGATCCCACTTCCCCATGGACCCTCTCACTTGCCTCCATCAGAGCAGTAGTTACTAATCTAGAAAAGAAAGCATCTGTAGAGGTTTCTCGAGAGAGAAGATTAAATTGTTAAAAAGAGAAACCACAACATGAACTAACCTGCCAGCCTTTCCCTCTGTTCTATTTTACTTGACTTTTAAAGGAACAACTAAGAAGTGATTTCATTTCTGTAGTGATGGAGAGGGTGGAGCAGGGTAAGTAAAGAAGATTGTTGAATCAGTTCTAAAGAACTCATTATGTAGTTCTTAAAAACAGCAAGTAATTTTTTTTTCAGATTTTCTTAAAAAAAATAAAATTCTCTACCCTCTACCTATTTTTCTTTCATTCACATAGTATTTATTAAATATTTATAGGGTACAACTTGGTACTTGTATCAGTCAGTTGCTAAGGGTGGGAGATTATAAAATATATTTGGATAAGGTCAACCCTCTATCCTTCAGACCACTATAGTCATTGGAGAAATAAGACACTAACATAAATGTCAGCGTAAGGTACAATTTCTGGCAGGCACACTTTTGGTACCACAGCACAAACAAAGTCATATCAAGTGGCATTCTCTTTGTAATCAACAGATTTATCCTTTTCTTTTGCAGATCTCTTAAGTAAATTCAAAAGTTTTACTCAGCTCAATGTGGCTAGCTCATTCTGGTTCTCTATACTTTCTATAGTACTTTCTATAGCAACTGCTCTATTTTCCAAAGTCTAAATTTTTTCCCTAGCACTTGACAGAGCTCATACTGGTAGTCTCCTTAATGATTTTTGCCTCATTAATGTATTAATGTTTGTGTCCCCCGCTAAAATTCCTACATTGAAATCCCAATGCCTGATGTGATGGTATTAGGAGGGAGAGCCTTGGCAGGTGCTTGGGTCATGAGGCTAGAGCCCTAATGAATGACAGGAGATTAGTCTTATAAAAGTGGTCCAGTGGCTCAGACTCCACACTCCCAATGTAGGATGTCTGGGTTTGAACCCTGTCAGGGAACGAGATCCCAAATGCCGCAACTAAGAGTTCAAATGCTGCAATTAAAGATCCCACATGCAGCAAGGAAGATCGAAGATCGTGCATGTTGCAACAAAGACCTGGCACAGCCAAATAAATAAATATTTTAAAAGGAGAGAGAGAGAGAGACCCCAGAGGGCTTGTCTGCCTCAACTATGTGAGAACAAAATAAGAAGACATAACTATGAACCAGGCAACCATTTTAGCACCTTGATCTTGGACTTCCCAACCTCCAGAATGGTGAGAAATAAAGTTCTGTTGTTTATAAACTAGCCACTCTGAAGTATTTTGTTATGGCATCCTGAATGGACTAAGACAATTAATGGCCCTTTTTATTTCTGCAAATTGTACTGATTTCTTGTTTTATCTTCTCAGAAACTTGTAACTTTTTTTTGTATCTCTTCACTACTTCTTTCTCAAAGTCCATCTTAAATTCATTTCCCTTCACCTTCTGCCTATTTTATTAGAGCCCTGATTGTGATTTTAAGCCTAACCTTCTGAATAGTGAGCTGTGTTCTAAAGTGACCATGAATCAAAAGATACCTCAGCTCCTGTTATCTTCTGCTAATGTTTGGGCACAGCCTTGGGAATTTCTGGTTGCTTTTTTTCTTTTAAGTGAGGTTTATTTTCAACAATTTGAGGTTTCACTATCTTGTATATTCTACTTTTTACAAAAAGGAACTTTCTCCTGACTAAACTAATGTATGCATCAAACCGCAACAAAGCCATAGTAACAAGAGGCTTCAAGGCCACTCCATGAATGTCAGGCCCAGCTGTTAAGTGTTACAGGAAGCTCAGCCTTAGTTGTTGTCATCTTGGGCATTTTTCACCTCACCTAACTTCTCTGTTACAAAATCACTGCAGATGGTGACTGCAGCCATAAAATTAAAAGATGCTTGCTCCTTGGAAGAAAAGTTATGGCTAACCTAGACAGCATATTAAAAAGCAGAGACATTACTTTGCCTACAAAGGTTCATCTAGTCAAAGCTATGGTTTTTCCAGTAGTTATGTATGGATGTGAGAGTTGGACTATAAAGAAAGCTGAGCACTGAAGAATTGATGCTTTTAAACTATGGTGTTGGAGAAGACTCTTGAGAGTCCCTTGGACACCAAGGAGATCCAACCAGTCCATCCTAAAGGAGATCAGTCCTGAATATTCATTGGAAGGACTGATGCTGAAGCTGAAACTCCAATACTTTGGCCCCCTGATGTGAAGAACTGACTTGAAAAGACCCTGATGCTGGGAAAGATTGAAGGCAGGAGGAGAAGGGGATGACAGAGGATGAGATGGTTGGATGGCATCACCAACTCAATGGACATGAGTTTGAGTAGGCTCTGGGAGCTGGTGATGAACAGGGAAGCCTGGCATGCTGCAGTCCATGCACTCGTGAAGAGTCAGATACAACTGAGTGACTGAACTGAGATGAACTGACTGAACTTCTGTGTAGGTGCCCTAGTGGCCAAATCCACTTTAACCCTCAATTTTGGGTATGTGGCTTTGACAATGAATTCTAACATGAAACACCCTTTCTCCCCACGCACTGTCTGATACATAAAAGAGTTCCAAAACTGCTATTCCTGTGAGGGTGCAAGGTCAAAGGTGAAGAGGTAGGCAGAAAGAAGAGGGGCAGGCTATGATCTGCAGGATGTGGCCTACTGCTTTGATTTCTAAGTGCCCAGGCCTCCTTCACCCCTACCTCCCTTCTACCTGGCCTGGGCTACAGCCTCCTCCCAAGTTCCTGAAACTCTCCTGATTCCCCAACTCTCCTACCCCTGGAGCGCTCCCACTCCAAGGGCCTGGGACACTGTGCCTAAACTTTCCTCATGGACAGCAGAGATACAGATAGCTTTACTGGAAAGGAAAAGGACTTATTTTTAATAGAATAGAGACTGGGAGCCCTTGGTTTTTCTTTGCATGCTCAGTCTCTTCGGTTGTGTCTGTCTGTGGGGACTCTCCAGGCAAGAATACTGGAGTGGGTTGCCATGCCCTCTTCCAGGGGATCTTCCCTGGTTTTTCTCTAGTCAGAGCCAATTTACTTTGCTGTTATTTCCAGCTTTTTTATTTTTCTCATCTATGTGTGGTTAGAAGAAATTCTGTCTGTAGTTTTCCATATGGTAACTTACAGAACTGATTTCTAACGTAGCTAATTTCTTCCTAATTGGAAATAAGTCTATAGCATTTACTTATCTAGTGTGAGATATAACATACATGTGAAAAACTACAGAGAACATCATACAGCACTAAAATAATTATAAAACAATAAGAGAATCATAAAACCCCTTAAAGAGTATCCAAAGCTATATTAGTTTTGCAAACGCCCCACAACTGCCCCACTCCCCCTAAGATCACAATCCTCTCTCCTCCAGAGAAAAATTCCACTCTGATTTCCTCTGATTTTCCTGTTTTACTTTCCTCTCCTCTCCATTTCTAGTATCATTACTTTAACATGCATGTCTAACAGTACACTTGGTTTTGACTGTTATCAAGAGTTTACCTACCTAGATTTCTATGCTACATATTTTATTTGTGTTTTGATTCTTTCCCTCAACATTGTGATATTTACCCATGTTGCATTTATCTGTAATCTGTTCCTATTCATTGACATATGGTTTTCTATTGTATGACTACAGCATACATTCCCATCTCATGTTCACAGAAAATGGGATTATTTCTGTCTGGGGATATCAGGAATATTCTTGCCCATATATCCAGGAGCATAGCTGCTTATTTATCACTGATGGATTTTGTTAAGATGCAAAATCTGATTCTTAAGGTCTGCAGTGACAAACTGCTGGGAGAGGCTAATGTTTCTAGTCTAGAGGCCACAACTGAGTAACAAGGCTCAGTGGACAGCTGGGAGTGAATGTGGTGGTCATAGGGTTTCTGGATCTTCAATGTTCTAGACAACGTGAAGCTGTTTAATAAGTTGATATACCTATTTACACTTTCCCTAGCAGTGTTTGAGTGTTCCTATTGTTCGTCATACATGCCAGTGTTGGTTACTGTCAGATTCCTCATATTTGTCAATCAGAGGGGTGATTTAAACTTGCATTTTCCTGGATATTTATGAGACTGAAAGGCTTTTTAAAATTTATTTTATACAAAGAAATCCATTTGGATTTCTTCTTTTTAGAAAATGTTAGAGGTTCCCCTCAACACTCTTTTTGTGTTTTTTTCATTGAAAAAATTGCTGTCCCTTTGACCACTGATGGGGAGGAAAAACTTTTCCTCCAACCAAACCTCCTAAATTCCAAAGAGGAACCTGAGAATTAAACTGACAAAAGACCATTCCTAAGAGTAAGACCATTCCTAAGAGTAAAAGGTTTATTCATACACATATGGAGCTAGCTAAGGAAGTAGTTAGCTTAGTAAAGGTTCCAGTTAGAGGCTTATATACCTAACTTGGACTTCCCAGGTGGCTCAGTGGTAAAGAATCCCCCTGCTAATGCAGAAGTCATGGGTTCAGCTCCTGGATTGGGAAGATCCTCTGAAAGAGGAAATGGCAACCCATTCCAGTATTCTTGCCTGGACAATCCCATGGATAGAGGAATCTGGTGGGCTACAGTCCATGGGGTCCCAAAGAGTCGGACACAACTGAGTAACTAAAAAACAACAAGCATTTGTACTTTAGCTGACTTGTTAGAGAAGCTTTTCGGCCATCTAAGTGAGAATGGACCTTATAAGTATGTTGTGTTGGTTTGGAGAATACATTTCTTACTGTTCTGACAAGAGGACTCTTGAATTACACTTAAGTTGGTGAAATCAAAGGCAAAATATCAGAAATGCTATCTCCATTTTGCTACCAATTTCTCCTGTTCTAGGGAAAACAAAACACAACAAAATCAGGGTAAGAATGTATTTTTTTTCCCTAAGCTTTACAGTTATTTTAGAATTTTTAGAACTCACTAAGGTTTTCTTTCTGTCTTGTTTGTTTCCTTTTGCCAAATACCTTCCCACCACCCCCCTTTTATTTTCCATGGCTGACAGAAATCTACAGTGAAATACACTCCGTCACAGCAAATGAATTAAACTTGGAAGAAAATTTTCCTTTCAATTTTCCCAACCGTACTGAAGACATTTCTCCCTGCTGCAAGTCCTTTTAAAAAAGATGTATATTAAAACTAATGAATACAATTAATCAATAGGAAAGTGAGCAAGGATTTGCCATATGTTCCCAGAGAAGAAAATATAAATGGCTGCTAAATATAAGATGCTCATTTCCCAACAGAAATGAAAATTAAAACTATTATGTGATATGATAACAATACTACCAAACCATTAAAGACAAAAAAGTATGCTAGTATTTTGTTGAGAAGTTTATGGGGAAATATATATTCATTGCTGGTGGAAATTAAATTAGTACAACCCTTACAGAAGGCAGTTTGACACTTGCCTATCTATCAACATCTCAAATGCATATAACTTTTGACATAGAAACTAATTTCTAGAAATTTATATCATCATACACTTGCACAATTACAAAACAATTTATTTTTCACTATAGCATTGTTCATAATGGGCAAAAGACTGAAAAGATTCCAAATGTCCATCAATAGGGGACTGGTTAAAAAAAAAAAATTATAAGCCTCCTCTGTAGTATAAGCAACCTGTTGCCTGTACAGTTTTCCCTAAAGGACCTTGGAGAGAACTCTTTCTGGTGGGCATTCATGACTGGCCTGCTGTCCCCAGGGTAGGCTCCAGACAGGTATGCATGGGGCCTTTGGAAAGCCCCAGGGCACAATGGCCAGGGTCCACATTGGCCAAGGCATAATGCCCATTCGCGCCAAGCTACAGAACAAAGAGCATGTTATTGAGGCCCTCTACAGGGCCAAGTTCAAGTTCCCTGGTTGCCAGAAGATCCACATCTCCAAGAAGTGGGGATTTACTAAGTTTAATGAGGATGAATTTGAAAACATGGTGGCAGAAAAGCGGCTTATCCTGGATGGCTATGGGGTCAAATACATCCCTAATTGTGGTTTCCTGGACAAATGGCAGACTCTGCATCCATGAGAGCATTGGTGCTGTCTCCTCCTTAATCATGCTCACCAAAATAAATCCTACTTCCTGTCAAAAAAAAACATTATAGCATAATCCATACCATGGAATAGTATACAAAAATACAAAAAAATATAACATTATATACTCATATGGATCCCAAAAATGTTTTTAAATGAAAAAAGCAGGATACAGAACATTATGTAAAATGTAATGTATGTGTAAAATGGAGAAAAAGGAAAATAAGTGTATTTGTTCCCAACCAGTTATACCTGGGATAGTGTGCCTTGGGAACAGAGCAGATAGGTTATGAGGATGTGAAACAGATTTTTCACTACATGCCTTTTTACATTTCAAGATTTGAATCATATGAATATAAAACCTTTTACCAAACAGGTTAAAAAATAGATTAACTTTTAAAAAATCATTATAACTCTTACCTTTAGTAGCAGAAGTTCTGAGAGCAATTCCTTAGAATTAAATCCGCTAACAATGAAGAGAAAGCAGGAGGTTCATTTACAACAACTTCCAAAAATGTGACAAGAAGTACATTGAATGCATTATTCCATGATTCAGAGTGACAGAAGAACACTGTTCTGAACTGCAGCCCTACAAACAGCATTAGCACAGGGCTACCAACATGTGTACTGCACAGATAAATCATGTATTTTATCTTTTAACTTTACATAGAGGAGTCACTCATTCAGTCAGTAAAACATATTCCACCATGTACTAGACTGGTTCAAAAAAGGATTTTCAACAAGATAAACTTAAAGACAAACAGGAAGTTATTTGTTTATTTTTAAGCATTTTCTTAAAAATATTTTTCATGACATTTGAAATGATCAAACAGCCTCAATGGTTATTTGCTAAAATAGCAATTTTGCTGTTGCATGCCTGAAGCAGAGACAACTTTATTTTAAAATGGTCTGCTTACTACTAATAATAAAAAAATACTCTTCTTCTTGAAGGATCAGGTTTGAATTGTTCGGTTGGTAATGCCAAGGTAGCACAAAGATTAAAATGTTTCAATAAAACAGCAAACCTAATAACCAGAGGAGAATATTTTTTTGAGATTTTGGAAGCATTCATTTAGATATAACTGGAGAATATTATGTCAAATACCATGAACAGAGCAGATGGGATGTGACAGGTCCAATAGTAAGCATCCAGAGACGGTAGGTAACAGTGGACGGTAGTGAAAGATCAGTCCTACTACCATGGTGTGGGGATGGGAATCAAGAACTAGGAAGGGGTTTTTTGTTTTTAAACTTGGCAGCTAAAAATCTAAAAGATCAATTTATGTTTATACTTTATATACACATAACGGCCATGGGGCAGGTCCAGTACGGGTGAAAGATCAGCTTAGAGTTAAGTCTCGGGGGATGCAGAGGCTGATAGTCAGAAATCCAGAAAGAAGTCCTGTGAAGTCCAAAACACCTTAGCGGAGGAGAGGGAGATGGTTGTTCTCCTTCGAATGAGGTAAGCCCCCGGGACACCTAGGGGGTCTAGGACTCTGACTCACTCCCAGGAAGCCCCAAAGGAGAGAGAAAGTAACAGTGACGAGGCCGAATGCACGGAGTCACTAGGATGAGCGCTCCCCGCTTCTCTCTTCAGAGCACGGAACAGAAGCCCGAAACCCTGGGAGTGCCTCCCGCCTAGGGCACTCTTCCTTCCACCCTCAGGATGGGGATCACGACAGTCTCTTAGCAGATGCGGGCGAGGACGTCTCATTCGATTCCCTGATCTCCAGTTCCATGACAACCTTCTCCCCAGCCCAAGAGAGGCAGACAGGCGGGCGCCCGTCTCTGCACCCTGGAGAAAGAAATGGATGTGTGGTTAAGGTGACAATGCAGGCGACAGTCGTGTGCTGCGTCGGACGTAATCCTGCGCTGCGCATGCGGCAAAGCAAGGGAACCAAAGCCGCGCGGAGACAGAGGCACAAATACCCCGGAGGTAGCACTCTCCATCGCAACGTCGCGCGCAGCGCGGTATCACGTGACACCTGAGCCAGCCGTCTGTCACGTGATCCCTTGGTGGCGGCGGACCGTAGTAACACTTAGACGGTCACACGAGCCTCCGATGGTTCTCAGGCCTCAGGTCAGCTTCCATTACCTTTAGGTGTGCCTAAACTGGCGCCGTCCTCTCAGTTCTTGCTCCTGGGAGATGGGGATGCCCCCTCTTCATAAACGGGCACGATGTTTGAGCAGGCGGGAGGAACAGGTGCATAGGGCAGCGAGCGGAAGTCCGCACCCACACTCTATGACCAGAGAGTAGCCACGCGTGTCCCACAGTGCAACAGGCTCCGTTGCGGTCCTTGTGGTGACGTCGGAACACGCTTCCAGGGCAAGGGATATGGGGGCCCGACTCGGCCCCGAGTGGTATGTTGTTTCTCCCATGGCCGGCAGTGACCACGTATTGTGCGCCTTTGCTTCGGTTCTGTGGCCAAGGGCCTCCGCAGTCTGCTTCCCCGAATGCAGAAGTCCTCCGGAGGTCCCTCTTTGTCCATGTGCAGAGAAAAAATAGTTTGTAAACAACTGGAAAGAGTAGTCCAAAGCCTTACCTCTAAGAAGACTCCAGGCCACCCAGGCTTCCTTGTCAAGTTAAACCAAACATTATAAGGAAAACATAATTCCCAATTATTTCCCCTGTTTTCTTTCTTTATAAAAAAATTGTTTATTTGAATTACAATTTACAATGTTGTGATCATTTCAGGTGTCCAGCAAAATGATTCAGTTATACATCTATTCTTCTGAAAAGAACTGTATGTTGTTATATACTATTGAATAGTTTGCTGTGCCATACAGTAGATCCTTATTGTTTATATATTTAATGTATGGTAATGTGAATCCCAGACTCCTAATTTATCTCCCCCCCATCCTCTTTGGTAACCCTAAATTTGTTATAGCCGTAACTCCCACATTAATCAAATAATTCCAGAAAAATGAGCAAAAATTGGGAATGCTTTTTATGAGGGTTAGTGTAACTCTGATAGGAAAACTTGATAAGGACAGCAAATTGAAGGAAAATGACAGTTTCAGTTTTATTCAGAAATGTAGGTTCGAAAACTGATAAGCTAAATATTAGCCTAATTTAGTATTGGGCTCCTAATTACATAAGGAGAATAAAACATTATGTGTGTGTTAGATTGTTTTAACATCAGGATTCACATATTAATTTATTAATGGAGATAATATTATCTCAGTAATTGTAGACTAAATGTTTGAATCAAACACTCCCTGATAAATGCTCATGGAAAACCAGTGATGGAAGGGAAATTAATAAAAGGTATCTGCAGTAAACCATATACCAAACATCCTGTTTTAGTTGCAAAACATTTAAAGCTTTATATTCCTTTCATTGTTCTGTTGATGAACCTGGGATCTACGACTCTGGATTTTGCTGTTTCCATATACATGAGCATTTAAGCATATTTCTCTGTCCTCTCTGTTGCCTGCTAATTGTGCACACATGCCTACTCAGTCCTGTCTGACTCTGCAACCCCATAGGCTGTAGCCCACTAGGCTCCTCTGTCCATGGGATTCTCCTGGCAAGAAATATTGGAGTGAGTTGCCATTTTCTCCTCCAGGGGATCTTCCCAACTCCGGGATCTAACATGCATCTCCTGCATTGTCAGGCTTTAACCACTGAGCCACCTGGACTTCCCATCTTGCTGACGGGAGCTGGATTATTTTATGTCTTGAAACATAGTAGTCATAGTTATTTTATAACCTGTATCATGATAGTTTTAATATCTGAATTATTTTCAGATTCTTTTCTGCTGCCTGATAATGTCTGCTGTGTATGGTCTATGGTGTCTAGTTTCTCTGTCTTTTGCGGGGGTGGGGGGGCATTTGAGGAAAAAGTATTTGTGGCTTATTTCAAAGAGGACTTTTGTTTGTTCCTGCTGTGTGCCTTGACGCTGTCTTAATCTGAAACCAGTTTTCATGGGGGGATATTTCTTGGGCCATTGCTAACCCAGCTACAAATCTGAGCAAGAACTGCCCAGTGGCCTCCTCTACTCACAGATGGGATTTTTTTCTCTTCTTTTTTTTCCTCCTATTATAGTCAAGGTAAAAGCAAACTTTCCTAAAATTCAAGGGAACTAGTTTACACTTCCCCTTAGAGTATTGCTTATGAAATTACAGCTTAATATACAGAGAATCACTTAATACTATTTCACCTTAAATAGTCCTGGACCTTGGCTCCTTAGTCCATGCCCAGTGAAGCAACTAAAAAAATGAAAGGAGAAAAAAAAGCTAAATGTTCCCTGACTAGAAAGTGTCCTCAGGGCAAGAGTAGCTTTTGTGCTGTGGTGTCTCATTTGCTTCTTTAGGGTTCCTATTTCTCTTAACCTTTTGAGCTAATAATTCCTTACCTTCTTTCAGTAATTTGATGCTTTTGAGATTCTTTTTTTATAGTTTATCCATCATCTTTAGTCATTATCGGTGTGTATATTAGTATGAATGATCAAGTCCATCGTAACTGGAAGTAGAAATTTAAGATTTCATTACATTCTTTAGTTTCTTGCTTTTATATCTCAAGACTCCTTGCTAAATGTTACATTCTTTTATATACATGTATATATATAACATTTTATTTATGTGTTTATCGGCTATGCTGGGTCTCTCTTGCTGCCTAGGCTTTTCTCTAGTTCGGCAAGCAGGGTGTACTCTAGCTGCAGCGCGCAGGCTTCTCATTGCCGTGGCTTGGCTTCTCTTGTTGTGGAGCACAGGCTGTTGCTGCACATGAGCTTCAGTAGTTGCGGCTTGTGGGGTCAGTGGTTGTGGTTCCCGGGCTCTAGAGCACAGGCTCAATAGTTGTGGCACGTAGGCTTAGTTGCTCCACAGCATGTAGGATCTTCTGGACCGGGGATTGAGCCTGAATTTCCTGCATCGTCAAGCGATTCATTACCACTGAGCCACCTGGGAAGCCACAAAGGTTTTGTGGACAGTGTTAAAGAATTGTGATTTCATCCTGATAGTAGACAGAATCATTAGAAGTTTTTTAAGCTAGAAAAGATACTTGATCATATTTTTGCTTTTAGAGTACAGTGTTATTCTAGCTGCAAATGGAGAATGGGCATGGACACAAGTAGAAATGAAAGCTCCCGTTAGCAGATGACTATAGAAGTCCCAGGTAAGATGAAGACATGTTGAACTGTCGTGGTGATAGTAAAGATCTAAGGAGATATACTCACAAAAAAATTCAAAATGAAGGATCCTTAGGGGATGGGGATGTATTAATTGTGATGAGGTGATCAAGAGAGCTGCCAAGCTTTTCTGAAGAAAACTAGATTCCTCTGCCTTCTCACAGGAAAGCAAAGATTTATATTCTCCCTCTGGGATAAGGCTTTACTAGCCAGAAAGTGGTAAACGCTGATTGAAAGTTAGGTCAATATGAAACTTAACAGAGACAAACACAGATTCGGGGGGAAAGAGAAGAAAATCATGTAAAGGGGGCTAAGCAAAAGTTATGCAGCTTTCGGTACTCTTAGGCAAGTCAGAGTAGTTAAAGGAGTTCCGGCTGGGTACCTGCTTTCTGGACTCAGACCCTGGCTGCTCCTACATGCCCTCCCTTACCCTTCGACCCCAGGTGTCATCCTGGTTTCTGGGATCTGACCTCCATGCTCTGGTTCTCACCACTGTCAATACTGTCCCATGTGTGGTTTAGACACTCTCCACCATTTGGATGGAGCCCTATCTAGTTCCAGCCTCTGAAGCTAAAGCACAGTGACTGCCTACCCTGGTTAGGCAAAACTTGGTTTCCTGGTCAGTAACTACCAGTTACTGAGCATCCATTCTATCCACTCTCTACTCTGCATGGAAGCTCCATTTAGTCGTTTAATCCTGACAACTTTGAGGAAGAAGCATTATTGCTATTTCCATGTTAAAGATGAGTAAAATGTGGAAACCGAGGGTCACGGAGTGTAAGGGCCTAGCCCAAGTTCACAGTTGCTGTGACTGGCAGATTTCTGGTTCTGACACTGGCCTAGTCCAGAACTCTAACTTCGTGAGGTGCTGTGACTCTCGTTTAGTCTCTCAGCTCTACTTTAGATTCTTAACCTCTGCCTGTGTTTGCAAGCCCAGTCTAGAAATACTACTTGGTTTCTGTTGGTTTTCTTTGTGTAAGCTTTTGGTTTGTCATTCTCAACCCTGGGGCACTGGGGTACAGATGAAAAAGCATAGAGTTGAAAATTGATAGACATGGGTACATACCCTAATTATCTTATCAACTAGCTTTGGAAAAGAAAACAAGTGAAATTTGTCTGGGCCTCTATTTTCCTACCTTTAAAATGGCAATAGCCGTATTAATTCAGAGGGCTATGAATTAGAGTAACCTAAATTAGAGTATCCCTGTATAAAGAGTCTAATGCATGAAAAGTACTCAGATAAACAGTTGTGTTCTCCTCACTGCCCTCTGCAAAAGAAACCACATGTACCAGCAAGGACTAGTCACAGGATAACCCAGATCTCTCATTTCTTTGATTTTGGTTGTAATCATATCACTTTGCTATGGGATCATTTCTGTTAGAATTTTAAGACATTTTCTAGTTTCTCAACTAACCCTTCATTACTGCCAAAAGCTCTGTTGGACTCTTGGTAACCATAATTTCCCAAAACCTGATATCCAATAAACCTGAGTGTTATAATGATCTTTGCTAAGAGGGAGGACAGGGTGAACTAGAACCCGATCTAACTTCAAAGTGAACACTCAGTACAGTTCAGTCAGTAGTGAACACTAGATGGCACTAGTTCAGTCGCTAGTGAACACTAGATGGCAGCATTTAAGCGGGATTTTCAAAGGAGTACTTTTCTCCTACTCCCCCCACCCCCTAAAAGAGAAGGGAACACAAAACTCCAAAGCCCAGTGATCTTCCTGCTTGCCTTAGTTAGGGACAGTATTTGAGAACGTCATTTGTCAGTAGCTAAATTAAAAGAAGGGGAATTGGGAGAGGGGAATAATCAATTTAGTTCAGTTCAGTTCAGTCGCTCAGTCGTGTCCGACTCTTTGAGACCCCACGGATCTCAACATGCCATACTTCCCTGTCCATCACCAACTCCTGGAGCTTAGCTAAACTCATGTCCATCCAGTCGGTAATACCATCGAACCATCTCGTCCTCTGTCATCCCCTTCTCCTGCCTTCAGTCTTTCCCAGCATCAGGAGTTTTTCCAATGAGTCAGTTCTTTGCATCAGGCAGCCAAAGTATTGGAGTTTCAGCTTCAGCATCAGTCCTTCCAGTGAACATTCAGGACTGATTTCCTTTAGGATTGACAACAGTAAAAGGTTCTCTTAGTATTTGGACTTCCCTGGTGGCTCAGTGGTAAAGAATCCCCCTGCAGTGCAGCAGACTCGGGTTGAATTCACAGGTTGGGAAAATCCCCTAGAAAAGGGAATGGCAGCCCACTCCAGTATTTTTGCCCGGAGAATTCCATGGACAGAGGAGCCTGGTGGGCTACAGTCCTTGGAGCCGCAGGAATTGGACACAACTTAGAGACTAAACCACCACACCGCCACCATAGTGTTTACTTGTGCCAGGTACTGTTCCAGGCACTTAAAGGAAAACAAAGAGCAAATAAATTGGCAAACAAAACTCTAGCCCATGAGCCCCTCCCACCTTTAAACTTCTTAGAAAAAGTAAGCATGAAGTGACTTCCTCTTTCTCATATTGGATGAGCAGGTAGGTTTTTATCAATCTCTTCCTTCCTCCTTTATCACTTTCATTCATGGTATTTTTCACAACATTGTAAATCAGTTGTACTTCAACTTAAAAAAATGGCTTAAAAATAAAATTACTTTTAAAAATTTAAATCTCATAATAAAACAAGTATTTCTTACATGTCATATTTAAGGTACTAAATGTGTCAGTTTGCGGCAGAAATAGGGAGGTAAAATAATTCACATAAGATTAAGCCTCTAACCCTTAAGGGCACAGGTATATTGATACTGTAGAAGAAGGTGGTGTGTGTGCATCTGTTGTGTCCATCTCTTTGTGATCCCATGGACTGTAGCCCACCAGGCTCCTCTGTCCGTGAGATTTTCCAGGCAAGAATACTGGTATGAGTTGCCTTTTCCTTCTCCAAGGGATCTTCCCAACTCAGGGATCAAACCCCTGTCTCTTTCATCTCCTGCATTGTCAGGTGGATTCTTTACCACTCGCGCCACCTGAACAAGGAGGAGTGTGCAGCAAAGGAACTATGATTCGTTTTGTATTGGGATGAGCACAGAGCCAGACAGAGAAGTAATATTCACTGATAGCACACTACATGCCAGGACCTTGATAGGCACTTTATATACAGTGTTTCAATTATGAACATGTACTTTCATTTATTTTTAATTTATGTAAGTGGTTAATATTTCCATTCTTGGATGAGGACATTGAGTCTTAAGCAGGGTAAGTAACCTGCCTCCAGGGCACAAAGGAAGTGATAAAATAAGGCATCTTGAATGAATTAACAGTTGCTGCTCTTTGTTTTCATTTAAAAAGAGAATACAGATGTATTTTTCAGGATGTAAAGTAGTAGATATGCATTACAGGATGATCGAGTTTTAACAGGCCAAGTGGAGATTGAAGAAGGTTTAGGAATAGAATGGACAAAGACAGAGGAGCTGGAGGATTTGGGGCTGGAATAGCCCATAATCAGTCTGATAAGAATGTTTATAAACAGTGCCGGTTTTGAAGGAGAGAAGAAGGAGTTTAGAAATCTGCCCCGGGATGGAAGTTACCAGTGAAGCGGATCATTTAGAAGAGTCCTCTATTTGATCCAGCACCTCTGCTCTAGTTTGTGTTTTCCCTCTTTCCTTCCTCATTCTGATCTTATCCACAGAACTCAGGTTGGTGAGGGACATCAAGTTCTGGTGCCCCACACTTGAAGAGTTTTGACTTTTTCACTCCAACACACACTTCTTCATTCTAAAGCCACCTTCATGCCAAGCACTGGCTTGTAAGGTGAATGTGCAGATGCCACTTATTCTGGGTCCCTGCCTCAGGTCCTCCCCTCCAAATCCTGTTAGACTGGCAGATCCTCGAGCATGGTAGGGCATATATGGGCTACTCCCTTTATATTTTATTGCACATTCAGAGTGGTTAAAGCACAGACTTTAGACTCAGATCCACCTTTGATGAAACGAGGCAGGAGAAAAGTGAGAATCCTAGCAGTAGAGCCCAGACTCTGAAGAGGCAAGTGCTCAAGTTGTCAGCAACATTGTGCTGTGGGTTTCCTTAGTCTCTATGTGCTTTGGGAAATATGGGGGCCCACCCCCAGGCTGGGAAGGATTAAGGGCAGGAGGACAAGGAGGCAACAGAGGATGAGATGGCTGGGTGGCATCGTCAACTCAACGGACATGAGTTTGAGCAAACCCCAGGAGTTGGTGAAGGACAGGGAAGCCTGGCGTGCTGCATGCCATGGAGTCACAGAGATTCAGACACTGAACAACAACAACAGCCCTCAGGCTGCTTAAGCCCCTAAAGGCACATGGTCTCTGCCTCTGGCTCCTCTGGAAGGTCTTCAGCCTCTGACTAATGTCTAACTCCTCCTGACCGTGCATTTCTCTGACCCTCACACAATCTGTTTTCATGCTGGGTTGATAAACACAGAGAAGATAGAGGAGAGTGAGTGGTTAAAGGGAAGACAGTATGCCCTGAATAAGGAAGTCATGAAGTCCTTGAACATGAAATAGTTACAGGAGCAGGACTCTGCTCAGGAGTGGATGAAAGGAGTGGCAGCATGGAAGTGAAAATGTTAATTAAAAGGGAAGATATGATCTGTAGTGTCCAGGCTTTGGTCATCCTTGTCCTCAGGTCAGAGGCTAACACTCACTTTGTTTCTCTGAAGAGGGAAGACCTTGGGGAGGTGATCTTGGAGGCTTGAGTTAGTTCCTCATAAGATTTGCATATTACTCCTCCGAGCTGAGGGGGAGAGAACCCAAGCCAGGCCCAATTCTCCTCCAATGCACCATCTGCTTTTGAGACCCACTTTGTAGAACTAAAGTAGAATCCAAACCCTGGGGTTGTTGTAGAGAAGGACCAATTCTAACTCCATGTTGGAACTTTTTCTTCGACTTGTTTTTCACTGATTTTGTTAAACACACATAATGGCCTTCCTCAGAGGACCCTGCCCCTCTAGTTGTTGTTGTTCAGTTACTAAGTCATGTCCGACTCTTTGCCACCCCATGAACTGCAGCACGCCAGGCTTCCCTGTCCTTCACCACCTCCCAGAGTTTGCTCAAACTCATTTCCATCAAGTCAGTGATGCCATTCAACCATCTCATCTTCTGTCACCCTCTTCTACTGCTGTCCTCAATCTTTCCCAGCATCAGGGTCTTTTCCAATGAATTGGCTTTTTGCATCAGGTGGCCAAAGTATTGGAACTTCAGTTTCAGCATCAGTACTTCCAATGAATATTCAAGGTTGGTTTCCTTTAGGATTGACTGGTTTGATCTCTTTGCTGTCCAGGGAACTCTCAAGAGTCTTCTCCAACAGCACAGTTCAAATGCTTCAATTCTTCAGCATTCAGTCTTCTTTATGGTCCTACTCTCACATCTGTACATGACTATTGGAAAAATCATAGCTTTGGCTATACAAACCTTTGTCAACAAAGTGTCATCTCTGCTTTTTAATATGCTAAGTTTGTCATAGGCACAACTGAGTGGTTTCACTCATTTTCACTTTTCACTTCCCTGGTGCTGGCCATTCCTAGAGATGTTTTGCAAGACTGATGGCCCTCATTGCCTCTTCCTCTCTATTTTGCCTTTTGACTTTAGTTCCTCACCACTTTTCTCTGAGGTTCTATAAAAGAACCTGGCATCCAGACCTCAACAAGACAGTAATTTTTAAACATTTGTCTGCTATCTTCACAGGGCAAGGACAATCAAAGGCCAGGGCTCTCCAAGGACTCCCAGCAAGATGTTGAGGAGTCAGAATGTACCTGTGACATGGCCCACTCGAATTCCACGTGAGGAGCTGTGGTATATTAAGAAATACATTTGGACTTTGTCCTCAGTTACTGGCACAGAGATCCTAAAACTTTGGAGGAGTGTCTTTTAAAAGTTATTCATACCAGAGTTAATGCTGACCTAAGTTGGAGTCCCTAGATAGCCTTGGGATGGGATTAGTCCCTAGAAAGACCAAGTAATTAGAGGGCGGAACTTTCAACCCCACTCACTGACCTCCAGGAGGGGAAGGCAGAGGGAAGCTATAGATTAAGCTCTATGAAAATTCTTGAACTACCAGGTTTGGTGAGCTTTTGGGTTGGTGAGCGCATTCACGTGCAGGGAGAAGAGTGCCCCACAGTTCCAGGGACAGAAACTTCTGTGCTCAGGGCCCTTCTGGACCTTGCCCTGTGGACGCTTTCATCTGGGTGTTCACCTGTATCTTTTATAATATCCTTTATAATAAACTGGTAAACATATGAAGTATTAATAATTAAACTGTTTGAAATAGCATATTATACTACAGATTTTGTTTTCCTCCTAAATAAGCTAGATAATCAGGAATTCTGTTTATTCTTCAGTTTTAGTAGTCAAACTAGACATTATTTTAGATAACAAAGAAATGGCAAAGATAGATAGCAATGACCATTATTTCTTTGGACTGCTGTCTAGACTCTCCCCCACAGTGAGTCTCTCCCATCAGGAAGCTTCCATAAGACACTTATCCTTATCCATCAGAGGGCAGACAGAATGAAAACCACAATCACAGAAAACTAACCAAACTGATCACATTAAGTGAAGGCAAAGACAAATGAAGCAGGGTAAAGGCTAATAGAATTTTGCCAAGAGAACTCACTGGTCATAGCAAACACCCTCTCCCAACAATACAAGAAAAGATTCTACACGTGAACATCACCAGATGGTCAATACCTAAATAATTATATACATTGCAGCCAAAGATGGAGAAGCTCTATACAGTAAGCAAAAAACAAAACCGGAAGCTGACTGTGGCTCAGATCATGAACTCCTTGTTGCCAAAGTCAGACTTAAATTGAAGAAAGTAGGAAAACCACTAGACCATTCAGGTATGACCGAAATCAAATCCCTTATGATTTTACAGTGGAAATGACAAATAAATTCAAGGGATTAGATCTGATAGACAGAGTGCCTGAAGAACTACAGACAGAGGTTCATGACATTGTACAGGAGGTCATGATAAAGACCATCCCCAAGAAAAAGAAACACAGAAAGGCAAAATAGTTGTCTGAGGAGGCCTTAAAATAGCTGAGAAAAGAAGAGAAGCAAAAGGCAAAGGAGCCAAGGAAAGATATACCTATCAAAAGGCAGAGTTCCAAAGAATATCAAGGAGAGATAAGAAAGCCTTCCTCTGTAATCAATGGAAAAAGATGGAGAAAAACAACTGAATGGGAAAAAACAGAGATTTCATCAAGAAAATTAGAGAAACCAAGGGAACATTTCATGCAAAATGGGCACAATAAAGGACCGAAATGGTATGAACCTAACAGAAGCAGAAGATATTAAGAAAAAGTGGCAAGAATACACAGAACTATCAAAAAAAGATCTTAATGACCCAGATAACCACAATGGTGTGATCATTCACCTAGAGCCAGACATCCTGGAATGTGAAGTCAAGTGGGCCTTAGGAAGCATCACTACAAACGAAGCTGGTGGAGGTGATGGAATTCCAGTTGAGCTATTTCAAATCCTAAAAGATGATGCTGTTAAAGTGCTGCACTCAATATGCTAGCAAATTAGAAAACTCAGCAGTGGCCAGAGGACTGGAAAAGGTCAGTTTTCATTCCTATCTCAAAGAAAGGTAATGCCAAAGATTGTTCAAACTACTGCACAATTGCACTCATCTCACATGCTAGCAAAGTAATACTCAAAATTCTCCAACCCTGGCTTCAACAGTATGTGAATGAACTGTGAACTTCCAGATGTTCAAGCTGGATTTAGAAAAGACAGAGGAACCAGAGATAAAGTTGCCAACATTCATTGGATCATTGAAAAAGCAAGAGAGTTCCAGAAAACATCTATTTCTGCTTTATTGACTACGCCAAAGCCTTTGACTGTGTGGATCACAACAAACTGGAAAATTCTTAAAGAGATAGAAATCCCAGACCACCTGACCTGCCTCCTGAGAAATCTGTATGCAGGTCAAAACATGGAACAACAGACTGGTTCCAAATAGGAAAAGGAGTATATCAAGGCTGTATACTGTCCCTGCTTACTTAACTTAAATGCAAAGTACATTAAGTGAAATTCTGGGCTGGATGAAGCTCAAGCTGGAATCAAGACTGTTGGGACAAAACCACTACAATATTGTGAAGTAATTAGCCTCCAACTAATAAAAATAAATGGAAAATAAATATATATATATAAAGAAAAAGAAAGAAATATCAATGACCTCTGATACACAGATGACACCACCCTTATGGCAGAAAGTGAAGAAGAACTAAAGAGCCTCTTGGTGAACGTGAGAAAGGAGAGTGAAAAAGCTGCATTTAAAACTCAACATTAAAAAAACTAAGATCTTGGCATCTGGTCTCATCACTTCATGGCAAATAGATGGGGAAACAGTGGCAACAGTGAGAGACTTTATTTTCTTAGGCTCCAAAATCACTGCCGATGGTGACTGTAGCCCTGAAATCAAAAGACAATTGCCCCTTGGAAGAAAAGCTATGACAAACCTAGACAGCATATTAAAAGCAGAAATATTACTTTGCTGACAAATGTCCATCTAGTCAAAGCTATGGTTTTTCCAGTAGTCATGTATGGATGTGAGAGTTGGACTATAAAGAAAGTTGAGCGCCAAAGAATTGATGCTTTTGAACTGAGGTAGGTGTTGGAGAAGACTCTTTTTTTTTTTTCTTTTTATTATTGGAGAAGACTCTTGAAAGTCCCTTGGACTGCAAGGAGATCAAACCAGTCAATCCTAAAGGAAATCAACCCTGAATATTCATTGGAAGGACTGATGCTGAAGCTGAAGTTCCAATACTTTGGCCACCTGATGTGAAGAACTGACTCATTGGAAAAGCCCCTGATGCTGGGAAAGATTGAAGGCCGGAGGAGAAGGGGATGACAGAGGATGAGATGGTTGGATGGGATCACCAGCTGGATGGACATGAGTTTGATCAAGCTCTGGGAATTGTGATGGACAGGGAAGCCTAGCGTGCTGCAGTCCATGGGGTTGCAAATAGTCGGACACAACTGAGCGACTGAACTGACTGACTGATTGTCTAGACTGGAATTCATTCATTCATCCCTATCTCAAAAGTCTTTCAGGCACCCACTATTCACCAGATACTGCTGTAGGCACTGAGGTTACTGCAGATACTGAAACATGCCAAAATCCCCAGCTGTATTCCTGCCTTACATTCGTTAAGAGACTGACAAGTTTAAAAAATTGTATAGTATTATATGGAAAGTTGGTAAATTCTACCAATAAGTAAGAAAGCAATTACAGAGAAGAGGGTATGTGGGGAAAGGATATAGTATTAAACAGTTTTCTCTGTGAAGATGCCTCTTGAGGAAAGTACAGAAGGAGACAGAGCAATAGAAAGACTGTGTCATAGCAGCATTTCTGGCATGTTCAAAGATCATCAAAGAAACTTGTGCAGATGGAGTGGAGTGGAATGGGGGAAGAAGTGGTAAATGCGGTAACAGATGAAATAGGAGGTCAGATTTATAGGGCTTTGAAAACCACCATGAAAACTGGCATTTTCACCAATTCATGTATGGGGAGTCATCTAGAGAGTCTTTAATTTTTTTTAACCCTTTCTGTTATGAATTATGGTTTCCCCTGGTGGCTTAGGGGCAAAGAATTTGCCTGCAATGCAGGAGACTTGAGAGACCTGGGTTCAGTCCCTGGGTTGGGAAGATCCCCTGGAGTAGGAAATGGCAACCTACTGGAGTAGAATACTCCAGTATTCTTGCCGGGAAAAATCCCACAGACGGAGCCTGACAAGCTGCAGTCCATGTGGTCACAAAGAGTCAGACACAATTTAAAAAAAAGAGAGAGAGAAAAAAAGTCAGACACAACTGAGCAACTGAATACACACACATATTATGAATTATAATACGTTAGAGAAAAATACCAAAAACAAAAATGCTCATCACAATAATATCACAAAGTTAAACACCTGTGAAATTTACCACTCAGTTAGAAATTATCAGTACCAAAAATCCTCAGCAGGTCTTTCTTGATCAATATGCTCTCACCCCTACCATAAAAGGAACCAACATCCAGACTGGGTAATCATTTCCTTCCTTTGCTTTAGACCATTAACACTTAAACATGCATTCATACAAACTCTAATTCAGAACAGCCCAGCTTTCAGTTTTCCTTCAATTTTATGTAAAATAGAATCATAGTACATCCTTTTTGTGTCCAGCTGCTTCCACTAAACATGTTTGTGAGATTCATCCATGTTGTTCCATACAGCCTTGTTTGTTCATGTTCATTATCATGTCAAACACTGGGCTTTTAGCTCACTGAACTTCTACCCTCCCCTATCCTGTCTTGTTAGCTCTCCAAAGCCTTAAAGAACATTCCAAAAATATTTTTCTCATTTTTCTAGTTGTCCTCAGCAGGTTTTGTCCTAAATATGTAGCCCTACTGGAGGTTCTGAGTTGAGGAATAGCATAATCTGACATATTTCAATACATCTGCTAATTGTATTAAACACTACCAAACAGGGGACATCCCTGGTGGTCTAGTGATTAAGACTCTGCTCTTCTACTGCAGGGGGTGCAGTTTCAACCCCTGATTGAGGAAGTAAGATCCCACATGCTGTGTGTTATGGCCAAAAAAATAAATAAATAAAACAGTGCCAAACAGGACTTTAGTAAAGCACTTAAAAATGTTTAATATAAGTATCAGGGCTTCCCAGGTGGCTCAGTGGTAAAGAACCCACCTGTCAATGCAGGAAACTCAGGTTCAATCCCTGAGTCAGGAATTTCCTCTGGAGAGGGATATGGCAACCCACTCCAGTATTCTTGCTTGGGAAGTTCCATGGACAGAGAAGCCTGGTGGGCTACAGTCCATGGGGTCGAAAAGAGTCAGACACAACTTAGTGACTAAACAACAAATATAAGTATGCTATTAGTGTATTTCCTAAATACCAGTAATACATATGTATTATTTTCTTATGATTTATATTTCTCTTGAGTTCTATGAGCTACTGTAGCAAACTGATTGAACTCGAGGAGGGGGTCATGGGAACCTTCACCATATAGCTGGTCAGTCAGAAACACAGGAGATAGATAACCTGGACTTGCAATTGGCATCTGAAGTGGAGGCAGTCTTGTGGGGCTGAGCCCTTAACTTGTGGGATATGATGCTATCTTCAGGTAGATACTACCAGAATTAAATTGTAGGACATTCACTTGGTATCCCTGAGGATTGGAGAATTGCTTGATGGTATTGGAAAACACTGTAGGAGTCAATGGCCATAGCTGAACTGGTCACAGCGCTTTGGCAATGATTGACCTGGTTCTGGCCCCAAGCCCCTCTCACTTCATCCCCTGCTGTAGGCCTTGACCTAGCCCAGATTCTGGAGTAATTCACTACTCTGGTCTTTAAACTGGGAAAATACTTAAGCAGGTTAGTTTTCTGCTCAGCCTAGGGTGGGTATGGGTGGTGATTTACCTGGACCTTATTCCCTGGTTTTAGTAGTTGGGATTTTTAGTAACAGGCACTCTGTATCATTCAATGACCGTGACACCCAAACTACCTTAAGTTCTGTGTCGATTTTTTTGTTCCCCTAGTGCCTCTATGGCCTCGCTGATTCCTTGCATTATTGGAGTTTATCCTCAAATCTAAGTGACTGGGCCTTTCTTTGGAGTTACTGCTCACTAGAACTTCTGCCTGCTAATAGCCTCTAAAAAAAAAAAAAAAGTTAATTGAGGTCAAGCTCTGGCTGCTGGTGGTGAAAGATCCTCTCCCCACCCCACAGTGGCTATTGCTAAATGGCTGAACCTCGCAGATTCCAATCTCCTGAAGGCTCTGCACTCCCATTCTTATGTCACCCCCTGAACTGTGAACTGACCCCTGACCCTTCCCATCCCACAGGTTCTCCAAGTCCCCTGCTCAGGAAGCACCAGCACCGCTACCAGTCAGTCCCAGGCTCCAATACCCACCCCGCTTTTTTTTTTTTTTTTTCTGAGGACTGTATTTGTATGGGCTCTAACTTCTCCAGACCTATGGATGAGCTGTTAATCTCCCAATATAGTATCTTTATATCCATTGTACTTGCTTTTCAAAATGGATAGAGGAGATTCTATGTACTGTCTCTGGTCATTTTCTCTGGAGATACTGAGATTTGAGGGGAAAAAAAGAAAATGACCCATGATTTATTTGCTCTTTTCACAAGCTAAGCTGACCACCAAGTGGACTTTGGAATTGACTCTGTGATACCTGTTGGTGTAAAACTCTGAACAGAGAGTGCTAGATTGCACCACTGAGGTCAGCAGTGGCCAGGGAAACCCATGTGAATGTGTCATCCGGTGCCAGAAGGGTCAAAGTCAGCCTACTTTTAAAACTTTCTCTGTCACTGTTCCCTCAAGCCACCCTGGGATTTTCCTCCCCTTTATCATCAAACATCTCAAGCAGATGATTGGAATCTGTGGCATACCTTCCCACGTACCTCCCAACTTCAGCCCTGCATAGACAGGCTCTTGAGATGGGGTAACTGCCTCTCAGTGGTCACAGGGGTCTCCTCTGTGCCAGCTCCAGTGGATCTTTCCCCAGTTCCCTCTCCCCTGACCTCCCTGGAGCATCTGAGCACAGTACCCCTGATGGGTCTAATGTTTTTTCCTCTCTGGTCTCCAAGACTAGGCCAACCTGTGTCTCCTCCCTCTCTCTCAAGACATTTCCTTGCTTCCTTCAGAGTCTTTGCTTTCTTTCCTCAAATATGACCCTCAAGATTTGTTCTGATCAGTTTGGTCAAACCTCTCTCCAGAGAGCTTACTTGTACATGATATTTTAATGTATTCCTCCACACCTGAAGTAGGTGGTTCTTAGGTCCGGATCCCTAGATGAGACCTCTGATCCTACATTATCACTGATTTTCTGCGTCCTTTTCTTGAGCACCCCCCACCCCTCAAACTCAAAGGCAAAGTCAGCTTCCTAGCCCCTGAACTTGCTTTTCCCCTGAACAGCCCTTTTCCCATTACGTCTGCCAACATCCTCCCATTTTCTAGACCCAAAACTTGGGAACAACCTTTTATTCTTTTTCTCTTGTCCCTTACCTACAAATTGTAAGGGTCTTCCTTATATCTTACTGATATTGTGAGGCTGCGCCATGACAGGCAGCCTAGATTAGGAGTAGGCCTGATTTTCCAGGGTAACATGATTATCAGGCCACTTGGAGCCAGCCAATCAACATGCGCCTAGCAAGAAAAAGGGAACCTATCAGGGGAAAGCTGAAAAGCCCGCGAACGCCCAAGTTTGAAAAAAGCCCAGGAAGGTTTGGGCCAATAAGATTACTTTGCAAACATGTAACCAATCCCCTTAAGCCAGCTACCAACTGCTTATGCACAATTTATAAATTGGGTAACAGCTTGGGCTCAGCGCTCTCTGACCCCATACCACTGCGTTGGACGCGCGGCAGGAGCCCTGACTCGAGTCAGCAATAAACTTCCCTTTTTTGCGAGTTGCATTGTCTTGGAAGCCTTCTCTCTTCCCGCTCAGGGATTCGGACATCGGGCATAACAGATATCAAATACTATTTTTGTTTTAGAAAAAGTTTTAAATATTTTCAGAAGTGTGGTTTTCCACCGTAATCCCCCTACACTAATATTAGGTTTAATTATATGTACTTATTACAGGGTCAATGTCTCCTTTTTAAATGGTTGGATTATTAGCATTTAAATATAACCTTATGTACTCTTTATTTTGACTCTAAGGATGTCTCAAATCTCTTCTCTTCTTTTCTACAAACACAGAGGCTGGAAAAGCAGTACCTTCCCAGTATGCAGAAGTGCCACAAGATTGAGTCTGACCAATAAGGTTTAAGAGGAAGTCTGCTAACTCATCTGTTAGGTAAAGCTTTAAATATATGATGACTCAATTTCTTAATCCAATTTCTATATTTTCTTTTTTTAAAAATTGAGGTATAAGGACATACATTATATTAATTTTAATTGTACAACATAATGACTTGGTATATGTATATACTGTGAAGCAATCACCACAATAAATTTAGTTAAGATCTATCACCACACATAATTATACTTTTTTTTTCCTAATGATGAGAACTTTTAAGATCTACTTTCTTAGAAATTTTTAAATATACAATATTGTTAACTATCATCACCATGCTTTACATTATATCCCCAAGACGTACTTGTCTTATAACTGGAAGTTTGTGTCTTTTAACCACCTTTACCCATTTCTCCCATTTCCCTACCCCCACTTCTGGCAACCACCAATCTGTTCTCTGTATCTCTGAGTCCGGTTTTTTGAAGATTCCCCTTATTAGTGAGATTATATGGCATTTGTCTTTCTCTGACTTATTTCACTTAACATAATGTCCCCAAGCAGGGGAGGTGGGAAGGAGAAGTAACTGCTTCAAGGGTATGGATTCTCCTGAAGTGATAACCATGTTTTGGATCTACATGGTGGTAGCCTTTGTAAACATTGTGAGTGTACTAAATGCCACTGAATTGTTCACTTTAAAATGGTTAATTTTATGTTATGTGAACTTTATCTCAATCCAAAAAGAAAGAAAAAGAGTCCCTGGACTTTCCTTGTGATGCAGTGGATAAGAATCCGCCTACCAATGCAGGGGACACAGGTTTGATCCCTGGTCCAGGAAGATTCCACATGCTGCCGAGCAGCTGAGCTCATATGCCACAACTACTGAGCCAGAGTTCTAGTTCCCTCGAGTCACAACTACCCAAGACCCCATGCCACAACCACTCAAGCCCACGCACCTAGAACCTGTTCTGCAAAGCTACAAAGACCCAGCACAGCGAAATAAATAAATAAATAAATAAATTTTTTAAAAAAACTGAGTCCCACTAGAAGAAACATCATCCTGCCCTACTTGTTCTCCCCAGGAAGAGGAGGGATGGGGAATGGTGCAGCAGTGGCATGTAGCTACATGTGTCACAAACTGATGAAAACCAGGAATTCTCCACCCTTTCTGTTGTTCCTCTCTCATGTTTTACTTAGGGGTCCAGAAGATACCCTGGAGAAGGAAATGGCAACCCACTCCAGTATTCTTGGCTAGGAAATCCCAGGGACAGAGGAGCCTGGCAGGCTATAGTCCGTGAGGTCACAGAGGGTCAGTCACCACTGACTGTGAAATGGACTGGCCTCACATCAGACCCTAGAGAAAAGGAAAGCAGTTCATTGTAACTTAGGGAAAGCCTGTCATAGAAAGATTTCCATTATTATGAAGGCAGACATAAAATACACATGAATAAAGTTAGTTATTTGATACAAATATAAAAGTTCATTGTTATATAGCTGCTTTTAATCATTAAAAATAAAGTTCCCACTGTTCTGGCTTGTGTAGCAATGATAAAGAGGAATTTCAGCAGTTTGTCCAGAAAAATCACTTCTGGACACTTGCAGGACCTCAGCTGAGGGCTGAGTGGATTTTCTGTTAAAAGGAATTCACACTGAGTTGTTAATGAGGCTTGGCATGGCAGTAATTGCTTTTAGAGGAGAAACTCCTTTACACAGATGTATCTCTAATTGATGTATAGTGGGAAGGGTTATTTTTGGACAGGGGCCACCAGTATTCCTCTATCCTCTGTTCCTCCACCCCACCTTTGGTCAGCCAAGAAAGAAAATTCAGGTGCTAACCTTACATCTAAATCCATTGTCATTTCTGCTTCTCTTGGACAGCAAAGCATCATGTGATGGGGGTGGGGGTTGGGGTGGGGGCGGCACACAAACAAGCATCTCCTGGGATCCTGGGAGCGAGGCCTGCTTGGCTCTCTTACTGGGAATCTATCGGTAGAATATATATGTCTTAATCCTATCTTAAGTAAAAGAGCCTGTGATTTCACAGCACAGCATTAAACCCAATACCACAATGTCAGCATTCACAGTGCCATTATCTAGACCTTGTTTAGATAAGAAGAAATACGCCACAGGTTTCCTGTCACTTATGACCTAATCTGTCTCCCTGGTGGCTCAGAGGTTAAAGCGTCTGCCTGCAATGCAGGAGACCCAGGTTTGATCCCTGGGTGGGGAAGATCCCCTGGAGAAGGAAATGGCAACCCACTCCAGGATTCTTGCCTGGAGAATCCCATGGATGGAAGAACCTGGTAGGCTACAGTCCATGACGCGAGACTGAGAGACTTCACTTTCATTTTTCTGTTCATGACCTAGTCTAATCCTAAATAATAAGATCTCTCTATATTGCAAAAGGCAGGGATTTGGGGGTAGTTAATCCTTAAAGTAATGCAACTAGTCCCTGCCAGTTTCCTTTGAAACAAGATATTACTTGCTAAACCTGGATATCATTTAGTTCTGGTTGCAGAGCAAATCCAGAACATGATCCAAACATATGATATTTGCAGTTTAAGCATCCTTAGGGCTTGAAGGATGTTTACTGAATCTTGATCATGTGCCATGCTCTGGGTTAGGCATGTTTAAGATGCTGCTCTGCGTTTATTCTGCTTTGTGATTTCTGTGGATTTGAGAGAAAAGTATAATGCAGTGGATGAAAGGAGGAAAAGAAACATTTTAAAGCATTTCCCCAGATGCTTCTCTGTAAACTCCTCAAGCCCAAGCAGTGCACTCTTGTTGCATGCACTCTGAGATATCTTGGTGCATGCAACCTGTGGCAGTGCACTCTATTTCTACATGGATGCTCTCAGGTGACCATGACGGTCCAGGTTCCCAAATTATGTCATTAGAACTGGATATTTCCTTTTATTTGTTCATTTCTGTGTGATTAAGCCACTTTGGAGGAGGTTGCTATATACATTGAATCTAATCCTATCAGATGTGCAGCTCCAACTCTCAGAGTCCTGGGCTGATTCACTTGATAAACTAACATGATAATGGAAACTAATGAATGTGGCTGGGGTGGGGAGGGTTTACTATTCCTCTTTGCAAGGCCTGTCTCCCATACCCACACCTGTGACCCAGAGTGGGGTCAAGCCATCCAAATACATGGCCTGATAATGTGGGGAAATGCTTTCCCAAAGAAAACCATATTTTTCTTACCAGAAGCAGAAGAGTGGTTCAGGTAGGAACTTCAGCTATTCACTGCAGTGATTAAAGGATCTTTTCTATTTACAAGACTTGATGGTGTTGTTCAGTTGCTTGGTTGTGTCAGACTCTTTGTGACCCCATGGACTGCAGCACCCCAGGCTTCCCTGTCCTTCACCATCTCCCGGAGCTTGCTCAAACTCATGTCCATTGAGTCAGTGATGCCATCCAACCATCTCATCCTCTGTCATCCCCTTTTCCCCCTGCCTTCAGTCTTTCCCAGCATCAGGGTCTTTTCTAATGAGTCGGCTTTTCTCATCAGGTGGCCAAAGTACTGGAGCTTCAGTGTCAGTCCTTCCAGTGATTAGTCGGGATTAATTTCTTTTTGGATCGACTGGTTTGATTTGGTTTGACAAGACTTGATATGCTAGTTTAATGACGAAGCCACCTCCTCCAATAGAGAGGACCTAGGAGTTAAGACCAGAAGACTTGTATTCTAGCCCTGTTTCTACTGAAACAAATTATCTAACAGTCCACTCTTTGCCCTCAGTAACTTCTGTGAACCAAAGGAGTTAAATAAATCATTTGTTTATAAATCAACATTTAAAGTTCGCTGCCATTTTAAATGAGCTTCCCTGGTCTTGCTCCCGACCCTCACTATGCTCCAGGCATATCAGTCTTTTAGCTGCTTCTTTATGGCTGTTCTTTCAATTTTTGAGCCTTTGTCCATGCCATTCCCTCTCTGCCTGGAAAATGCCTTTCCCTCTACTTGTCATCTGATTTGATATTCAGATTTCAGTTTACATATCACTTCCTCAGCAAAGCTTTCCTTGCATTGTCTATCTAAATTAGGTTGCCTTTGTCATATTTCTCAGACCACATTTTTTTTCTCTTTAGATTGATTACCAGAATTTGTAGTCTATATAATATAACATGCACATACAAGGAGCCAGGCAGCATTCTAAGCACTAGCAATACAGCAGTGAAAAGGCAATTATTCCTGACCTCACTAGAGCCATAGGAACTTTACTGAAGTAGTAGATTCCTGAATTTTCATGAGGCTTATCTCCCACTTTCTGGTGTGTGTCTTCTGAGGCATCAAGCAAACTTGCTACCTGCTCCTCAAGTACCTTGAAGGACCTCCTGGGTCCTTTAAGTACCTTGTCCTGTGGAAGAGCAAGACAACCGAAGTCCTAGCAGATTAGAACATGATAGAGGTTGAGGAGCTGATATAGCCCTGTAGGAAGACAGGTAGATGTACTGCTTCTGCCGACAGGTGAAGTAATGTGCTTCTGGTGGTCTTTACTAATTGGTATAGAGAAAAAATAGTCTGCCCAGAGTAACAGCAGTTTGCCAGTTGCAAGGAGCTATGTTAATCTGCTCTAGTAATCAGTAAGAGCAGATCTAATTGGAATCCCTGCTTGAATAAATTTTCATAATCCATTAGCAATCTCTAAAATTATGTTTTCTGCACAGATCAAGCAGAAGAGTTGAAAGAGAAATGCATCAGACTCATGCTTCTGGAAAAAAATGGATTTAGATGTCCTTTACCTATTTCTCCTTCTAATTATAACTAAAATCCTTGGCTGAAATACATAAAGCAGCTATCATAAGACTCTGAAAGTTGGGGAAAAGAAGGTGGCCTGACTAAGCTCTTTGGGACTTGAAAAATGGCCCAGCAGTGAGTTTCACGAGGTTTTATTTTGCCTCCTGTGTATCCAGGCCTCAGTGCAAGAGAATCCTACTCTCACTGGCCAGACGGATGGGAGAAACGGGACAAAAGCCATCCTATTCCAGGTGAGCACCATGAAAAAAGACACAGCCATCCCCATTGTCACTGTTTCTGGCCAAGACTATGGGTTGGAGCTCCTACAACACCCGCACTAACACCAGCAGAGGCAGCTGTCCCCTAAGCTGGCTCTGCGCAGACTGTGAGGGTGTGCGTTGTTGACTATTGCCGCACTGCACTAAGTAAACAGCTGCAAGGGGGGCAGCATGCGGCTCCTGCACAACTAGTGACTGGGTGGGAAGGAGGAAAGAGAACTGAAAAGCAGGAGTCTTTAAATCTGTGTATGAAGTCCCGGGCAGAACTCTGAGCAAACCATCTATGAAGTTGACCATAATCAACACAGCTCACTGAACTATGTATGGACTACTGCCCAGGTTTCAGATTGGCTTCTGGGTTGCACCCAAGTGGGACAGACCAGAATAGCACTGCAAAGGCTTTGAAAATGAATTGACAGTTGAAACACAGCCCACAAAACTGGGCCAGGACATGCATTTGGAACCTAAACAGTTTGGCTGTCTTCTAAAATGGAAGATCTAAATAGGAGCCAGAGTCTCATAATATTCAGAATGTACTGGATACAATGCAGAATGCCTTGTCATATCAAGAACAAGGAATATCCTCAACCTGAATGAGAGATATAAAGAACAGAGCCTCAGGGACAGGTGAGACTATAACAAAAGATCCAACATTCACATCACTGAAGTCCCAAAGGGGGAAGATAAAAAGAGGGAAGGGCTGCAGAAAGAAAATAGTGTCAGAAAATTTCCTAAATTTGGCAAAAAATAAGTGCTGCACACAATATGCCAGCAAATTTGGAAAACTCAGCAGTGGCCACAGGACTGGAAAAGGTCAGTTTTCATTCCAATCCCAAAGAAAGGCAATGCCAAAGAATGCTCAAACTACCGCACGATTGCACTCATCTCACACGCTAGTAAAGTAACGCTCAAAACTCTCCAAGCCAGGCTTCAGCAATACATGAACCATGAACTTCCAGATGTTCAAGCTGGTTTTAGAAAAGGCAGAGGAACCAGAGATCAAATTGCCAACATCCGCTGGATCATCGAAAAAGCAAGAGAGTTCCAGAAAGACATCTATTTCTGCTTTATTGACTATGCCAAAGCCTTTGACTGTGTGGATCATAATAAACTGTGGAAAATTCTGAAAGAGATGGGCATATCAGACCATCTGACCTGCCTCTTAAGAAACCTATATGCAGGTCAGGAAGCAACAGTTAGAACTGGACATGGAACAACAGACTGGTTCCAAATAGGAAAAGGAGTACGTCAGGGCTGTATATTGTCATCCTGCTTATGTAGCTTATATGCAGAGTACATCATGAGAAACGCTGGGCTGGAAGATACACAAGTTGGAATTAAGATTGCCGGGAGAAACATCAATCACCTCAGATATGCAGATAACACCACCCTTATGGCAGAAAGTGAGGAGGAACTAAAGAGCCTCTTGATGAAAGTGAAAGAGGAGAGTGAAAAATTTAGCTTAAAGCTCAACATTCAGAAAACTAAGATCATGGCATCTGGTCCCATCACTTCATGGAAAATGGACAGGGAAACAGTGGAAACAGTGTCAGACTTTATTTTTTTGGGCTCCAAAATCACTGCAGATGGTGATTGCAGCCTTGACATTAAAAGACGCTTACTCCTTGGAAGGAAAGTTATGACCAACCTAGACAGCATATTAAAAAGCAGAGACATTACTTTGCCAACAAAGGTCCATCTAGTCAAGACTATGGTTTTTCCAGTGGTCATGTATGGATGTGAGAGTTGGACTGTGAAGAAAGCTGAGCGCTGAAAGATTGATGCTTTCGAACTATGGTGTTTGAGAAGACTCTTGAGAGTCCTTTGGACTGCAAGGAGATCCAACCAGTCCATCCTAAAGGAGATCAGTCCTGGGTGTTCATTGGAAGGACTGATGCTGAAGCTGAAACTCCAATACTTTGGCCACCTCATTCGAAGAGTTGACTCATTGGAAAAGACGCTGATGCTGGGAGGGATTGGGGGCAGGAGGAGAAGGGGACGACAGAGGATGAGATGGCTGGATGGCATCACCGACTCGATGGACATGAGTTTGAGTAAACTCCGGGAGTTGGTGATGGACAGGAAGGCATGGCATGCTGCGGTTCATGGGGTCACAAAGAGTCGGACACGGCTGAGCGACCGAACTGATTGACTGAAATGACTGACTGACCTACATATTTAAGAGCCTCCTGATGAAGGTGAAAGGGGAGAGTGAAAAAGCTTGAAACTCAACATTTAAAAAACTGAAATATTAGTGTTTTTATGGGCCTATGTCTCAAGCTTGAGCTTCCAAGTGTTTCTCCAGTGATAAAACTTCCTTACTTAGGCCCGTGCCCCATACTACTTTCCTGGGTTGTAGCGTTCAAGTCTATTTCCTTGAAGCAGTAAACCCTTTTAACATTTTTTTTTTTTTTTTTTGCTCTCATTTTGTAAGGCCAGAAGGCTGGAGGAGGCTGAAGTGGGAGGAATTCCCTTCCCCAGCTGGGATCAAAGCTCTGGTAAAGTCCTTTACTTTGGAGAGTAGGTATTTGTCATAAAGGCGGATCTGGGTATATTTCACACTGATTACTCTTTCTCTTCCCCTACCAGTGCTATGAGGAGATATTTCTTGGATTTCCACCCTACGTATGGTGGTGGGACTCCTGGAAGTAAAACCTATGAAAGTGTGAGAGCCCCACTAAGACTGTAGTTCCCAAGAGTTTTAAATTAGTCCCTTTTGAGTCAGTCCACACTTAGCATCCAACAATTCATGGTAATTGCCATTACATGTCCCTACCAGTTTAGGGTTCCAGTGGCTTCTGCTCAAGGTAATCAGATCTTGGCTGTGTTTCTCTGTATGAGCCTGCTCATCAGATTTCACGGTGGCATTTTTGCCCTGAAGCGTCAGTTTTCAGATGTGTCCAAAAGTTAATTGATTTTTAGTTTGTTTACCTTTTTGTTGTTGTAAGAACAGGAGGGATGACTTCCATGTTCTTTACACAGTGGAACTGAAACCAGAAATCCCAAATCTCCATTTATAATCTAACTTTCATAACATCTCACTGTGATGTGTGAACTAGAGTGATTTGGTTTGGATCTGTAAGGTTTATTGTTGTTGTTTAGTCACTAAGTCGTGTCCGACTTTTTGCAACCCCAGGCAAAAAGCAGCCCACCAGGCCCCTCTGTCCATGGGATTTCCCAGGCAAGAATACTGGAGTGGGTTGCCATTTCCTTCTCCACTGCAAGGTTTAGCATTATCTTCGAACAAAGTTCTTGTAATCCACCCAAAGTCTGGGTATTTTCCATTCTTTGACTTATCAGTCAGGGTTCTCTAGAGAAACAGAATCAATTTCATATACATGTATTACACATTGATGTTCTTCAGTCACCCAGTTGTGTCCAATTCTTCGTGACCCCATTGACTGCAGCATGCCAGGCCTCCCTGTCTCTCACCATCTCCTGGAGTTTTCCCAAGTTCATGCCCATTGCATATCTATCTATCTATCTATCTATCTATCTATCTATCTATACAGAGAGAGAGAGAGAGAATGAGAATATATATATAGCCAGGAATTGGTTCATGATATTACAGAGGCTGGTGAGTCCAAAATCTGCACTAGCAGACTTGCAGGCTGCCAACTTAGGGAAGAGCCAATGCTCAAGTCCAAAGGCTATCAGGATAGAGCCAGTGTTGCAGTTCAAGTCCAAAGGCTGTCTTCTGCCTAATTCCCCCTTGCTCAGAGGAGATACGTCTTACATTCTATTCAGGGTTTCAACTGATTAGTTTAGGCCCACTCACTTTATGGCGGGCAATCTGCTTTATGCAGTCAATTGATTTAAATCATTAACTTATCCAAAAGCATTCTCATGGAAACATCTAGAATAATGTTTGACCACATATCTGGGCACCGTGGCCCAGGCAAAATTCGTATGTAAGATTAACATTACACTTGGAAAATGGCCACAGGTATCTTTGGGGGAGTTTAGGAGGAAGATTTATGGTATATACTTATAGCAGGGTCAGAAGATCTTTTCTCAAGGATTCTTTCTTAAGATCTTCATCACCTAAGATGCTCTGGGTCTACAATACCAAATAAAGTAAGAGAACTAGTTGAGGGTCTAGGTTGCTTTATTTGGGTGACATATCAAATTTTGGTTCACCAGATAAAGATTTTCATAGACTGCTCATTAATTAGTGAACACCAAAGATCCCTGTGGACCAAGTCTGATTAGCTCTCTAACTCTGCTGCACATCACAGTAACCTTGCTCACTGTTCTGTCTTCTAGTGTTGCCACTGGCCTCTACCATTTTGGAACTCCATCATTATCATTGAAGTCAGGGGGCCCATTTCAAAAGTGTCATTATCCACCATCATCTCAGATATGTGGACACAGGAAGTACAGAACCTTTCAAGAATAAGGCTGCTCCTCTTGAACCAATGGATTTCTTTAGGTAAAGTTATTGTCCCCTATGCCTTACTGAGGAATACACTGAAAGGGTTGAAGAGTACGTTGCACGTGATGAATCCAACACTCTTATCTCACCAAGTCTTTGTTTTTGTTTAAATTTTTATTGGAGTGTAATTGCTTTACAATGTTGTGTTATTTTATGCTATACAGTGAAGTGAATCAGATATACATATACATATATCCCCTCTTTTTTGGATTTCCTTCCCATTTAGGTCTCCACAGAGCACTGAGTTCCCTGTGCTATATGGCAGGTATTCATTAGTTATCTGTTGGGAAGCCTGTTTTACACACAGTAGTGTATATATGTCAGTCCCAATCTTCCAGTTCATCATCCCACCTTCCCTTTCCCCTCTCCATGTTAGGTCCATATGTTTGTTCTCTACATCTTTGTCTCTACTTTGTAAATAGGTTCATCTGTACCATTTTTCCAGATTCTACATGTATGCATTAATATATGAGATTTTTCTCTTTCTGACTTACTTCACTCTATATGACAGTCTCTAGGTATATCCATGTCTCTGCAAATGGCACAGTTTTGTTCCTTTTAATGACTGAGTAATTTTCCATTGTATACATGTACCACATCTTCTTTATCCATGCCTCTGTTGATGAACATTTAGGGTGCTTCCAAGTCTGGGCTATTATAGTAAATATTGCTGCAATAAACATTGGTGTGTTTGTATATTGGAATTATGGTTTTCTCCAGGGGTATGCCCAGGAGTGGGATTGCTGGGTCATATGGTAGTTCTAGTTTTAGTTTTTTAAGGAACCTACATTCTGTTCTCCATAGTGGCTGTATCAATTTACAGTCCAATCAACAGTGCAAGAGGGTTCCCAATTCTCCACACCCTCTCTAACATTTACTGTTTGCAGATTTTTTTAAAATGATGGCTATTCTGACCTCTGTGGGGTGACACTTCATTGTAGTTTTGATTTGCATTTCTCTAAGAGATGGGAATATCAGACCACTTTACCTGTCTCCTGAGAAACCAGTGTGCAGGCCAAGAAGCAACAGTTAGAACTGGACATGGGACAATAGACTGGTTCCATATTGGGAAAAGAGTATGTCAAGGCTGTATACTATCATCCTGTTTATTTAATTTATATGCAGAGTATACCATGTGAAGTGCCAAGCTGGATGAATCACAAGCTGGAAACAAGATTGCCAGGAGAAATATCAATAACCTCAGATGTGCAGGTGACACCACCCTTATGGCCGAAAGCAAAGAAGAACTAAAGAGCCTCTTGATGAAGGTGAAAGAGGAGAGTGAAAAAGCTGGCTTAAAACTCAACATTCAAAAAACTAAGATCGTGGCACTCAGTACCATCACTTCATGGCAAATAGATGGGGAAACAATGGAAACAGTGACAGATTTTATTTTCTTGGGCTCCAAAATCACTGCAGATGATGACTGCAGCCATGAAATTAAAACACACCTGCTGTTTGGAAGAAAAGCTATGCCAAACCTAGATAGCATATTAAAAAGCAGAAATATTACTTTGCCTACAAAGGTCCATCTAGTCAAAGCTATGGTTTATCCAGTAGTCATGTATGGATGTGAGAGTTGGACTCTAAAGAAAGTTGAGTGCTGAAGATGCTTTTGAACTGTGGTGTTGGAGAAGACTCTTGAGAGTCCCTTGGACTGCAAGAAGATCAGACTAGTCAATCCTAAAGGAAATCAACCCTGAGTATTCATTGGAAGGACTGATGCTGAAGCTGAAGTCCAATACTTTGGCCTCCTGATTGTGAAGAATTGAATCACTGGAAAAGATCTTGATGCTGGGAAAGATTGAGGGCAAGGGGAGAAGGGGATGACAGAGGATGAGATGGTTGGATGGCATCACCAACTCAATGGAGTTTGAGCAAACTCTGGGAGGTAGTGAAGAATAGGAAGGTTGTTAGCATGTTGCAGTCCATGGGGTCAAAGAGTCAGACATGACTTAGTGACTGAACAATAATAATTAGTGATATTGAGCATCTTCTCAGGTGCCTCTTAGCCATCTGTATGTCTTCTTTGGAGAAATGGTCTTCCCTGGCGCCTCAGAGGTTAAAGCGTCTGCCTGCAATGCAGGAGACCGGGTTCGATCCCTGAGTCAGGAAGATACCCTGGAGAAGGAAATGGCAACCCACTCCAGTATTCTTGCCTGAAGAATCCCATGGAGGGAGGAGCCTGGTAGGCTACAGTCCATGGGGTCGCAAAGAGTCAGACACTACTGAGCGACTTCACTCACTTGGAGAAATGTGTAGTTAGGTCTTCTGCCCATTTTTTGATTGTGGTTTTTTTTTTTTTTTTAGCTGCATGAGTTGTTTGTATATTTTGTAGATTAATCCCTTGTCTGCTGCTTCATTTGCAAATATTTTCTCACATCCTGAGGGTTGTCTTTTCATCTTGTTTATGGTTTCCTTTGCTGTGCAAAAGTTCTTACATTTAATTAGGTCCCATTTGTTTATCTTTGTTTTTATTTTCATTACTATAGGAGGTGAGTCAAAAAAGATCTTGCTACAATTTATGTCAAAAAATGTTCTGCCTATATTTTCCTTTTAGAGTTTTATAGTGACCGGCCTCACATTTAGATTTTTAATTTGTTTGGGTTTATTTATTTTTTGGGGGGGGTATTTTTGTGTATGTGTTAGGGAGTATTCTAATTTCATTCTTTTACATGTAGTTATCCAGTTTTTCTTTTTTGGCCATGAAGCTTGTGGGATCTTAATTCCCCAACCAGGGAATGAACCTAGGTCCTCAGCAGTGAAAGCGTAGTATACTAACTATAGGACTGCCTGGGAATTCCCTCTTCTGATGTCTTTGGATCCTTTCTTTTCTATTAAGCCCAGAAAGTTCTAGTATCTTAATCTAATTTAATGAAGGCCATAATTGTGGCTCGATGGTAAAGAAAACCTGCCTACTAATGCAGGAGACTCGGGTTTGATCCTTAGGGTCAGAAAGATCCCTTGGGGAAGAAAATGGCAACATAGTCCAGTATTCTTGCCTGGGAAATCCCATGGACAGAGGAGCATTGAGTGCTACCATCCCCGGGGTTGCAAAAGAGTTGGACATGACTTATCAACTAGACAACAACAATAGTAATTTGAGCCCGGTTTCAGTCAACGAACTCAGCAGACCCTAGAGCCATTGCTAACTGATTGAATTAATACACTAAATCCAGAATCTCTAGTGCCGCAAACACATGAATGATTTCAATTTTATATTCCTTCTTCCTTGGTCTAGAACTCACCCCTACAGAGAAATCCTCCAACACTAATGTACTTTAGCAATGTCTTACAACTGTTTCCCTGTGTAAGTGTCTCCTCTGGTGTCAGACATCTTACTCACCTTCCTAGAGTATGTTGCAATCTGACTCTCCCTGTGGATCTAGAGGTAAAGAAGCATTGGCATACCTCTGTAAGGTTGATTTTTTAGTGAAGCCATTACAGAATCTTCAAGCAAGGGGTGGCAAGGGAGGCAAGGAATCACCAGCATCTCAAAGAGGGGAGAAGGGAGTGTTTCAGGTGGCAAAGGGGACTCAGTGGGATTTGAGGGTTTAAGATAATCAAATTCAACCCAAATTACCAGGATGTCCCCATTCCAAGTCTTGGGGTTTTAGATTAACCCCAAGCTTTCACAGATGAGCCCTAATAAAACTGTGGATTCAATTTTTATGATAATTTGGTAATCAGGAGGATGAAACAGTGAGTCTGATTTGTGGTGGCTCGGAGGGTAAAGCATCTGCCTGCAACGCGGGAGACCCCGGTTCGATCCCTGGGTTGGGAAGATCCCCTGGAGAAGGAAATGGCAACCCACTCCAGTACTCTTGCCTGGAGAATCCCACGGATGGAGGAGCCTGGTAGGCTACAGTCCACGGGGTCGCAAAGAGTCAGACACGACTGAGCGACTTCACTCACTTTCTCCCTGAAGCTACAGAAGTTACAGAGCTTGAAATTCTCTAGTTCTCTGGGAAGTCATTTCATTTTTTAAATTAAAAATAATTTTTGAAAGTCTTCATTGAATTTGTTACAATATTGCTTCTGTTTGGTTTTTTTTTGGGGGGGGGGGGAGTATGATCCTAGCTCCCTATCTAGGGATTGAACCTGCACCCTGTGCATTGGAAAGCAAAGTCTTAACCACTGGAACCGCCAGGGAAGTCCCTGAGCTGTCATTTTGCTGGATAGACTCTCCACGGCATTCAGAAGCAATTAGCCCTCTCTATAGCCCTTGTTCTGAGAAGGAAATGGCAACCCACTCCAGTGTTCTTGCCTGGAGAATCCCAGGGACAGGGGAGCCTGGTGGGCGGCCGTCTATGGGGTCACACAGAGTCGGACACGACTGAAGCGACTTAGCAGCAGCAGCAGCATAATCCTTGTTATATCATTCCCACCAGAAGGGTCTAACTTAGCAACTATTTGGTCTAGCAAAGACTTGTCTTCAATAGGAAATTTATTCCCCACTGATATATATTTTTAATTAATTTATTTTATTTTTGGCTATGCTGGGTCTTCGTTGCTGTGCGGGCTTTTCTCTAGTTTCAGCAGGCAGGGCCTACGCTCTAGTTGTGACGTGCAGGCTTCTCATCGCGGTGGCTTCTCCTTGCAGTGGCTTTTCTAGTTGCAGAGCATGGGCTCTAGGGCACTCAAGCCCTAGAGCTTCAGTAGTTTTGGCTCAGGGCCTCTAGAGCGCTGACTCAATAGTTGTGGCACAAGGGCTTAGCTGCTTTGCTGCATGTGGCATCTTCCTGGATCAGGGATTAAACCCAGCTCCTGCATTGGCAGGCGGATTCTTTTTTCACTGAACCACCAGGGAAGCCCCCCACTGATAATTTAAATAACTTTCAATTTCTGCCTAAAACTATCATGATCTCATCCTCCACTAGTGATAACATTATCATTGACTTCAAACAGAATTGGGCCAGATAGCTACTTTTGGGCTCAGTTACAATCTTTGTTAAAGTTTATATAGGAAAACAAACAAAACACTCAAAATATTTCAAGCAATACCTGGATTAAAAGTGGTGCATGTAGAATCACTGGAAGGACTGGAAAAGCAAGAGACAGGGTAGATAGAACACCATTATCTTTAGGTCAACCACTGAAGTTCTAGTCCAGGACAGCGAGAAATTCCTGCTGCTTCCTAGGTTGGAAAATCACAGGATGTGTATCACAGCTGCCTTGCTGCACAAACATGGATGGCTGGTAAGGAATTATTTCATGTCTGCTGCCATCCATATATATATCTGCTGCTGTCAGAAAAACAAGAAAATGGTTTCTACTTTTATTCCATTTTCCAATTCTCACACAAGTGTAACTTGTTGACAGAAGACTAACAACATCTAGAAGCCTGAGCTAAGCTGGGAATTATAGTTCTCTTGCTTCCAGCCCCTATGATCCATAGAGAATAGTCAGGAATGGGGAATAAATGCACACTGCTTCTGTCTTATCCCACGGCAACTAGCACCAAGGATATCTCCCAACTTTTATTAAGGCTGTAATTTCAATTCCAAACTAGTGAAAATCTTCAAAGATATTCAGCCAGGCCTTCCTAGTTCACCACTCACCCCCTACCCCGCCTGCCACACACACACACACACATTTTGCCTACAGTTGTCTGTTTTCTACTTTCCTGCCTCTCTGCCTACTCTCTGTGCCTGTGACTTACAGAACCCAGGGTGTGCAGAATAACACTGAAGATGAAGCTTAGAGGAGAAAGAGGACAGGTTCTGTTTTTCCCTAATCTTAGTACACCTAATGTTCTGTCGTTCACTCTTCCTCATATTAGGAGAGTTGGAATTCTGAAGGCTCATTCTGGTAAAAATCTCAAGAGTTAGCTAGAGAAATTGGATTTCCAAAATATCCAGGTATAAATAATTTTTCAACTAAGGTGACAGTGCAAAATGTATACATTTGTATCTTTTGCATTTTTTATATCACACACACACACACACACACACACACACACACACCCCTCCCGCGGGGGGAGGGAGCAGGGCGGGAAAGGGGATAAGAGAAGAGTTCAAGGCTAGTGTTATGGTTGTAGTTTCAATGTACGATCTCTTTTTAAATACTATCCAGCTCTGTTAGATGCGGAAACCGAATCTCAGAGGTTGGATAACTTGTTCATGATCCCACAACTATATAAAAACTCTCATCTGCGCATATTGGTTTCCAGGAGGTATATGACAGGGAGTTACCCTGAAGTTAATAGAGACTAACCAGCTCTATGAGTTTGGCCTCCCTGTCGGAATCACCTTCCATTTCAGCTGAATCCCTCAGGCACTTCGCCTGTTGCCTCTGGCACCGATCGCAGGGAGGGTCCCGGTCCCTGCATCCACTAGAGATGGAGCAGGAATAATTGAGGATGGAAGGCTCCGCGCGAAGAGCAGGAGGAGCCCGCGGAGGGCCTGAGGAGGGGGTAGGGAAAGGGGGCGGGGCAGGGAAGACCCTGCCCCGCCCTTCCGTTCACTCCCATTGGCCGTGCGTTCACTGGGCCTAACCCACTGCCCACCCCCAGAACGACGCTTAAAGTGTGCGAAGCAGGTGCTTCGAGAGGAGTAACAAGTTTGCGCGCGGGTCCGGGATCGGCGCGGCACCCATTCATTGCCTCTGAACATCCATCTGTCCCTTCGGTCATCCTTCGGGAAGGGGCTTCAGCCACCTGGGGGCAGCCGCCACCCAGGGGACTACGACCAGAAAAGGAGCAGAAAGCCCGGCTGAGCCTCGCGGGCCCAGGCAGGGGACGGTGACGACCACCATGCAGACGTGTGCCAAGGCCTGGGGGCTGCGTCTGGGTTGCGGAGTCGGGGGCGGCCGCCGCCTGGCTGGAGGAACAGGTCCCCGGTGGGCGCCGCGGGGCCGTGACAGAAGTAGCGGCGGCGGGGATAGCGGCGGGGCCGGGGCCTCGCGCCTCCTCGAGCGCCTCCTCCCCAGACACGACGACTTCGCTCGGAGACACATCGGCCCCGGGGACAAAGACCAGAAGGAGATGCTACAGGCCCTGGGGCTGGCGGTAAGGACCCCAACCCGGCTCTCCCGGGCCTCACCCCCGCCCCGCCTTCTGCCCGTACGGCCTCCCGGCCCCCACCAGGAGCCCTGCTTCGCTTCGCTCGGGACCTGCATCCTGGTCCGGGGCTCTGGTGTGGAAGCCAGCGCGCGTGCTCGGTCCGCGTGCCCAAGACTTCTCCCACCAGCTTACTTTCTCCTCCACCAGCTCTTCGCGCCTCAAAAGCGTGTATTTTACAACCTAGTTCGGCCCTGCTGATGAGCTCTAACTTTGCAAGAGAAGGACCTCCCGATTTATCCAATTATCTCCGAAATCCAAGCCAGAGTGGTCGAATTACTGCCCTAATCCCGCCCCGCCCCCCCCCCCCCCCCCCCGGAGTGAATTTTGGTTTGTTAAAGTTGTCCTTTTTAAAAAGAAGCTAAATTAGACCATTTAAGTGAAGTCCCCACAAGCCTTTGTATATGCAAAATACAGAGGTGACTTTTAACTCAGAAGCACTTTCCTCTGCCTTCAGTGTTCACCAGCTTGCATTTTAATTTTAGAGCGTTGATGAACTGATTGAGAAGACCATCCCTGCCAGCATCCGCCTGAAAAGACCCTTGAAAATGGATGACCCTGTCTGTAAGTAACCGGGAGACTCCTTTGCTCTGGCCTGTTTGTCTTCTGTGGTCTCTGAAAGTCCATCTGTGGGTCAGGATTGCTCAGGAGGGAGAATGTTTATTAAGATAAAACAGCGCTGGGTACCGCACCGGGCGGGAGAGGGTGCAATATATTCGGCTCCCTGGAATAGTTCTCTGTCTCAGCGCCCCACAAGGAGCCAGCAAACTTCCTGGGGAGGGGGGTGGGGGGAGGCAGTGCGCAAGCAAGTGCGGAGGATTCCCAACTTGCCAGGCACCTGTCCAGGTATGATTGTCCCATCCTTTGGCTTGGGAGATGTCCTCACTTCTCTGCAGATCGGCATACTCAGAAGGGAAAAAAAAACTGCCTACAGTCTTGCAAATAGGGGATTGACAAAAGTGGGAGACCCAGACATCTGGCCTCCTACCCCGAGGTTATTTATATCACAGTAGTTTCCAATTGTTCCATCTCAGATCCAAATTTTATTATTTATACCCACTGAACGGCACCAGTACTTTTAAAGTCTGAATGATTTTTAAGAAATCTTAATTTACCCATAGACTCTTAGAATTTAAATTTATATTTTAAAATATTTTAATGGTCTCAGGATTATTTGACATCCACGACTGAGCAAGAATTTACACAACAAACGCAAAACTCAAGTGGAGAGGCAGAGCTGAATTTTTTTTTTTTTTTAATAAACAGGAAAGTATTCTCCTGGTTTTGAATCATAAAAATGCTATGTCTTCTGAGGTCAAGGGAAGAGAAGATAATTGATTTGCTTTAGGTCTGAGAACAGAAAAGTTATGTGGAAGGTAGGCTTTATTTTGTTTTCAAGTATACAACTTGAGGTATGAAGCACGTCCAGCCCCCAGCTGACTGATGCTATAATTCACGCTGTGCTGAGGGCTGCTTCCTTTATTGGTTTCAAATCTGAACCATTTCCCTTGATGGAAGGAACCTTGTTTATAGAAGAAAATATGAACTTTTTGTCTGCTTGAACTGATTGAGACCTGGGGATGGTTAGAAGCCTTATCTATTTCAATTTTAGGAAATCAGAATCCTGATTCATTGGATGTTTAGCATAGTTATATGTTTTTGAAGCAAGTCATCAGTGAATATTTGAACAAGTAAATTTCTTCCTGAGTCTTTCAAAATCATAAAATGTTTAGGTCAGCCCTTTTACTATATACTCTAAAATGTTCTTTTAAGAGCATCAGAGTCTAGGAACCATGTCCAAGTTACCTAGCCTCATGGAGTGTCGCTGCTTGTTTCCAGCTGAATAATTTGAACCTTGGGAGATTCCATTTCTCCCCCTTCCTTTGGAAGCAGACTTCTGATAAGTAATTTATAATTTATGTGTAAACTTTAAACCCAGCTTCTGTGAAGTTTGGGGCTGCTTCCATCTGGTTAGACTGAGGAGACTCAGAAAATATTGCACTGGCAGGAGTCTCCTTTGCCCTGAAGTGGATCGGCTCTCCAACAAAGCTTGCTTCTTGGAAGTGAGCTGGGAGTGGGGATAGGGAGGATGGGGTGCAGAATGCATCAAAAAGGTAGCAGTGTTTTACTTTGCAATGGTTATTGAATGTGTTCCACATGGGGGGAGCAAATTGGTACAGGTAACCACTAGTGGAAGCGTTTTCATTTACTAGTGGAGCTGCATGATCCAAACTTGGTTTCACTCGAAAGCTGAGTGCCCGTGTTCTACCATAATCAAAGGAATTCTAGACCAAACGTTTGTTCACTGAGTAGAGAGAAAACTAAGAGCTAGTACATGTCTTAAATCCCTCATTGCTGAGTAACAGAAGATTGTGAGAGCTGTAAGCAGTATGGAGATACTTGGGTTCTTATTCATAACTTTATGATCTCAAACCAATATATAGTACTTAGCATGTCCTGGGCTCTTTTTAAAATGTTTTTCATATATTAATTTAATCCTTATTACAACCCTTTGAGGTAACTATCATTATCAACTTTGACTTAAAATGGACAAACCAGTCCTTCCCCAGTGGTCCAATGGTTAAGACTCTGCGCTTCCAATGCAGGGATCCCTGGTCAGGGAACTAGGATCCCACGTGTGTGTGGCGTGGCCCAAAATAAATACAAAAAGCATGGCATACAGAGGGTAAAAATCATGCCCAAGGTCACCACTGGTAAGCAGTGGAGGCAGAATTCAACCCATACAGTGCAGGCCCTGTTCACACTCCAGTCCTCTTCATTGTCCCCTAAAGTAGAAAATCCTTGTCCTGACGCTTCCTCAGTATCCAGTTTACAGGTGTGCACAAGCCCAACACACTGGAATCACTCCATCAGCTGCCCTAGTGGAAATACTGCAGTGGGCTGAGAGCCCAGGTCTGAGAACACTCAGGCCCACCGCTGGGGCGAGGGAAGGGGTGACAGAGGTGCAGGGTCAGAGCTGGGTGTTGAAGGATGAGTAGTAATGCTCTGTTGGATGACACCAGGGGAGACTGCTATAGCCAGAGGGAATAGATTGTACAGGACAGAGTGGGCTGACAGAGTCAGGGAAGCATGGATTGTTCAGCTGTCACGCAGGAGGCTCCCTGTCCCGTTGGACAGGTAAGGAAGTGCCTTGAAAGAATGCCTTGATCTCAGTCGGCTTCACAGTAAGCCATACTTTAGAGAAACAAACAAAGCTACTTGTTCATCCCATTCAAGTGAACCCCTACCCTCCACTGGCATACACAAAGGAAAAAAACTAGGATTTATGTCAATGGAAACATTCGTCTCTCTGGATGGTGCCATTATGAATGATTTTAGATTTCTTTTTATTCCTCTGCTTTTTTCTAGATTTTCTACAGTAACTATGTATTTATTTTGTAATTAATATAAAGCTTAAATACTTTATGAATCACACCACTCACTTTCAGCTATATGTTTCTCTGTGTAGTATTTTCAGTAAAGTCATCTCCAGTGAACCAGACTGAAGTAGCCCATAACTTCACAGAAGCAGCCAGGCTTCAAGTTTACAGAAAATTGCACATGGTTTATTTTGAGCATGCTTATTAAGAAGAGAGAGGAGACACTAAACCCTTAAATGTTCAAGTTGTTCGACCTGAACTGGGCAGCTGAGCTGTCAGAATGAGACTTTTGATGGACTTGTGACAACCTAATTCTCAAAGCAATATTGTTTAGAGTGATTTTAACAAATGGTTAATGGAGGGCAGTGAGTGAAGGGTGCAGGGTTGTGCAATGCAGCTGCAGGTGGCAACTCTGTCACCCAGGTGACCCACTCCTCTGAACTGACCCCGAGGACACCGACAGGGCATCTGTTCTCCTGGCTGTGGACATCAGTTGTCTTTCAGCTGGGTTAAGTCTGTTGTCAGGTGCAGCCTGCAGTCTGTGACAAATCCCTCCTTTGGCCATTTCTGGCTTCTTGAGATCCCAGCATATGAATTATTATTTCATCTTTAGGATAATTCCAATGGATTCTTCTTATACAACTGTGGAAATAAACAAAGACCAGCCAAATGAGAAAAGCAAAGGCTGTTTATTCTGAACTTGCTATAGGAGTCAGCCTTTTGCTGTACAGGGGAGTAGGACGGCCTTCAGGGACACCCTGTTGGCCTAAGCAAGATGTAGGTAGGCCAACAACAGCAAGTCTTCCAACTAAAGCAGGGTTTTCCTTGTGATTGCTTAAGGCTGTTTGTTCAGGTTTGTCTGGTTGGTTCTAGATTGGAAGCAGGGCCCAAGATTAGTGAAGTTGTCAGTTATTAATCAAGTCCTGGCTCTTTTAGGCCAATTGCTATAGAAGTTATTGTTTATTTTCTGCCATTGTCACTGGAGATAGCAAAAGACAGCTTTCTGCAAGTCTAGTCTGTAGCAAGCTGGCTCAGGGGTGGTTTATTGTGGATTAGGGGGTTGGTTTCCTGAGCAGGTTGCTGCAAATGGTAGGTGAAAATTTTGTAGTTATATATGGTCTGGCCAATGTCTATTTGTATGTTTAGACTCTCATAGTAGTCTGTTGTCCTTATATTTTTGTCATTAATTCTTATGGGGCAGACCCCTGCTGACCTGACTGAAAGCTTGTGCAGTCAACCTATTGTCTAAATTGTAGTGTTTATGTCTATTTACTACTGGTAAGGCATTGCAAGGATAAATGTATGAATAAACATAATCACTATCCTCAGTGGGCTTACATCTTAATGTGACTTGAGTTCAAAAGTTAAAATGTCCAATGTGTCATAAAACTATGAATAAAATACTGTAAATGTACAGAAATGATGTGAAATTGAATAGAAAAATGGATTTCTGAAAGCACTATAAAAAGTTGAAATATATCTTCTATAGATATCTCCTGTATCTATAGAAACAAAGACAATATCTTTACATTGACTATGTATGTTTTTTTTGTGTGTGTATGTAAATATATTATTATAAGAAGGAGAAAACTCAAAAAGGCCGCACCTTCAGTGAGAAAAATAAGATGGCAAAATTCAATGTGCTAGGCATGCCATCTTTGATGGCATCTTAACAGAATAATTACACTGATGATTTGGGGGATTCTTGGATGTTTTTCAGGACCACGAAGCAGTATTTCAATTCTTGGGACATCCTACAATTTAAATAACTTCTGACACTATCTACCTGCATATAGCATCAGACTTCACATATTAACCCTCCAAGACTGCCCCCACTTGAGATGTCAGTCACAAGTCAGGATTGTCACCTGTGCTCCGACCTGTTGTGCTCAGTCACTCAGTTATGTCCACCTCTTTGCAACCCCATCAACTGTAGCTCACCAGGCTCCTCTGTTCATAGAATTTTCCAGGCAAGAATATTGGAGCAGGTTGCCATTTCCTCCTCCAGGGGATCTTCCTGACCCAGGGACCGAATGAGTCTCTTGCGTCTCCTGCATTGACAGGCAGATTCTTTACCGCTGCAGCACTGACTAATGAGCTATAAGTTGGATCCCTTCCTGTGGTTCGATTAATTTGCTAGAGTGGCTCATGAAATACACAGAAATGTTTCCTTATGTTTACCAGTTTATTAAAAGGATATTATAAGGGATACAGGTGAACACCTAAATGAAGAGATACATAGGATAGGCAAAAGGAGAAGGGGGTGGCAGAGGATGAGATGATTAGATAGCATCACCAATTCAATGAACATGAATTTGAGTAAACTCCAGGAGATAGTGAAGGACAGGGAAGCCTGGCATGCTGCAGTCCGTGGGGTTGGACATGACTTAGAGACTAAACAACAACAACATAGGGTGGGATCTGAAAGGGTCCCAAGCACAGGAGCTTTTGTCCCCGTGGGACTGGGGTACATCCCAGCACAGGAATTAGTAGCCATTCTAGAAACTCATCAAATCTGTTGCTTTTATAGAGCTTACTCTTCAGCTCCTCTGCCCTTCCTGCTTCTAGAGGTCAATGGCCCTGAGAGTTCCACCTTTCTAATCACTTGGTCTTTCTGCTGACCAGCCCCGTCCGAGGCTATTTAGGGACCCCACCATCATCTATGACACCACCCTTATAGCAGAAAGTGAAGAACTAAAGAGCCTCTTGATGAAAGTAAAAGAGGAGAGTGAAAAGTTGGCTTAAAACTCAACATTCAGAAAACTAAGATCTTGGCATCCAGTCCTATCACTTCATGGCAAACAGATGGGGAAACAATGGAAACAGTGAGAGACTTTACTTTTTGGACTCCAAAGTCACTACAGATAGTGACTGCAGTCATGAAATGAAAAGACGCTTACTCCTTGGAAGGAAAGCTGTGACCAACCTAGATAGCGTATTAAAAAGCAGAGATATTTTCTTTGCTAGCCAAGGTCCATCTAGTCAAAGCTTTGGTTTTTCCAGGAGTCATGTATGGATGTGAGAGTTGGGCTATAAAGAAAGCTGAGCGCTGAAGAATTGATGCTTTTGAACTGTGGTGTTGGAGAAGACTCTTGAGAGTCCCTTGGACTGCAAGGAGATCCAACCAGTCCATCCTAAAGGAAATCAGTTCTGGGTGTTCGTTGGAAGGACTGATATGAAGCTGAAACTCCAATATTTTGGCAACCTGTTGTGAAGAACTGACTCATTTGAAAAGACTGATGCTGGGAAAGATCGAAGGTGGGTGGAGAAAAGGATGACAGAGGATGTGATGGTTGTCCATCAACTTGATGGACATGAGTTTGAACAAGCTCTGGGTGTTGGTGATGGACAGGGAAGCCTGGTGTGCTACAGTCCATGGGGTCGCAAAGAGTCCGACACAACTGAGTCACTGAACTGAACCTCATCTATTTGAAGATACCTAGGTGTGCTCAGAAGCGCTTGTTATGAATAACACAAGATACTCCTGTCACTCAGGATATACACAAACACAAAGACTAGTGATACTTTTTATTATATCAGATAATGTCAGACAAATAGCATGTGGTGGTGTATCCCAATAGAAGTGGAAAAGTGAAAATAGTTAAGAGATGCATTCTAAAATAAATTATAAACAGTTTTTTTCCCCTTCCTTTTGAAATTAGAACACCAAGTGAGAAATGTCACTCTTTGTAAAGTATCATTTTAAGCATTAACATGTTTTGGTCTATCAACCTAAATACAGAGGTAAACTGAATAAAGAACCTAAATAAAGAGGTAAGCAAGCTCAAATTACCAGAAATTTGAGTTTATTTGGGAGTAGTAGAGGAATTACAATTTGGGAGACACATGCTATAGAAGCTGGAAAGTTAGTTGAAAGTCTAGGGCAGGCTCTGTTTGTGGGTAGGGAGCACAAAGAGAGGGCCATCCAGCCAGAACCCAGACGGTAAGTTTGTTGACTTGTGTATGGAGAGATTTTTGGTGGATCTTCATTGGTCTCAGATAAGTCCCAGCCTTCTAGAAATCAGGTATTTACAGGAAATCAGTCTCTCAGTTCTCAAGTTTCAGTCTTGAGGGAGCATGTGTGAGATTCTCCATTTTCATATCCTTAGATTCCATTTTGGATTGGAATCCTTTCACAGGACTTTCTTATTTTTTGACATACAAAGACACAAACATGCTGACATAAGGTGATGAGGTGCCAAATAGGTCATGCAATTGAGACAAAGGACTTAAAATATAAAACAATTTTTTCCCCTTCATCTTGGTAAAGGATCAAGGGATTCATCCAGCATTATCAAAGATTTTATATACATGAAATTCTTTAACAATATTTTAAAGTATTGGCTCTTCTTTGGAAAAGTTGCTTTATTCCTTATCTCTTGCTTTATAAGAAATTACTACAGGACTCTGGCTTAAAACAATGAACATTTATTATCCTCATAATTTCTGAGGTCGGGGATCCGGAAGCAACTAAACTAGGAGGATCTGGCTCTGAGTCACTCATGAGGTTGTGTGGTCTCACTCCCACACTGGTGGATGTTCAACCAGAGCTAGAGGAACCAGTTCCAGGAGGGTTCATTCACATGGCTGGCAAGTTGGTGCTGGCTGTTGGGGGGGTGGTGGGCTGGTGCCCCCTCACACAGGTCAGTCCACATTCTACTTGAGTGAGTGTCTTCACAGCATGGCAGCTGGATTCCTGCAGAGCCAGTGATTCAAGAGAGAAGGAAAGCCAGGCAGAAGATATCCCTTTTATAACCTCGTCTTGAAAGTCCTATAGCATCGTTTATTTCATGTTCTGTTCATTAGAGTGAGTCATTAAGATTGGTCCAAATTCAAGGGAAGGGGAATTAGTTTCTACCTTTTGAAGGGAGGAGTGTAAACAAGATTACAGACGTAATTTTTTAAAATAGACATTCCTTTTCAGAGCAGTTTTAGGTTCACAGCAACACTGAGCAGAAAGTACAGAGAGGTTCCGTATAAGCCCTTGCCTCCACATATGCAGAGACTCCTTCACTGTCAACATCCTCCACCAGAATGGGACGTTTGTTATAACCAGTGAACCTACAGAGACATATCATCATCACCCAGAACCTGTAGTTCATGTTAGGGTTCCCTCCTGGTGTTGTACATTCTGTGAAATTAAGCAAATGTATACTGACATGTAGCCACCATTATAGTAGCATAAAGGGTGTTTTCACTGCCTTGAAGGTCTTCTGCAAACATATTTTTTACACTACAACATTCATCTAAGTTAGCATATACTTAGTATTATAAATGATAATGAATTTTACCTAACTTTAAAAAAATATTCAGTGCTATAAAAATGAAATCAGTTATACCATGTTTTAAACATGGCATTACTCTTGAGGACTGTTAAGGTACATAGGGCCATTTGCTCATACCCTAAATCTCCCAGCCTAGTCCCCTTCATTACCGTCGGGTTATAAGCTACTGTCCCCAAATCTACATCTATGACCCTCTCCATCTACTTTCATTCCTCATTTATTGAAAAACTTCATTAGAAAATAAGATACTGTTTAGGCACTGAGAATGCAAGAGTCAGGAGGTAAAGGGTGATAAAGATTCCTGACTGTAGGTTCAGATACTGAATAGCTCCTCAGGTCTACAAAAAGGGTGAATGCTTGGAATTGTAGACATGCATGGTTATTTGAGGATGGTGAGTAAACTACGTATAGAATATTGAGCTGCAGAGATGTATAGAAAGCAAGGTATGGAGGGCCCAAAGCTGTGATAAAGAATTTGTTTTCCTGTACATAATGGGGAGACATTGACAGTTATTACAGAAGGAAGTAATATATTCAAATTGTGTTTGGCTGAGTGCCTCTGAGATACAGGCAAGGAGACCAACTGGGAACTTATTGGAGAGGTTAGAGGTGAAATTTTAAATGTGCGTTAGTTCAGGTCTACCAGGAAGCAGTCGCTACAAGGATATTAGATATGCAAAAGTGGGAGCAGGGGAAGACTGGGGAGCTTTTAGATTGTGATGCAGGTCTGACTGTGGTGGAGAAGATGGATGAAAGGAGAATTGGGTAAGAAGAATCAGAGACTGCAACACAGATCTAAATTTTTGGTCAGTCTGAGTTGAGTCCTGGAGCCAAAGTCATCCACCGGAGGAGTCCCACATCTTTACAGAAGTGGGCCTGCGTTAGTTCTACTGGGCTTAGTAATTGGCTGGAAGTAGCCTGGGAAGCATGCTTTGGTACAAACATGGTGGTTGGCCCAGAGGGGCAGCAGGTTGGACTGTAGGTCAGTTTCTAGGCTGAGTGTCTTGGGGGTGATGGTGATATTAACAGCATGAACAGGGAGAAGAGGAGGTCCTGGAGGAAGACGAGACCGTGAGCCTTGTTTGAGCAAAATTGAATTTGAGGTGTTGGTGGAATATGCATTTGAAGAAGCTAAAGCAGTAGTTGAAAATACAAGTCTAGAGCTCAAGTGAGAGACTAGAAATGGAGTTACAGATTTAGTGACTCTTCTGAATGAATTAATGAGAATGAGCAAGATTTCCTAGTGATGTAGTATTGGGAAGAAAGTAGAAGCCAGGACATGGGGAAATAGAGCATGGAAAAGAATGGATTGCAGAGTAGCCTGAGATGAAGTAATCCAAGAGGCCAAAGGATAAATGTGAAGTCAGGGCTTGTGGATTTAGGGTCAAATTCTGAACTTTTCTTAGGCATCAGGGAGAAGGTCTACCTGATGACGTTAGGACACTGCGGTGGGAGGAGTTTAGGGGCTGCCTGTCTGCTGATCTGAGTGAGAGACAGAAAGGGTGAGACTGAGTGTTAGAAAAGTGAGAAAGTGACCATCTGGGTCGTGAGGAACCTAGATCACCTTGCATGGAAGACCTGCTGAGATTTTTTATGAGTTGTTTTTTTTTTTTTAACTGTGTTGGGTCTTAGTTGCTGTGCGCAGGCTTTCTCTAATTGCAGAGAGTGGGGTCTTCTCCAGTGGTGGTGCATGGGCTTCTCATTGTGAGGGCTTCTCTTGTTGTGGAGCACAGGCTCTAGGCACATGGGCTTCAGTAGTTGCAGCATGCAGGCTCAGTATTTTGTGGCTTGCTGGCTCTAGGGCATGTGGGCTTTGGTAGTTGCAGCGCTTGGGGTCATTAGCTGTGGCTCGAGGGCCCTGGAGCATGCAGGCTTCAGTAGTTGTGGCACACTGGCTTGGTTCCTCAGCATGTAGGGTCATTCCGTACCAGGGATGAAACCCCTGTCCCCTGCATTAGCAGGTGACTTCTTATCCATTGCGCCACCAAGGAAGTTCCCTGCTGAGATTTGATGCCTTGAATCTATAAAAAAGTTTGCGAGGGTCCCCTCACCCAACATCATTTAGTGACAGGGGAGCAGAAATAGAGAAATTGGATGTCTGAGTTTAGCTGAGGTGGAGGATTGGTGAAGTCAAGTGGCCAAGGACTTCAAGGCCCGCACAGGCTGGGACATGTGAGGCACATTGGGGTGGAAGCTCAGTGAGCATCTTATGGGAATAAGAGTGGGGCCCTGACCTGCTAACCTGAGTCAACTCAGAGCCCTAACAGGGCTGGTCAACAGTGAGGTTGTGAGCTGCTTGTCGGGGGGTAGGTGCTCTGGCTTTTCTATTCCTTATGTCCTCTTTTCCCCCCACCAAATGACACTGTGCTTTGCTTTTAGAAATCTTAGGTCTGGTTTTGACTGCAGAGGTTTGTTTTACTTGTTAAATGTTCAGTATTTTAATAAAAATGCAAACTGGGTGTTTACTTTGTAAATATCATGAATATACTAACTGATTAAACAATAAGGAAAGAAAATTTCGGAAAACATGAAATTATTGCAGTCACTGCATTATTTCACAGAACTTGCTTCATAGCTGCAAGTTTCTATTTAGAAATGTTTTTCTGAAGCTTGTGCCTTTAGGGATGTGAGAACAATTTGCACATTGATTTGTCTTAGTGGATTCTGTAGTGCGTGACTTATTGTGAATATTGAGCTAACTCTCTGTGGGGGTTTAGGTGAATTTTCATTCTCTTGCATTTTCTGAGCACCTACTGTGTGCCTAGCAAACCATTATGCCCCTGCTCATGAAGAGGTTATAATTTAGTTGGTGGGATTCTGGGGTGGATTACAAATTTCTCCACATGCCTGTATCCTTTGTGTATCTCCTGGGTGAGAAGGTAGAACTGTAGAGACAAAGAGCCATCAGAAACGTGGATTGGACACGCGTTGGCTCTTCTAAGCTGGAAGTACCTGACAGAGGGTTCTAATTCCTGAGGGTCATGAGGGGCTAGGTGAGGTTGGGTGTTAATTGGCTGAGCAAGAAGATGGGAAAGAACCTGGCAGGATTGGGGGTGGGGCATCAGGCCTGTGTGGTGCTGCCCAGACCACGTCCTGATAAGTGGGATGGGCTCCCCCCTGCCAGTCTTGCAGAGTTTTCAGTTTAAAGAGTTTCCATGTCCTTCTGCAGCCCACTCCAGTATTCTTGCCTGGGAAATCCCATTGACAGAGGATCCTGGCAGGCTACAGTGCATAGAGTTGCAAAAGAGTCGGACACGACTTAGCGACTGAACGACAGCAAAATTCTTCATTATGCAGAACTTATGGGCTGGTTTACCTTCCTGGACTGAACAGACTGTGGTTGGGCAATTTCTTCTCCAGGGAAAGAAACTTGACAGATAAGAGGGAGTAGGGTTTATGGGCTGAGTAAGTGGGGTTAAGCCTGGCTTAATCCCACTTATTTATGGAGGAGGGAGAAAGGTGACGTTAGAGAAAAGCTGCACATGGGAATGGAGTTGCACATGAGGGCAAATTCTGGCTTCCACTCAGGAAATCAGAAAATCCTGATATATGCTATCATCCACGGTTTGTTTATGTTGAATTGTGAGCCCCTGACCCCACCTCATGGTTCCTGAGCAGCTTTGAATCCAGGGATCTACAAGTTGGCAAGAAAATTGCTAAGTCAGTCTCTGTCCTCACATTCTAGCCCCAGCTTTTCCCTGCACCCTCTGGCAGAAAAAGGCCTTTCTGGGCAAATTCAAATATGAGTTTGTTGGTTTCCAGTCCTGCTGATTTCCTTGGAGTCCTTTTCTGAGCATCTTGCCAAGCACATGAAGGGCAGGGCGTGGGAGGATGGCTCTTGCTGGTTGAGTGGCTGCTCCATGCTGGGTGCTGCTGGGCTGCGTGGAAAATGCTCTGAGGACAACCAGCCACTGCAGGGACTGTAGGTATCTTCACCAATGTATTTCACAAGGAGGATTTTGTTCTGTGCATAACATTTTAATTTAAAATTTTTGAATAAATAACACAGGCATATTGTCTCGAACTCAAAAGCATGAAAAGATACACAGGGAAAAGCAAGAAGCCTTCTCATTTATCAGTTTCTTAAGAATCATCCCAGAGCTATTCTGTTAACATATAATATGCATATACATTTATTTTTAATATAAATGGTAGAATTAGATATACTCTGTAATAACTTAGGCATATTATTTTTAGATTGTCTAAAAAGCAAAAGCAAATCATTTTCCCATATGACTGTGGCAAAAACAATCATCATACTGAGTGTTTGGGGAATGTGTTAAGAGTGGGGAATAATGTGTATGTATTTGTATTCGTGTGTGTGTGTTGGAGTGTAACAGGTATCTTGACCCATATGGCCTACCTGCTTATTCTAATGACATTTTCCCAGTTTTTGTCAAAGTTGACATATGTGTGAAATTAAAACCTAGACCTAGCAATTTAACAGCTAAATCAGCTTATTTTCTATCAGAAAGTATATTTGGAGTAGTGGTTGGTACAAAGTTCTCCTTGATATTTTAGGTGCAAATGACAAAGGAAAGGCTCTTCTGTGGGATTATGGAAGGAGGAAGCATTTGTTCTGAATTCTGAGAAGCAGAACAGTGAGAGACCCACCTGCAGATTCTTGGGGAGTGGTACCCAGGTCACTGCACTCTGTTCCTGGTACAGTAGGACCAGGGCATTATGCAATGTGCTGAGGTAGAGGAGTAAGCAAGGTCAGAAGCAGACATTTATTCCACAGGAAAAGAACTTACTGTTCAGATCGCTGAAGGATTGAGGACTTTCATGGCTGGGAAGGCACAGGACTGGCTGCTCTATGAGGCCCTCGGCAGGCATCAGGGTGTCTCTAAGTGGTTTTGTATTTTCTATTGGAGTGTAGCTGGCTTACAAAGTGCTGTTAGTTCCTGGTGTACAGCAAAGTAATTCAGATACGTTTATATGTGCATATGTACAAAGTAATTCAGATACACTTATATGTGTATATGTATGAATTATATTGTTTTTCATGTTCTTTTTCATTATGGTTTATTATAGGCTATTGAATATAGTTCCCTATGTTAAACAGTAGGACCTTGTTTATCCCTTGAAGTGTTTTTTAATGATCCCCTATCTCATTTCCTCCCTGGTTTGTTTCATTGTCCTTCACATTCAGGAATATGGTTGCTGGAACTGGGCCTGTTTACAGGAGGAAGCTGCTTTTGTCAAGTTGGAAGGACAAGAGTGAGGAATGTGCGCTGCTTTGGGGTTCACTCTGGGGAGAAGTTGATCTTGTTTCCTCTCCTCTTTGTCCACACAGCTTTCCTTGGGCTGTGCTGTCCAGCATTTGTATGACACAACTGCCTTTTTAAAATGCTTGTCTTACTATACGGGGGGAGAAAGCTGCCACTTTGGAATGAAGCATCCCACGCTATTTTATCTAGAAAGGAATTCATTTCCAAGGAAGAAAGGAATGTAGATCTGTTGTGAAGTACAATGGGGTACTTTGCATGGTTAGGATTGGGGCTTTTATTTAGACCGATCATGACCCCAGACTTGCTCTTAGAGACTGTTTCTGCTGTGTTCCATTTCAGATTGGTTCAGCAGTAGACCACTGATAGTGGACTTTCCCTTTTTCTCCCCTTTTCTCCAGGCCTGTTGAATCTTGGCATCACTTAACATATTAACTCAAACTCTGGGCTCCTAAATGCACTCACTGAGTTGGCTCTTGTGCTGATTGGACCAAAGTAAGATTTCATTAGTAGGTATGAGAAATGGTGACCAGTGAACAAACAGAAATAATTCAGACACTCACTAAGTTGTGTGTTTTGAAAGTGTTTTTTATTAAATATGACTGGTAAAGTCTGAGGTCTAGATTTTTTAGATAAAATTGATTTTTATTGAGATACAATTGATTTACAATGTATACAGTAAAATGATTCAGTTATATATCAGTACATATTACTGAGTTCTTTTCCATTATAGATTATTAGAAGATACTGAATATAGTTCCCTGTGCTATACAGTAGGTCCCTGTTGTTCATCTATTTTATATATAGGAGTGTATATCTATTAATCCCCAATTCCCAATTTATCCCTCCTTCTTCTTTTCTTTTTGGTAACTGAAAGTTTGTTTACTGTGTTTATGAGTCTATTTCTCTTCTGTAAATAAGTTCATTTGTATCATTTTTTAAACCACACATATAAGTGATATCATATAGTATTTGTCTTTCTCTTTCTCTTTCTGATTTAGTATGTTAATCTCTAGGTGAGGTCTTGATTTTATCACAGTAAGAAGTAGCTTAACTCTGTTCTTCAAGTCACAAACTGTCTTGGCTTCTATCCGGTCATGATGAGCAATGGACGAGTGAATGGTAAAGTTTTCTCAGACCATATAACTTTCAGAAGCATGACCAAGTACTTGCCCTACTCTTGGTGGTTCACCAGTGTCCATTAGCTTGTTGTACAAATTCTACTCATTCTATCAACTCACTGTGTTCCCAGTAGAATGTAAAATTCATTGTCAAGACCAGGCTATGATGAGGACCAATCAAGGAATACAGTTGTCCCTCAGTATCCAGGAGGGATTGGTTTCTGCCCCCCTCCCCCACCCTACCCCCACGCCTCCCACCCCTCACGGATACCAAAACTGTTAGATGTTCAAGTCCCTTATATAAAATGGTGCAGTATTTGCATATAACCTACACACAACCTCCCCATATACTTTAAGTCATCCCTAGATTACTTACAATATGTAATACAATGTAAATAGCAAGAAGAGATAAGAAAACTTTTCTCAGGGATCAATGCAAAGAAATAGAGGAAAATAATAGAATGGGAAAGACTAGAGATTTCTCCAAGAAGATTAGAGATACCAAGGGAACATTTCATGCAAAGATGGGCACAATAAAGGACAGAAATGGTATGGACCTAACAGAAGCAGAAGATATTAAGAACAGGTAGAAAGAATGCACAGAAGAACTACACAAAAAAGATCTTCATGACCCAGATAACCACAATGGTGTGATCACTCACGTAGAGCCAGACATCCTGGAGTGCGAAGTCAAGTGGGCCTTAGGAAGCATTGTTACAAACAAAGATAGTTGGAGGTGATGGAATTCCAGTTGAGCTATTTCAAATCCTAAAAGATGATGCTGTTAAAGTGCTGCTCTCAATATGCCAGCAAATTTGGAAAACTCTGCAGTGGCCACAGGACTGGGAAAAATCAGTTTTCATTCCAATCCCAGAGAAAGGCAATGCCAAAGAATGTTCAGACGACCACACAGTTGCACTCATCTCACATGCTAGCAAAGTAATGCTCAAAATTCTCCAAGCCAGGCTTTAATAGTATGTGAACTGTGAACTTCCAGATGTTCAAGCTAGATTTAGAAAAGACAGAGAAACCAAAGATCAAATTGCCAACATCTGTTGGATCATTGAAAAAGCAAGAGAGTTCAAAAAAACATCTACTTCGGCTTTATTGACTACACCAAAGCCTTTGACTGTGTAGATCACAAGAAACTGGAAAAATAGAGATGGAAATCCCAGGCCACCTGACCTGCCCCCTGAGAAATCTGTATGCAGGTCAAGAAGCAACAGTTAGAACCAGACATGGGACAATGAACTGGTTCAAAATTGAGAAGAGTGTATCAAGGCTGTATACTGTCTCCCTGCTTGTTTAACTTAAATGCAGAGTACATTAAGTGAAATGCTGGGCTGGATGAAGCTCAAGCTGGAATCAAGATTTCTGGGAGAAATATCAATAACCTCTGATATGCAGATGACACCACCCTCATGGCAGAAAGTGAAGAAGAACTAAAGAGCCTCTTGATGAAAGTGAAAGAGGAGAGTGAAAAAGCTGGGCTTAAAACTCAACATTCAAAAAACTAAGATCATGGCACTTGGTCCCATCACTTCATGGCAAATAGATGGGGAAACAGTGGCAACAGTGAGAGACTTCACTTTCTTGGGCTCCAAATTCACTGCAGATGGTGACTGCAGCCATGAAATCAAAAGACACTTGCCCTTTGGAAGAAAAGCTATGACAAACCTAGACTGCATATTAAAAAACAGAGACATTACTTTGCCAACAAAGGTCCATCTAGTCAAAGCTATGGTTTTTCTGGTAGTCATGTATGGATGTGAGAGTTGGACTCTAAAGAAAGCTGAGTGCCAAAGAGTTGATGCTTTTGAACTGCGGTGTTGGAGAAGACTCTTGAGAGTCCCTTGGACTGCAAGGAGATCAAACCAGTTAATCCTGAAGGAAATCAGTCCTGGATGTTCATTGGGAGGACTGATGCTGAAGCTCTAATATTTGGGTCACCTGATGCAAAGAACTGATTCACTGGAAAAGCCCCTAATGCTGGAAAAGATGGAAGGCAGAAGGAGAAGGGGATGACAGAGGATGAAACAGTTGGATGGCATCACTGACTCAATGGACATGAGTTTGAGCAAGCTCTGGGTGTTGGTTTTGGACAGGAAAGCCTAGTGTGCTGCAGTCCATGCAGTCACAGAGATGGATGCGACTGAGAGACTGAACTGAACTGAACTACATACAACCGCCCCATATACTTTAAATCATCCCTAGATAATTTATAATACCTAATACAATGTAAATGGTATATAAATAGCTGTAATTGCAATGTGAATGCTATCTAAATAGTTGTAAATATGATGTAAATGATATGTAAATAGGTGCCAACACATGACAAAATCAAATTTTGCTCTTTAGAATTTTCTGAAAAGTTTTTTTTCTGAAAGTTTTTGATTCTTGGTTGAACTCCACAAATTTGGAAGTTGTGGATCCTGGAGGGCCTGCTGTGTTCACATTGGCCCCAAGCTAGGTGGGGACAGAGCCCACAGGAGCTTGGAAAGTTTGATCCTGTAGCGATTAGAGTATGTCTGTTGCAGGATTAAAAACTTGTATGTCTCAAGTTTGAACTTATTTATGCTTCTCTTATCTATAATTAATTATTTTGCTCTTCTTTTATGCTAATTGGCCTCTAAATTTTTTCAAGTGTTTTATCCAGGTGTGTAAGATGTTGGCAACTGTGAGTGGTGCTGATATGTATCTGGAGGCCCTGAACTGATGTAGGATGTGGCGGTGGGTCCCTGGCTAGTATAGGAGGTGGTGAAGGCATACATGCAGGACAGGACGAGGGAAATAGGAGGCTGTAAGAGGCAGGAGGCTGCAGAACCAATGGACAAGAAAGGCACCGTGCTGTCACTGAGGTTCTTTCACTGAACACATGAACTTGCACTAACATCTTCAGCCCTGCTGGGAGGTTGGGGAGAATGTGTTTTTTTGCAAAAGGAAAAAGTCAGTTTCCTCCACTATTCTAGTTGAAAGTTTAGGGTCTCCAGATAAACATCAGCATCTCTCATAGCAGCCCCTGATGTTTTACGTACTTGTCTAGGTTCTAGGGATTAGGACTTCAGCATATCTTTTTAGAGGGTACAGTTTAACTCACAACACTCCCTGGCCCATCTCCCTCCTGGATTATTGTGCTGGCCTCTTACTATCTCTCCCTATTTTCAAAGTCTCCCCTCTGACCCATCCACACTACCAGTAGAATCATCTTCTATTATGTGGGGAAAAATTATATTATTCAATATTCTTTATCTCTCAAAGGTTAACTCTTGATTTGACAAAGTCCTTCAAAGACTATTCTCATTTGAGAGCTGGACCTTTTGTCCTCCTGGCATAATATGAAACAGGGACCTGTCCTCCTTGCACAGTATCTTAATTGAAGCTGGCCTTGCTGAGTTGGGTGTCTGCCAGGCACTACTAATTAATCTCCCTTCCTACTGGGCTTCTCAATCACTGTACCCTAAGAAGACTTTGGAAAGTGATTGCATTTCTTGCATGATTATTCCTAAAGATACTGTACTTAGGTATTTCCTCAGATATTGTTTTATTGTATGTTCACTTTTATGTCCTAAACTTTCAGTGGAAGAAGGCAAGATTGTCCATCATAAGGCAGTTGGGTTATATTTACTCATGAAATTGATACTTACAAACTGATACTTCTCTCTTTTATTAGCCTAGTCTGACAAAATGACACATCTCTCGTGAATTTATTTACTGTGAAAACAAATGGGATGGGAGGGCACGGCCAAGGGTGAAAATGTTTTCATTGAGGATGAAGGAGGATTAATGAAAATAATAGTCACTTAGAGTTCAGTAGAATTAAAATATTGGGAAGCATTTTCCTAGCCAGTTTGCCATCTTAGATGGCTGTGCCTAGATTTGTAACAATAAAATCAATAAATTCCAAGATTTAGTGACTGAGTCCCTAAGATCTTAAAGAGGACAGACATTTGCCTAAGTAGCTAAATCTCAGTTAAACTTTAGTAGCTATATGCGTATGATCTAACTATATGCAGAGGGGCAGGGAAAGAAGCATGTAGGTCATCTGTATCTAGAAAGTAGCTTTCAGTGTAAGTGCTATAAATGTAGGAGATCACAGTCTGGCCCATCGGGAAAAGTATTGAAGTTGGAGTTCAACTCGGTAGTTAATTTAAAGCTGCGTAGCCTTAGGTGAGTGATCCTCTTCAAGCCTCAGTTTCCAGAGCTACGTGGAAGGCATTTGGTACAATTCCTGGCAAAGAGTAAGTGCTTAAAATGTCAGATGCCAATTATTATTTTGTTATTATATGAATGACCCAAAACAGGGTCTTGCCTGTATCTGAGAACTTTTATAATTACTCCTTAATTACCTTAGTGCCTTAAGGAAAATGCTGGTTAAAATTGCACGTGGTTCTTTTACTATAATCGATATTTTCTTGGTTGAGTGAAGGGTCTTTTATAAGTTATAGCTATAAGTGATCAGCTACTTATAAAAGACCCTTCATATGTGTTATTTAAGACCTACCAACTATTGGCATAAGGCAACTTAAAAGGGTAAATACTATTTGCTAAGAGCAGAAATTTTATTTAGTGTAAATAAAACATGTGAAGGGAGCAGAAAAAACCTGGAATGAGGCAAGTGTTAAAAATTGAGAAATTCTGACAAATAACACCAAAAAAAGAAGAGCCACAAAAAACTCTGAAGAGTAACTGAGGGCTGTGTGGCAATTTTTTTTTCCCAGATTTCTGCATCTAGTTCTTAGTGTTGCTAAGAGGATGATTCTTATATTTTCCATATAGCTATTCTCCTCATGTCAATATTGAAAAAAATTAGGGCTTTAAACTATACCTAGAGCTCTCTTTTGAGATGTTTTCTCTCTGTAACATTTCTTTCTTTCCCACAATCAGGTGAAAATGAAATCCTTGCAACTCTGCATGCCATTTCCAACAAGAATCAAATCTGGAGATCGTATATTGGCATGGGCTATTATAACTGCTCAGTACCACAGACAATTTTGCGGAACTTACTGGAGAACTCAGGATGGTAATGTATTTCTTGATGAGAAACACGAGTGCTGTGATTTGATTTACATGACTCTTCTGTGCCCCAGCTTCTCCCACTCCCCGCCAAAGTCTCAGAACTTGCCATTGTGTGTTGCTCAGGGCACAGGCTAGACTGGGTGGGAAGCACATCATCTTTGTGTCTTTTGTCTGCTTTTGCATAAGCACACAGGTTGTGCTGGTTGGTGCGGACATTTGTCCTAGATACAGTGATTCACCTCCCATCATTAGAGGAGCCAGATCTGGCCTAATCACTCCTGCATTGCTGTTAGTTTCAGATTGTTCATTTCTTTATTAATAGGAGAACAGGAATAAACTGTCCAAGAACTAGTGTTTTTGCCAAGTGTGTGTGTGCACGTGTGTGTATTTGTGTGTGCGTGCATGCATGCACATGCGGAAGTATTTGTATTGCTGAGGGCTTCGTTTCCACTGGGGTATTGGTAAAAGTTTGGGTGGTAAGCTCTGAGTTTGATTTCGAAAGCAAATGGCCTGTCTCCTCCTCCTTACAAAACAAGCCTCAAGAGTACATGAATGGACTGCACATTCCAGCCGTCTGAATACTGGCCAGCAGTCTCGGCTCTTGGTGGCCGAACAGAACATTGGCCATATTGCTTCCTGGCTGTGAGCGGGTGTGTTCATTTACTTTAGAGCCCCAGAGTTTTGAGAGGTGGACAGTGCTGTTTGCTTTTCAGTCCTGGTTTTGGGGTGATTTTAAATATTGTTCCTTTGTATTCTCCGAAAGCTGATCTGAACCAGAGGGTGATACTGGCCCTTGCCAGCCAGGACAGGGCGGGCTGTGCACATGAGGGTGGGTAGACTTCACATTATCACCCTTCTGAATGGTTGTCATAGAGATGGAACCAACAAATTCCGCTGACGTGAGGTGAAAATAAATGAGTAACATAGCCTCCAGAGAATACAAACATTTGGGCTCTTACAAGAAAATTTACATTAGGCCTAGATTATACTTTATGGGATCTACTTTTGAAATTTTCAGTTGTTGATAATATCAGTTAACTAATATCAAAACATTTACATTTTCCTTGTGACTGTTTCTGTTTTGTATAATGATGGCACTGGAAATGAATGAAAGAATCTCATGAATGTATGTCCTACTGCAATTCCCTCCCCCCACCTCCAGTTTTTTGGTCACAATCATAAAGAATGCTGATTATTTTGGAATAAATGTTAATGCCATGTTGAATGTATCAAGCATCCTTTTTAAACAGGACATAATGCCTTCTTGGATATGCAGATACTTTTTGTTTTTTAATATTCAGATACATCTAGGAAGAGAAACCAATTGAGTTAAAATCAGTTGGAACATAGAAGTTGTAGATCACAGATGTTTTCTTGATCACTGGTTGCCTGAGGCAACTAAACCCTTTTATGTAGGATGGCAGGCCCTGTGCTAGCATATTTCTCCTGAAATGAGGGTTTATTTAGTGTCTCCAGGCTTGAGACTCACCCATCTGAGTTCATTAATAAATGATTTTTAAGACTATTTATGCCTGTTTAGTAGTGTTTAAAAAAAAGTGTGGACAATAAAAGTTTATAAGTAAAAGTAGTAGGATCATATAATTATCATCTTTGCAAGAAAATAATTTTAAAGCTTTCAGCTTTTAGCAGTGCTAATTAGCATCAGCCTAAGGAGAAAAAGGCTGAGCAAGGGAGGGGAAACATCACATCCCAAAGTCTGTTAGCCAAGGATTAGTACCGTCTTAGGTATGAAGGACTGTGCTTGGGAGGTTTGGGGGTTTTTCCTATCGGTAATTGGGAACCCATCCCCGTTCGAGCAGCAAAGTTAAACACATATTTGCACCAGAAATATTTGATAATTTCCTGTTTTAGGCACTGGGCTAGGCTAGTAAGACAACAAAGAAATGAGTGGATATAGGATGACACAAAGAGCATGCGTAACATAATCATCAAAAAAAAGATAGTGAACATGTTCCTGACACACAGAAGATAGTTAATAAATAGTAGCCAATGTCTTTAATATTTAGAACATAGCAAATAAAAAGAAAGTAAAGATTACATTAATCTTTCCACCCAGAGAAAACTACTGTTTACATTTTGGTTCACACATTTCTATAAATTTACAAAACCAGGATTGTGGAATCTTATTATTTTACTTTTAAAATTAATGTATCATGAACATCTTCTAGTCAGGAAATCTTTTATATATCATTTTCACAACCCATAGTGTTCTATGCATGTTCTCTGATTTATTTAATCATTGTCCTTTTAGTAGACAGTCTGTTGCTCACTTTTCAATATTACATTCAGTGCTGTGATGAATTCTTTGGATGGGCTGGCTGATACATGTATATGCTTGATTTTGTGTGTGTGTGTGTGTTTGTGTGTGTGTGTGTCTAATTGTGTGTCTGTTTGCATGTCAAATAATGATAGTGAGTAAAATGAAAATGTCATGTTAGCAGGCAATTTAAGCATATGTCTTTGTGTTGCAGACACATGTATGAAAATCTATGCATGAAGATCTTATCTGATCTGAGATCACAATTGCCCCTTGTTGATGCCTTTTGTGTGACCCCATTTCTGCTCAGATTCCCTTTCTACTTTGTCTACATTGTGTATTGTGTGCCTCATTTATTCCAGTTCACCAGCCACTTAGAATCTGGCAAACTGATTTACAGTTGCTAAGCTAGGCTGTTCAAGGAATTAATTGAAGCAAAAATATACTCTGCTGTACAAACAGTGTGTACAGAACACACACACACACTACTATACCAATGAACATTTCAGGGAAACTATTTCAATGTTGTACTGCTTGGTAAGATAAGCTCCCCCACTCTCTCCTCCCTCAGAGGTAAGAAGACATTGATTTCAAAGCCTTACCAAAAAAAACAGATGGGAATACCCTGAGTGTGATTACCATCTGGAAAGAAAGGAAAACCCTCTTCAGGCTTGGAGGAATGAAAACAAGAGACAGGAAACAATGCTAATCACGTGTGGGAACATGGACTCCAGTCTGACACACTTTGGTAGTACAGTGAATGGATTCTTGATGAAAAGATCCCTCTGTCCCAGGTCTTCAGCCATCCTCTCCTCTCTCATTTTATTTCAAATGTTTATCACTCTGAAATGATTTCATGTATTTTATCTCTCCCCACTATAATACTTTCCTTGAGATCAGAGACTGTTACCCATCTTGCTTTTGATGTGTCACCTGAACTTATCATAGTTTTTGCCACTTAGTGGGCATGTAGCAAATATTTGTGGGATGTGTAAATAAATGAAGGAATGATAAAAAGGGATGAAGGCACTAAGTGGGTTAACTCACATACCTGAAGACATATTTTTGGCTAATAGCTGGAGGATATAAGATTAAAATTCATGTCTATACAGCCTTCTAACTATTTGCATTCTTGAATTTTGATAGCTATGGTGTTAACTCCCATAGACTTCTAATAACTGGAGAGTGACAATTCTTAAATTGACCTCTATTAATTTTTTAGGCGCACATAGGACTTCTGGTTAGTATGAACAAAACTGCTCTCCTCCGAAGCCAAAAGTCTTGAGTATTAGATATTAGATTCTTGAACCATGATTGAGGTGAGGTTTTTTCTAAAATTCTGTTTCTAATACCACAGATAGGCCCAAGTGGATTTTAAGAGCCAGTTTGCAATAAAACACATACTTATGATAAGATCCTTGAAATGTAAATATAAGATGACATAACTTAGAGGGATAGAAAAGTATGTACTGATTATCCCCAACCAAAGGATAAGTATTATCACCATGATTTAATTCCAAGCTTCCTTATAGAAAACAAAAAGTAAGCTTCTCTATGTATTATATCATTCTCAAGAGGGGAAAACTTAGTTTTCAGATACCTAATTCTAAAATGAATGCATTTTGTGAATCTGAATAGTGGATTCACAGTTTGGACATAGCCTTTTGTGTCCCTTACAGGATCACCCAGTATACTCCGTACCAGCCAGAGGTGTCTCAGGGGAGACTGGAGAGTTTACTCAACTATCAGACCATGGTGTGTGACATCACAGGCTTGGACATGGCTAATGCATCCCTGCTGGATGAGGCCACCGCGGCTGCGGAGGCAATGCAGCTCTGCCACAGGTAAGAGGTCCAGGGAGAGGGACATCGGCCAGTCTCACCACTGCTGTGTGGGTGCGGCTTCCCCTGCTCCCCCCCCACCAACACACATGTGTATGAGATACATTACATCAGTATCATTACACAAGTTAGTTGAGATAATAAAAAGATACAAAATAGAGTGCCTTTAAAAAACCACTGCTGTTCATTGTTTAACATTATATTCTTAAGAAAGACGTTTTGCCCATCACATACATGGTGTTGTTCAGGGATGTTACTGCAGCTCGGAGGTAACATCACGGACTGATGCCCTCCTCTCTGCCTCATCTTCAGTGTGAGGCTTTCATCCTGTAGATGGAAGAAAAGGATACAACCTGAAACTTGCAAGTTAAGTTTTATCCAGGGATCTTACTGAGGACAATAGTCCCAGAGACAGTCTTTCATACAGCTCTGAGGAACTGCTGCTGAGAGATCAGGAAGGAGCCAGAATATGTAGAAACTTTTTGCTGGGAGAAGAAAATCCCATGTAGTCGAACATCAAAGGATTACTGCAATTCACAAAGAACAGATGTCTCAGGTTAATGATGTTAATGCTTTTCAGTGTATGGGGAGATGCAAGAATCTGGGCTCATTGAAGTTATTCCTTAGAAGTGCTTCTTAACTATCTTAGGTCAGTCTCCAAAGCATATATATAATACTTCCTGTTTTTCTCCATCCTGAACTCCTCTCAGTGCACCATCAATGGGCAGCTACAGTGCCTAGTGGCTTCATCCTTGCAGAACTGGAATGACAGGCAACATTCTTTGTTTACTGCAATGGTAGGCAATGGCCCCTGTCTACAGTCCTCCTGATCACAAGATGACTTGCTGGAGCTCTAGCCATGATGTCTGCATTCAGGAAGAAGTAAAGGGCACTTCTAGCGAATTAAGCCAATAGTATTTTGGAAGCCCCTACTTAACAATTTACTTCTGTTTCACTGACCACCTGTACCTGCAAGTCACCTGGGGAAATGAAGTGGGCACATTGTTGCCCTCTACATACAGGGTTTCTGTTATGGTTAACAGGGAGAATGCCTAGCAATCTGTAAAGTAACATGTAATTAAGTATCACTCTTTTTTTTTCAATTTTATTTTTTATTTTATTTTAGTTTTTCATTTATTTTTATTAGTTGGAGGCTAATTACTTTACAATATTGTAGTGGTTTTTGCCATACATTGACATGAATCAGCCATGGATTTACATGTGTTCCCCATCTCGATCCCCCCTCCCACCTCCCTCCCCATCCGATCCCTCTGGGTCTTCCCAGTGCACCAGCCCTGAGCACTTGTCTCATGCATCCAGCCTGGGCTGGTGATCTGTTTCACCCTTGATAGTATACTTGTTTCAATGCTGTTCTCTCAGAACATCCCACCCTCCCTCGCCTTCTCCCACAGAGTCCCAAAGTCTGTTCTGTACATCTATGTCTCTTTTTCTGTTTTGCATATAGGGTTACCGTTACCATCTTTCTAAATTCCATATATATGCATTAGTATACTGTATTGGTCTTTATCTTTCTGGCTTACTTCACTCTGTATGATGGGCTCCAGTCTCATCCATCTCATTAGAACTGATTCAAATGAATTCTTTTTAATGGACGAGTAATATTCCATGGTGTATATGTACCATAGCTTCCTTATCCATTCGTCCACTGATGGGCATCTAGGTTGCTTCCATGTCCTGGCAATTATAAACAGTACTGCAATGAACTTTGGGGTACACATGTCTCTTTCAGATCTGGTTTCCTTGGTGTGTATGCCCAGGAGTGGGATTGCTGGGTCATATGGAAGTTCTATTTCTAGTTTTTTAAGGAATCTCCACACTGTTCTCCATAGTGGCTGTACTATTTTGCATTCCCACCAACAGTATAAGAGAGTTCCCTTTTCTCCACACCCTCTCCAGCATTTATTGCTTGGATCAGATTTATAAGACAGCACCCCACCCCTCTGCCCCTGCCCAAATTCAGATGCAAGTCACAAGCCCAGGTTATTCTTTGAGCTCTGACCAGCTGGCTATAGATGAGGGTTCCAACAGCCCCTTCTGACTCAGGATGCCAATCTCAACTCCGGGTTGTATTCAACCCACAGGGTTTTCATGATCCCCTCCTAAGTTTCCATTAAATTTACTAGAGTGGCTCACTGAGCTCAGAGAAACATTTTACTTACTAGAAGCATTGTATTAGCAAATGATATAACTCAGGAACAGGCAGACAGGAGGTCTGCATAGGCCTGGGTATGTTGAAAGGCTTCAGAGCTTCCATGCTGCCTCAGGGTCACCCATTCTTCCCAGATCTCCGCCTGTTCACTGATTCAGAAGTTTCCTGAATCCCATCCTTTTCCTTTGAATGAGGACACTTGATTTAGATAATCTATAAATATTCCTTTGGGACTTCCCTGGTGGCTCAGTGGGAAAGAATCTGCCTGCCAATGTGGGAGATGTGGTTTTGACTCCTGGGTTGGGAAGATCCCCTGGAGAAGGAAATTACAACCCACTCCAGATTCTTGCCTGGAAAATTCCATGGACAGAGGAGCCTGTCAGGCTATAGGCCATGTGGTCACAAAAAAATCTGACACAACAGAGCAACTAAACAGCAACAAATGCTCTTTTGGCAATAAAATTCACAAATGTTTTTATTTAGAAGACTTAGTTTCTTGTTTCTACTTGTACCTAATTACTACCCTTTTGTTTCTTTTTCCTCATAGTATATTTTTAAAAATTTAAATCAGTTCAAGATTGATTTTGCTAAATGGGGTTAGAATTTGAATTGGATTTCAGTGCAATTCTGATTAGGAAACATTACCATTAGTTATTCGTGACTGATAACTTTCTATTCTATGCTCAGACTTTCCTTTAGTACCATATCTTTTTTTTGCATTCTTAGAAGATACTCTGATCTCTTTAATGTTCATGTTTGAATGCGGTTTTTCTTTTTAACAGGCAGAACAAGAGGAGGAAGTTTTTTGTTGACCCCCGTTGCCACCCACAAACAATTGCTGTCGTCCAAACTCGAGCCAAGTAATTAATTTTATTTGAATTTTGAACTCGGGGATAATATTATGCTTATCTCTGTTGTCTCTTCCTCTTATTTCCAAAGTGATTGGAGGTGAACCTGGTTTAAGTTGGGGTTGTTGAGTTTTATTTTCCCTCCCTCTTTCTTCCCATGATCTTATTGGTAAGTAAGCCGTGTCAGAATTTAGGGGAAAATACACAGTGGATTTGATTGCCTTTGCTTTTTATTACCACATTTTTTTGTCTCTTTTTGTAAAAAGAAGATTAAGAATATCAAAGTAATTTCAACAGTGTTTTGAAAAGTTTGAAAAGCACAGAGTAAAAGTGGAACTCTCACACACTGTCATAATTTTGTATATACTCCTACAAACATGACTCCTGTCTGAAATTCCTACAAACATGGCTCCTAGGAATCTACATAATACCTAGGGTTAGTACAATGTAGATGAAAGCACATTTTTTTAATTGCTGTAATCAAATAAAACAAACACAGCACAGCTGCCACACGTGGGTGTGTTTATTTGCTTTCTCCTTGTGAAAGCCTTTCCCCTGAACTCATACCACCATTCCTTCAGAAGTGGTTTTCTAACATGATAGAAATTAGATAGTTACAAAACTAAGAAAGGTTTTCTTCCTTGTCTTACTGAGGTTTCCATTCACCTAAGGCCCATTTGGCTCAGCTGGTAAAGAATCTGCCTGCAATACGGTAGACCTGGGTTTGATCCCTGGATTGGGAAGATCCCCTGGAGAAGGGCAAGGCTACCCACTCCAGTATTCTAGCCAGGAGAATTTCGTGGACTTTACAGTCCATGGGGTCATGAAGAGTTGGACACGACTGAGAGACTTTCACTAAGGCCCATCTAAAGTCAAGGTAGCGACGGCTCTTCCATTACTGGTATTGGTTCTATAGCCATAAGAAGTCATGTTCCTGCTCTTGTCCCAGGAGCATGTTCTGATAGGAAAGGGGGAGAAGAGCAGAAGGATAGAAGAGAGAAACAAGCTGAGCTGTTGGATGCATATGAGCCAGCGAGAAGCACTGTTAGTACTGAAGGGCCAGGTGTGGAATAGGGGTGTATGTGTGCATGTTGGGATGGGGTAGGGGGTGGGGCACTGAGGAAGGACGCCGAATATGAATCTCTATCATGGAGAAGGAACTGTAGGTAATTTGATTTTCCCTGTAAATCAAAAACATGGTGGTTCTTTGTCTTTCCAGGTATTCTGGAGTCCTCATTGAGCTGAAGTTACCCCATGAAATGGACTTCAGCCGCAAAGATGTCAGTGGAGTGCTGTTCCAGTACCCAGACACTGAGGGGAAGGTGGAGGACTTCACGGAGCTAGTAGAGAGAGTCCACGAGGCTGGGGTAGGAGAATCTTTCCTTGTGGGGGTCCATGGAGGAGTGTCTAAACTTTGAATGATTATTGTTATTCTTTCAGTGTTTTTAATTTCCATACCTTTATCACCTAGTATGGTAAAGCTGCCTCCTTCCTACCTCCTTTCTTCAAGTTTGCTTTCTCCCCTGGCTCCTGGCACATAGTAGACACTTAGTAAATATTTTAAATGAATGAATGAATAAACACATTTCCCGGGGTACAAACCAACTCTGCCAGTCTGCCTGTAATGGAGATAATTTGATACCCTCCCACTATTCTCAGGGAAGGCCACGACCTTTTCCATTTTCTCTTATTTCCTTTCTAGAGCTTGGCCTGCTGTGCTACTGACCTTTTAGCTCTGTGCATCCTGAGGCCTCCTGGAGAATTTGGGGTAGACATCGCCCTGGGCAGCTCACAGAGATTTGGGGTGCCTCTGGGCTATGGTGGACCACATGCAGCCTTTTTTGCTGTCAGAGAAAACTTGGTGAGGATGATGCCTGGAAGAATGGTGGGGGTAACAAGGTAAAGCAGCTCATGCTTTTTCCCTTCTACTGTGGTTGTGGTTTTCCTTGCTCCTTCTCTTGCTCACAAAAGTTGTTGATTTCTCTTGGAATTTAACAGGGTCATTTTGGGTCAATTAAGGAAATATAGAACATAGAGTCAGAAGAGAGAACATATTTAGGATACTAATGTTTGGGGTATAAGTGCCCTATCTACCCCCTAACCCATCCCAACACACACACACCATTCTACTATATTTAGCTCTCAAATGCCATGTACCTTTTCTCAAATGCCATGCATTTGTGCATATTTGGAAAAGTATGCATGCAATGTATAATATATTTGTACTGAAGTTATAGAAATGAATTTATTTAGGTCGATGAAAGCCTTGAAAGACTGAATATTTTAGGTGTGTTCTATATCTAACTAGTCTCTTTCTTGAAAGGATTAGCTTGCCATGTGGCTGTGTAAAGACAAGTGCAGTAAGAGACTATTATGCACACATTGAGTGTGACCCACATTCTTTCCTAGGGGCCTGCCCCTTGGCTATTTGAGTAATTTCCAAATGTACTTCCTTTTAAAGTATTTTTCAAAGATATCTATTTATATATTTGGTTGCATTGAGTTTTAGTTGCAGCGTTGAGATCTTCAGTTGTGTCGTGTGGGATCTTGTTGCAGTGCGTGGGGTCAATAGTTGTGGTGCATGGGTTTAATTGTTCCATGGCATGTGGGATCTTAGTTCCCCAACCAGGGATTAAGCCCAAGTCCTCTGCATTGCAAGGCAAATTCTTAACCACTGGACCACCAGGGAAGTCCCTCCGAATATACTTTCTTGAGTGCTTCTCACAGCTAAAGATCATCAGGTTAAGAACTTAGATGAGTTCCATAATTATTACTGTGGAGATTTAGCATATTATTTTTGACCTTTCATAAAAATTGGACTATTAATGTAAGTGAATAGTCTGCATTAGTGCTTGATGTGATGGTGATGAGAAGTTCTGAAATACTTTCATTTTGTCACATAATAGCAAAAGGCACTTTGCTTTTTAATGTAAAAATGATATTTTCTTTAGGTATTTTTACATTAGCTTTTTTCAGTGATGTCTCTTCACCAGATGAGATGAGGCAGAGGTTTTCTGATTTTAAAAGAATTTCATATATCAATTACTATCTTCTGATTTTGGTATTGAACTTCTGACCTTTTTGGAAAGTGGACCAAAGAGTTGATGAAATAGTAGATAAGACTGCTGAATCTCTGTGTTTATCTACATTTTTAATTGCATTAAGAAAGAAGAGATTTTATTAGAGACAAGTGGTAAGATTATTAACTTTATTTATAGCCACATAGTTGCTCAGATTTCTGGTATAAATATTCTGTTTCCCTTGTTCAGTATTTCCCTGTTCTCCAAGAAGTCTTCCAAGAAGCTCAGAGTGAAGTTTAATCCTCAATTATCATCATTATTTTAGGCTGGGAGATTACTGGGAAATTTTCTTTTAAGGTTTCCAACTTATTGTATACATCTCAGTGCTTCAAATCCTCAGGGTACAAACTGAAAATTAGTAGTCCCATTTGGAAGAAGATAGTTTGGAAATTGTTCTTTATGGACTAGAACCTAAGTAACATTGCTGAATTCACTTCAAGATGGGAAGGAAAGAAGCAGTTCTGTTTATGGCAACTCTCAGTACTGCGATGATCTGTGCTGACTGAATGTTTTATTCTTGGTCCAGAGATGTCAGTGGAAAAGAAGTGTATCGTCTGGCTCTTCAAACCAGGGAGCAACACATCCGGAGAGACAAGGCTACCAGCAACATCTGTACAGCTCAGGTAGATCCCAAACCTGACCTGCTCACTGAATGCCTTACAGTCTACAGAAATGATCTACTTATTCATTTTACTGAGTTGTCGTTTCATTCATTCATCATCTACCGAGCAGCTGGCACACCAGAAATGACAAGATCTTGTTGGTAGACAAGCCTTGTGGTCTCGTCAGAATGCCAGTCTTGTATTGTACTGGGGTTCCATGTATGTACATACTTTACCCATTAGCGTTTCTGGCATTCTTGGCTGCAGGGCAGATCTGTTATGCATGGTAATTCTCTTACAGCTGAGAGGGAGGCGCTCCAGGTTAGTGTGAGGAAGGCGAGTAAAGATACTTGAGGTGACTGTATTGAGGGGATGGTTTAGATTGGCCACTCAGTGGTGGTCATGGGGTATTCTTACTGAGAACTCATGAGAGTTATTCCTGAAATGGATGGGATGAAAGAGGAGGAGTTTTGAACATTGCCCAAGAGCTCAGGTTAGAGGGAGCAGTATTCATTGACACTCAGCCAATTCCTGGGAGCAGGTGGAGGACTACACCTGAGCATTATCCATTTTAGGTTCATCTCTTCCATTCAGGGCCAGGGAAAAAGATCTTCTGATAACTCAGCTGGCAGTACAGTGTTCTCCCCCCTCAGGGCATTGGCTCACAGTACCACCATCAGGTTTTAGAAAGCCTCTCCACAGATGCAGTTGATGATAAGGTCTTTTTACAGCTTGTTCTGAGCCTTTCCCTGGTGGCTCAGCAGTAAAGAATCTGCCTTCCAATTCAGGAAATGCGGATTCAATCCTTGGGTCAGGAAGATTTCCTGGAGAAGGAAATGGCTCCCCATTCCAGTATTCTTGCCTAAGGAATCCCATGGACAGAGGATCCTGGCAGGCTACAGTCCATTGGGTTTCAAAGAGTCAGACACAACTTAATGACTAAACAGCACCAACAGTAATAGCTTGTTCTACAGTCATTGTCATTGAAACAGTATCCTCTGTTGGTTTTCTTGCATTATATTTTTTGTCTCAGGGAAACGGCTGCTTTTCAGGGAGGAGCTCCTTTAGTATCACAGGTAGGAGCCAGTTGTCACAAGCTTGTCCTCTGTTGACAGCAAATGGATCTTTATACACTGCCTTTACTTTCTATAGTTTACCCTTCATTTTTTTGCTGAATTCTCTGCTAACATATCTTCTCTTCCTCTGCTGCTTTCTGATCATATTCTTCCAGAAGGTGTCTCTCTGATCATTAAGTACACTAAGGGTTTTTTGCTTCAAGGCTTGAATTATTTTTCCAGGTTAACTTGAGCTGTCTACAGTGAACAGAAGTTATGTTCCTACTTCTTTTTTTCCTTCTAGTTCATGATCTCTAGTTTAAAAGGAACATGAATCAACCTCCACAAGACTTTCTATGATGGGAGATTTCCAGGGTTTTCTGTGAACTCTAGCCTGAGTTTTCATTTCCAGGCAGCATAGCCACGAGCCATGATACTCTGTTCTATGGATGTTTTACTTCAGAAATGCACTCTCCATAGCTGTAAGGTGTTCCTCTGTATTTACTTCTAACTGTTAACTGAAGTCCACAAGAGAGTCTGTACTCTCTCTGGGATTTGGTCCAAGAAAGCCTACTTCTGTGTTCTCTGATATCTTCTTTTCCTCATTTTCTTTACTGACTCTGATTTCACTTTCTGGCATTTTTCAAGAACTTTCTTGTTTAGCAGTTGCCACAGAGATATTCCTTATAGCAGCCTCACAGAGGAAAAGTGTACCTAACACAATAGATCTGATACTGAACATCATCCAACTTCAAAGCATTGTGTTTCTCAGCTGAGATGTGTTTCTACTTCGTGAAGGGCCCCTTCCCACCTTGGGGTGCTTGGCCATAAAGGTGGATCTTGAACTGCTGACCTAGTACCTTAGGACAAAGGTCACGTTAGTGGGACTGGAAACTTCAGAGAGACTGTGATGCTGGACCAATGAGATTTTAGAGGCTGTGGGAGAATCAAATGGACTAAGGCAGTTGAGGAGTCAGAGACTTGAGTTTGGACTAGATACATGGATGATATTGCGTGGTTAGAAGATAAACAGGTGAGAGAGAGAGCCAGAAGAAGGAGAAATAGGAGGTGGGCCTCCATTATTTTCCCCCAGGTTGGCACTCATTTTGGTATCTGACCCAAGCCACCCTCGTTTTATCCTTCTCCGTGATCCAAGGTGCCATCACAGTGGTCCCTTCCTTGCTCCCTATGCTGGACTCCTTCCCTGAATCTCTGAGAGCTTCAAGAGAGATTCAATGCCATTCTTTCCCATTTTGTATCACACCAGGATACATACTTCCCTGTAAATACTTCTGTGAAACCTCAATCAACAGTCAAAAGAGATAACTTACCTGAGAAGGTGACCTTACTGTCAGCAGGAAATAAGCCGTAGGTTCTGATTTTCCCTTTCTAATGTATCTCCTGCCATCTCATTTTGGTTTTATTCTCCATGTCCTGCATTTTTATCTTTGGTGGTCCTTTGCTGTAAATTTACCATTCACCTCTTGGTTGGCTGCAATTCAGTTTTTAGTGCTTTATTTGAGACGTCAAGAGAATTATGCTCCCTGAGTTCTTGTGTGTTTGAAAATTTTTGTTGCTTTTATCCTTGAAGAACCATTTTATTGAGCCTAAAATTCTTAGATCTCACTTTTTTCCCCTGAGGTCTTTGTTCCACTGTCTTCCACTGTTAAATATCACATATCTGATGACAGTCTGATTGCCCCTTTACGAGTGGCAAAATTATGTTGCATGAATGGAATCTCTCATTAATGGTCATATTCAAAGGTTTAGTGTAGTGACTCTAAGGTGCCTTAGATGCTGTTTTTTTTTTTTTTTCCCCTCAGATGGCCAGGCAGGTTATAAATGATTCCCAACTGCATGGAGGAAGCAGGAAGTCTGATCGTTTTGCTTAGTCCCTGTTGTCAGTTTCAGTACCTGTCTCTGTCACATTGCTGAACATCATCCTTTAAATGCTCTTTGTTTAGGCTCTCCTGGCGAATATGGCTGTGATGTTTGCAATCTACCATGGGTCCCATGGGCTGGAACATATTGCTAGGAGGGTGCATAATGCCACTTTGATTTTATCTGAAGGTGAGTCAGTTGTCTATTTTAAAAATTTTGGTTGTAACAAGACTGATAATTGTGAATAAGTAAAATTAAAAACTCACTGCATGTCCAATGTCACATGCAAAATTAAAAGTCGGATAAAAACTGCGGAAGAATATTTTCAGCACCTATGATTGACTGAGTGTTAATATATTTAGTATACTGAGCTTTTGCTCAGTCCCCCCGACCCCATATACAAGAAGGATGAACACCCTGAGAAAAAGCTGAGCAAAGAACATTAAATGTAATTTTAAAAGAAAGCATACAAATGAACATATATAATTTCAACCCACTATTAATCAAATAAATGTAAATTGAAAGAATAAAATAGTGTTTCTCCCAATACATTGGCAAAGATTAAAAAAGAATACTGATATTGGTATGACTTTTATGAGGGCACTTAAACAATTTGTATCAAAAACTTAAAAAGTGCCTACAATTTGATCCAGAAATTCTAGGAATGTCTCTAAAGGAAATAATCAGATAAGGATGTAAAGGGTGTCCACCAAAACATTATTTGCAATATTACAATCTTGGAAATAGCCTAAATGTCCAGTAATAAGTAATTAGTTAAAATTATGGTACATAATTTAAGGTTGAATATTATATAGCCATTAAAAATAATGATAGGGAGTTTTGATCTATTTAAAAGCTAAGTGTTCATAATATGTTAAATATTTTTTTCAGGATAAAGAAGTGTATATATGTGATATATTACAAATAGAGACACATACATATACATTCTTCTGGGAGGAATCTGTGCAGAGGAATCTGGGAGGAATCTGGTACAGAGGAATCTGTACCAGAAAGTAACCATTCGTTATTAGTGGCTGGTAATTATGGTGATTTTTCCTCCATTTTTATATGTATTTCACAACTTTCTACAGCATAATAATAAATATTTAATTTTTTAAAGTTTGAAAGCAGCAACCAAAACAATGGGTAGGACCCGGAACAGACTGCAGTAGGATTTACCTCTTCACTTCTCTGTGAAGTCTCTGGGGCAGAGGGTCAGGTTTCTCTGTAGAGACTGGTGGCTCTCCTGTTTTGTCTAGGTCTCAAGCGAGCAGGGCACCAGCTGCAGCACGACTTGTTCTTTGACACTTTGAAGATTCATTGTGGCTGCTCAGTGAAGGAGGTCTTGGGCCGGGCTGCTCAGCGACAAATAAATATGCGGCTCTTTGAGGATAGCACAGTAAGTCAGACTTTCAGTTTCATTTTACAAATTCTATAAATTTTCATAACTTTTCTCATTAAAATATCTTTTTATTTAAAAAAGATCTCAGTATTGGACCTTTGAGCACAATCTATTTCTTTGTAAACAATTTTCATTTCCAGTTTGGAACTTTGTGAGTTTTTAAATGGTAATTCATTGTCAGCTTTCCTTAAGGTGTTGTGTTTTCATACATACATGGAACTCTTAGGCACATATTTTGCTCATACTACTCCTTTATTCACAATATGACTGTTCAAGGTAAAGGCTATGATAAGCGATAGGATGAGGCAAGTTAAGGGAAGAAAATGATGAGCTTATCTAGTACCAAAAGGGGTGCCCTGCAGCCCTCAGACTGTTAGAGTTCAGATGTGGCTGTAAAACTCTGAAACTTGTGGAGTTTGGGACTGGACTAGCCTGCTTTGCCCCAGAGCCCACCTGGACATAATGATATTCTGTTTTTTTAGAACAACGGAGAGTTTTGTCTAGCACTTTCTCCCCTTGGACTTCTCTTAAGAGTTTCAGCCCTGATTTTGTGTGTGTGTGTGTGTGTGTGTGTGTTCAATTCTTTTTTTAAAACTTACTTTTAAGTGGAGGATAACTGATTTACAGTGTCATGTTGGCTTCTGCTGTACAGCAACATGAATCAGCCATAAGTGTATATCTATCACCTCCCTCGTGAGCCTCCCTCCCACCTCACCCCGCCATCCCTCCCCTCCAGATCCTTACAGAGCACTGAGCTCCCTGTGCTATAGGCATCTTCCCAGTAGCTAGCTATTTTAAACATTGTAGCATATATATGTCAGAGCTCCTCTCTCAATTCATCCCACCCTCTCCTTCCCGCTCTGTGTCCACAAGTTCATTCTCTAGTCTGCATCTGTATTCCTACCCTGAAAAGAGGTTTATCACAACTATTTTTCTAAATTCCATGTATATGCATTAATATAAGATACTTATTTTTCTCTTTCTGACTTACTTCATTCTGTAAGACAGTCTCTTAAAGTTCATCCACCTCACTATAAGTTCCTCAAATTCATTCCTTTTTATGTTAGCCCTGATCTTGGCATTTACAGCTGATGTTTTCCCTTTCATTTTCATTTCTATAGCTTGGTATTTCTCTTGATGAAACAGTCAATGAAAAAGATCTGGATGACTTGTTGTGGATCTTTGGCTGTGAGTCATCTGCAGTAAGTAAATTAAAATACACACTCCTCATAAGGACTATTTGGGGAGGTGTCAGAGATGGCCTTGCCTCTTGTGGGCCTGAGTTGTGAGGGAGAGGGGGCCCAGGAATGACCTTGGCCTGCTGTTAAAATTAAACTACTGATTTTCCCTTGCTCCTGTGACTGCTGATAGTTAGAGGTCACTGCTCTGGGCCCCAGCCAGGACTGATTAGCCAGGTTAGTTGGAAAGACTGTTAATTGTACTTAATTGAAGCTATTCCTAATACAAAGCTTCATAACATTTACATCTTGGTTATATTGATTACGGGAAAACTAACCTAATACACTGTGCCAGGTCATTAATATGTGTTATGTCCCCAAAGTGAAAGTGAAGTTGCTCAGTCGTGTCCGACTCTTTGCGACCCCATGGACTGCAGCTTACCAGGCTCCTCTGTCCATGGGGTTTGAGGCAGGAGTACTGGAGTGGGTTGCCATTTCCTTCTTCAGGGGCTCTTCCTGACCCAGGGATCGAACACAGGTCTGCCGCACTGTAGGCAGACGCTTTACCATCTGAGCCACCAGGGAAGTCGTTAAGTCCCCAGGATAGTGCTAAATCAGACATATTTCCTGCCCTATGGAGCTTCTAGTCTAGTGAGGATCTGAACAAGCACAAGAATGCGGTCTAGGTATTATGATGGGCACTGTCTGTGATGAGCACAGAGGAGGAGCTTCTCACCAAGACTCGGAAGAAATTCTCTTAAGTGGAGACCTGAAAGATGAGTAGGAGCTATCCAGACACAACTGCAGAGAAGGAGGATGGAGCTACAGGTGTTCCAGATGCCGGGAAAAGCAGCCACAAAGGCTAGGAGGAGAGAGATAGCATGAGAACTAGAAGCAATGTGGTGTGACTGAGTAGGTTTCTAAAATGATGAAATAGCAGGGACATGTGAGGATGAGATTCTATGAGATGGAAGAGAGGCATCAGTAGCTACCTACACCTGTAGCAAGGTGTTAATCACAACACGCTGCAAAGCTTATGGCAAAAAAGCCACTCAATAAATATTGGCTAAATGAACCATTGAAAGGAAGCAGAAATAGGTTCCAGAGTGTTTATCAGTGCTGTCCTGGTTGTCTAAGTCCTCTTTGAGACCTGACTTCAAATCAGAAAACAAATGTAAATTATCAAAGAAGTATTACACTGTTCTCTTTTAAATTAATTAATAAACAAAACTGAATAAGTATCCTCCCTCTAGAATTCTGCATTTAATTTAAATTTAATCACAGTATTTGTTCCATGCATTTGAGGAATTTAGGGAACACCCACTGAGGGCTCCAGAAAACCATTTTATCAGCCTGGAGAAGAATGAGGAACAAGCCACGTATTATATGTTTTGGATATTTTATCAGACATATGGTTTGCAAATATTTCTCCTGTTCTGTGGGTTGTGTGTTAATTCTCTTGATAGTGTCATTTAATGCACAAAAGGGCACTTTTATCTGTTTTTTCTTTTGTTGCTCATGCTTTTGGTGTCATAAAGACATCATTGCCAAATCCAAGGTCATGCAGATTTGCCTCTATACTTTCTTCTAAGAGTTTTATAATTTTATTTTATTTATTTATTTTTTAATATTTACTTTATTTATTTTGGCACACTGGTTCTCAGTTGCAGCATGTAGAATCTTTAGCTGCAGTATGTGGGATTCAGTTCCCAGACCAGGAATTAAACTTGGGCCCCCTACATTGGGAGCATGGAGTCTTAGCCCCTGGGCCACCAGGGAAGTCCCAGATATCATAGTTTTAGCTTGTAGATTTAGATCCTTAATCCATTTTGAATTAGTTTTTGTGTATGCTGCAAGATAAGGGTCCAGTTTCATTCTTTTGCATGTGTATATCCAGTTTTCTCAGCATCATTTGTTGAAGAGACTGTTCCTTTTCCTACTGAATGGTCTTGACATTTGTATTTTATTAGAATTGTTCTCAAAGACAAAAGAGACAAAAGAGATAAGAATCCTCACTTGAGCTTTGTCATGGTAAATTTTTAGATAGCCCTTTAAAATAATTTACTGTAACTTGCTTCATTATTTATGGAACATGCAGGAGATGTCAACTTTTGTTTTTGCAGTAAAAATTGTACAGCTTTTATTTACTGTCGCTAAGTTCAACAGAACTTAAGCGTGGTATTTTGAAGAATTGCCACACTGCGTGACCCTGACCTCTGCCTTTGCACCATGCCACATGTCCCAGAAAGGGGTGAGAGGTTGGTGGTAGGGAATTTCTGGTGCTGTCTCAGAACACACGCTTAATGGGAGCCTGCTTCACATGTGGTTCCAGGCATGATTCCCGCCCTTCAGTGTCTGTGATCTCTCCATGCAGGAGCTGGTTGCTGAAAGCATGGGCGAGGAGCGGAGAGGTATTCTAGGGACTGCCTTCAAGAGGACTAGCCCATTCCTCACACATCAAGTGTTCAACAGGTTTGTGTGGCTTGTGTGACTTCTGCATTGGGAGCACAGTGGAGAGTGGCTTCAACTACGATATGGTTATTGTGGTTCAGCCTGCTGCTGCTGCTAAGTTGCTTCAGTCATGTCTGACTCTGTGCGACCCCATAGAGGGAAGCCCACTAGGCTCCCCTGTCCCTGGGATTCTCCAGGCAAGAACACTGGAGTGGGCTGCCATTTCCTTCTCCAATGTGTAAAAGTGAAAAGTGAAAGTGAAGTTGCTCAGTGTGTCTGACTCTTAGCGACCCCGTGGACTGCAGCCCACCAGGCTCCTCCATCCATGGGATTTTGCAGGCAGGAGTACTGGGGTGGGGTGCCATTGCCTTCTCTGGTGGTTCAGCCTGAGTAACTGCTAAATCCCAATTCTAACCTGGTCACAGAGCACATCATATTTCCTGATGGTTCTGCTCCCTGGGCACCGTAACCCATAATTCTACTCCTGAAAAAGATGGGAGTTTGGATGCCTGGTTGCCAGGCTGAAGATGGTAGCCAGGGACTCAGCATCGTCCTCTTTCCAGCCCTTTCTCTCACTCCCATGGGCAGCTTCTTGTCCTAGGGAATCCTCTGTGGTTTGTGGGGGGCAGTCCATGCCCTTGTCTCTGATATTTTGTTGGCATGTTGCTCATGGCCTATTTTGATCTGTATGTTGAAGGTAGATTTCAGTGTATCTTAACCTTTTAGAAAGATGTGTGTGGGCTCTTATTTAATTATATTGGTCTAAACCCTATGTTTTTTGTTCACAGCTATCACTCAGAAGCAAATATTGTCCGATACATGAAGAGATTGGAAAACAAAGACATTTCCCTTGTTCATAGCATGATTCCACTGGTAATTATTGCCTTCATTTCCATTCCCATCCCCACCCTGATTCCACCTCTTTGGGTCACACCTAATATGCTGCAAGATAGATGAATGGTTGGCCTTTCAGAGAGATGGGAGGACTGATCAGATGGAACATAGGAAGTCACTAACGTAATACACTTTGGCTGTGCTTCTTAAAGGGGTCCTGTACGATGAAGCTCAACAGTTCATCTGAACTCACGGTAAGTAGGTCACATCTATTAAGAGGGGACTTAGCAGAGACAGTGTCTTGGCTTGTGCATAGTAGTTAATGAGAGAAGCTGCCACTGGGACTGTGATTAATAACTACTTTAGAAATCCTTTACCTCACTCTTAAACAATCTTGGCAGAAACGCTAACTTTATCACAACCTGATCATTTACATTTATGACCAAAATTATTTTTAAATATTAAAATAAGTAAAGATATAGCATTTATGTCTTCCTACCTCTCCCCACCAGACTCCCTTTTAAATCTGCCATGTTAAAAGCTTTTATCAATTTGTAGTTGTTAAGCTCAGGTGGAATTAAGCTTTCTATAAATCATTTCTCAGTGCCAAAATGGTTGAGATTGAGGTTTTAATTTATTCCTTGTATCAACAGAAGGTTTTTGTATCCTGCTGTGGTGTTTGGTAAGTATCTGTACTAGGCCAGCATGTTTCTTTTTTTCTGTAGGATTATTCTGATATGACAGATCACATCAGGAAAATAAAATCATCTTATATTGTAATAGGATTTTCCCCATTTACTTTTATGTTGGTGTTTTGTTCTGCTTAATGAAAAAAAAGAATAACATATGTGCTATGCAAGAGTTTGAATAAACCATACCTGAAACAACTCATTGAGTTTCATGGATCGAAATCAATTTGGGGGCTTTTTTGTTCCTGAAAAAATAGGAAAATGTTATATTGTTGTGTAAGTGCTGTTTCCGGGGCCACTGTGACTCACTTGTACAATGAAGACAGTAATAGTACTTACTTTATAAGATTGCGGTAAGAGTTAAATGAATGAATTTATTTAAAGTGCTTAGATTAGTGCCTGACACATAGTAAGCACTTTCTGTGTTAGCTATTGCTATCATCATCACATCATTATTAAAGTTAGTATTGTTATTACTATTACAATGTATACATATGCATATGATTTCTCCTCTTGCTCTTCAGCCTATCACATGGAAAGAATTTGCAAACATCCACCCCTTTGTGCCTCTGGACCAAGCTCAAGGGTACCAGCAGCTTTTCCGAGAACTCGAGAAGGATTTGTGTGAACTCACTGGCTATGATCGAATCTCTTTCCAGCCTAACAGGTAAAGGGATTTCTTCTTCTGTCTTTTCAGTTATCTTATCTTCAGTTATCAGTTATCCTCCACCCCCTGGGATGGATGACTAGAAGTGGCCTCATTCTCAGAGCAGGGCAGGTAGTGATGGCTGTTGGCCTGGAGTCCAGTTGAGTATGTGGACCTCTCCAGTGGTTGCTAAAGCTCCCTCACAGAATTGGGTCTAGGTTCAAAGTGTGGTGTTCCAAAGGTGGAAGGATGTGGAAGCTGCAAGCCTTTTCAGGTTTAGCCTCTGGAGTTACACAGCATCCCTTCCAGAGCATTCTATCTGTCATAGCATTTTAGGGCAGGCCGAATTAAATGTGGGAGGGGGCCAACATGTGGTTGTGAATGTAGAAAATCCTGGTTCACTGTGGGCCATCTTTGAAAGGTAGTTACTGCATCCATCTTACAGTTTAAGAATCAGACTTGAGCTCCTTGTAGGCAGCCATGCCTCAATCTAGTAGGACCAGGAGAGTCTGGATCCTAGTTCTGTCAATAACCTTGAAAGATCCTTTCCCCTTTTCTGACCTCAGTCTCTGTAAAATAAAAAATTTTGAGCAAAAGTGATTTTCAAAAACAGGCAAGCTCATGGAAATGTAGTGGCCAGTCAAGTGTGACTTTGACACTCCTCCCAATGTGTACTGGCGTCTATATTCCTTCTTGTATCTGAGTGAAAGTTTGTGACTGCTCCAACAGAATGCAGTGAAAATAACTAACTATGTATGGCTTTGGAGACCAGGACTTAATGGAAACTTTGAGACTCTTGACCCCATCACAGAATAGAAATCTCTTGTCCTATGCCTTCCTCCCTGCCATGACTCTCTGAATGGCTTCTGTAGGCATCTGTTGATACAAGTTGACAATGGACCTCCGTGAGCTTGGTGGCAACAGAAGAGACAGTAGACATTAGCTCTTCTCCCAGCACAAACCCCTTAACTAGTCAACAAGTCTCTCCTATGTAAGATGCTTAGCAGAACATGGTATAAGATGGCTTACTGTAGAGGATGAGTGGATCCTGCAAGGTTGGAGGATCCAAATCAAGTTTCCAAACTTGATTTGGAAAAGAAACAACAAGCATATAAGATAGCTTATTATGTTTTGCATGGAAAGGAATGAAATTCATTTGCCTTTAAACATGAAAACAACAACAACAACAGAAACAGAAGGATATCATAACATCTCCTGGGTACTAGTTAAAAAATATAAATTCCTGGGCCCTCTTCCAGACCTACTGGTATTCAGGGGGTTGAGACTAAAAATCTTTGCTTTTAAGAAGCAACCAAATGATTCTGATGTGTATCCAGCTTGGATCACTGGATCTGTGGTCTTTCTGTCTTCATGGGAGTAGATAGGCAGGCAGACATGTCATCGACATGTAAGTTAACATCTGAGGATATCTTCAGAAGAGGAATCTTGTGTCTGCCCCCAGCTTCTCTACCTTCCACTACTCATGGTGGTTTCTCCACCAGCAGTCACAGCATTGGCATCACCTAGAAGCTTGTTAGAAATGCAGAATTTCTATTTCAAGATAAAAAAATCAAATGATTTAAAAACTGACATTTATTGGCTCACTTTCTGAGACAGAAAGTAATCAGATCTTAGTCAGATAGTATCACACCTTCCCTCCTGTTTTGGTAACATAGGTAACAGCAAAGCCGTACACTTTATGAAAACAACATATCCCGTACAATACAAACCCTTTAGGAAGAGGGCATGTGACAAATAAAAGGACACAAAGCCTATTTAATATTAGAATCTCAAACAGTCATTTCATAAATAGGACGGAACTGACAGTCATGAAAGTCAGGCTATAGTATACCTTCATTAAAACATCATCATGCAGCTTTTTTTTTTCAATGAGAGGAACCTGAGTGAATTCACGTGAGGCAATACCTTAATTAAGTATTGACAATGAAGAAACTGCCCTCTAGTGATGGAATATGATCACATCTTCTGTATCTAACTGGAGAGCAATTTTGCAAGACCACTTTAACATTTTTTAAATCATTAACTCTCGCAGAAAATTGAGGTCCTGGGCAGAGTCTCCAGAAGACTGACTGAAGGATGAAGTTCTCCTTTTGTAAAGCAGTGGTTCCCAGGCCTGGGCTGGAAACTAGACTCATATGATGAGTCTATAAAAAATCCTGGTGTTCAGCTCACAGTCCCAGATAGAATCAACATCTTGATAGGGAAAGAGTGTGGTGAGGGAAGGTATGCACGCATGGGTTTTCCTTTAGAGCCCCCCCCCGCCCCCAGGTGATTCCAGCTTGCAGCCAAGGTTGAGAACCATCATCTTGTAGGTTTCTCTCTTCTCCTCACTTGACCTGAATCTCTTTCTCTCTCTTACTCTCCTCATTTGTATGATTGCCAGGGAGACCCCATTTTCCATGGAGGAGGAAAAGAAATCATTATTCTTTTGTAGTTCTCGGTAGTGATGCCTTCTCCAGTTCAGAACTTCCCGGACACACCACCCATTTTCCAAGAGCTGACTTCAGAGTTACAGAGGCTCTGTTGAAGCTTAGTAGATATTTCTGGTCCTAAGCAGAGGCTGCTGTGACAGATGGGGAAATGCCTCCTTCTTTGTTGGGAAAATACAGGGGCTATGTTTCCAGTGAGCTAGGAAATTTGATGTCTCGTTTGGAAAAAGACAAAGGCATCTACCACATACTGTATGTGAATGATTTCATTTGTAGCTTTCTACAGCCTCCATCTTGGTTTATTTGTGGTAGTTTTTTTTTTCCCCCACAAGAAGATTATAAATTCCAGGTCTTATAATTCTGTGTTCCAGGTCTCAGAATCAGTCTACCACAGGGCTAACTACTTACAGCTTAGTTCATCATGATTTACTGCTGGCTAGTGAAATCTCAGGGACCAATGTAAACTTTATAGTTACTGTAAGAAGAAACACAAGTTTCTTGACCACTCTACACAGAAAAAGAATTTAGTGTACCATGCTAGCCACTGAAGTTATACTTGTAAAACAGAGGGTTTAGTAATCTCTTATCATCAAGGGACCATTTCCTGGTGTTTTTATTATGCCTGACTAGTTGAAATTGGTCAATGTGTCTATAGAGTTCTAGAGTTCAGTCACCAGAAGTTAGGAATCTAAACAAGTATTTAAAAGATAAGTACGGATGGCATACTTTTTGGATGTAGCATCAGCTGCTACATCCTAAAATATTTTCTACCTTAGTTTTTCATTGTGGTAAAATACCCAGAGCATAATTTACTATTTTACCTGTTTTTAACTGTCAAGTTCAATGGCATTTCTTACCTTCACATCACTGTAAAACCATCAACTCCATCCAGTTCCAGAACTTCTTTATCTTCTCAAATCGAAATTCTGTACCCATTAAACAATATTTCCTCACTTACCTCTTGCCCCAGCCCCTAGCAACCATGAGTCTACCTTCTGTCATTATTAGCTTGACTACTCTAGGTACATCATATAAATGGAATCATACAATATTTGTCCTTTTATCTGGCTTATTTTATTTAGCATAACATCTTCAAATTTCGACAATGTTGTGGCATGTCAGAATTTCTCTCATTTTTAAAGGCTGAATAATACTCCATTGTATGCACATTTTGTTTATCCATTCACCCATCAGTGAACATTTGGGTTGTTTTGACCTCTTGGTTATAGGGAATAATGCTGCTGTGAACACTGGTGTACAAATACCTATTTGAGCTCTAGCAATTCTTTTGGGTGTATACCCAGACATGAAATTATTGGATATATGGTAATTCTGTGTTTAACTTTTTGAGGGACTGCCATACTGTTTTACAGATCTATGCAGAGGCATAGATGGAAAGAGGATCAAAGGATGGACACCCAAATAATTATCCCAAGGTGATAGAATTTCAAGTGATTTTTATTTTTTGTCCTTATGGTATTTTAGATTACTAAAAAAAAATTTTTTTAAATCATGATGTATATTTTCATACAATTCAAAAATGTTATTTTTATTGTGGGGGACATGCATATGGCAAAACACTTAAATTCTTGATAAGATGCTTGCAGATTCATTTTCACTCTGGCACTCCTGATCTCAGGGGTGTTTTTGCCATCATTTGATGGCATAATGAAGTTGGCTTTGAATCTACCCTGGGGTTGAGGCAGACCACCTGTCTTCCTTTGCAGCGATGCACTACTCAAACAAAATGAGGCAGGCTTGCAACAAAGGGCAAAAGAGCCAAGCTCTGTAGAATAGAGGATTATTTAACATCAAGTGGACTTGAAAAGCAACTCTACGGTTCTAAAATGCCTAAGCAGGAGAACTGCAATTTTCAGGCATAAACCTGAGTGTTTCTGCGTGTTTTCCTGGTGACTCTGCCTGGACTCTGCTCTTGGGCCCTCATAATGTCTTCCAATCTGGCGCAGTCCTGTGTTACGCTCACAGCAGGCATTTATTCTCTCTTTCTCTAGTAGTTCCTGCCTGGATGGAGGCTGCCATATGGCCCTTCTCTTCAGTGTATTTTTTTTTTCTGAGGGGAAACCAGCAGCTCAAAGGAAAGATTAGCACCCGGAGTATGTCAGGTCTCCGGAGCTCTGTTCTGTGGCTTCCTCCCTAGTGTTGGGTGTAGTTTTCTCTCCTGTTCAGCAAGCAAGGAACACTGCCTTCTTGATTTGATTGAGATTTCATTGAGGGATGGCTGATAAATGTGGATGATGAAGGATTTTATAACCATAAACTGTGGCATGAAATCTGGTTTGGGTAGCCAAGCCTTCACGTGGTCTGTTTGCTGTGACAGTGAGATCCCAAAGTTGTTTAAAGAGCTTACAACACAAGTGTCAAGAAACTTGTCCCCATTTCTCTTATTTATTTGCTCAGTCTTTAAACCCAGAGAGCATTTCCAGCTTGGTGGAGAACATAGCCAGATAATATTTAATTACCTTTCCATTTCCTACTGTGCTGTGCGCGGGACAGCTTGCTTCAGCTTGCTCCCCATACCACGGTGACACTCTGAAAATCATTCAGCAGCACACAAATACTCTGGGAACTGCTAGGTTAGAATTATGATGTACCATTGAAGGCAGACAGAAACAGTAATTAACACCTTCCATGGAAACCTAAAGTGAAAGACAAGCTGGAATTATTATTAGCTTACTTGGCTTATAATAGTGAGGAAGTTGTTTTTGTCTTTAAAAACTGCAAACTGTGATCTTGAGTGTAGATGGAACTAGCAGTTACTTTCCTGGAATCTCCTCCTGGTAAGGTTCTTAAACGAGGTGTGAACAGGACACAGTCAATGACTCTCCAACTTGGTTATACGTGAGAATCACCTGTAGGGCTTGTGAAACTGCTCAGCCCCACCACCACAGTTTTTGATTTAATAAGTCTGGATTGAGGCCTGAGAATTCTTATTTCTAATATAATCCTGGGTGGTGCTGATGTGCTGGTTTGGCTACCACACCGTGTAAACCGCAGGGCCGCAGGGTTTTCAGTCCTGGCTTCCTATTAGAATTACGTGGGGAGCCTTTGAAGTATGCCGTGTCCTCCCCACCTCGTAAACTTGCTACATTGGAATCTCCTCCAGGGGCAGTACTCAGGCTCACCGAGTGTTTAAAAAGCCCTCAGGTGATTCTAATGTACATTACTGGGTTGGAAAGTGTGTTGCCCTGGCGGAACCCCAAAGAGGGAGGTTTAGTTAGATGACTAATATCTTCTAGTGTAGTGAACTTTAAAACTGGCCTTTGAAGGCTAAGTCATGACTGTGGTGCTCAGATCACTGTGTGCTGTGTTTAGTCACTCAGTTGTGTCCGACTCTTTGTGACCCCCCGCCCCCCTACCCTGGACTGTAGCTTGTCAGGCTGCTCTGCCCATGGGGATTCTCCAGGCAAGAATACTGGAGTGGGTTGCCATTTCCTCCTTCAGGGGATCTTCCCAACCAGAGAATCAAGCCCAGGTCTCCCACATTGCAGGCGGATTCTTTACCATTTGAGCCACCGTGGACAACAAAGAGCGTCAAACACTTGATATTGGCCATCTCCTTCCCCTTCTTTCCTAAATTCATGGTCAGTGTCGTTGAGCAGACATGTCACTGATCATTTCTGACTTGCTTTCCTAGAGGGCCTAGGACTTCTCTTGTGGTTCAGATAGTAAAGAATTCACCTGCAATGTAGAAGACCTGGGTTTGATCCCTGGGTTGGGAAGATCCACTGGAGAAGGGAAAGGTTATCCACTCCAGTATTCTGGCCTGAGAATTCCATGGACTGTATAGTTCATGGGGTTGTGAAGAGTTGACACGACTGAACGAATTTCACTTTCACTTTGCTAGTGGGCCTAGTGCAGCTTCCAAACCCTCCCCTACAGAGAGCTCTGGGAGGCCAGATATAAGAGACCCTCTCTGATGAGTGACTGATTTCCAGGGAGATACTCAGACTGCTAGAAAGAGAAAGAAGGATGAAGGATGAAATGAGCCATCTTTTGAGAAATATAAAGCAATGAGAAGGATCTCCTTTCCCCAACTTCTTGACTCTCAAAAGTGTATTTGGATTTTTTGCAGTTGGTAAGGTTTTGGAGGGGTTGTTGTAGTTCTTCAGTTGTTTAGTTGTGTCTGACTCTGTGACTCCACGGGCTGCAGCACCCCAGGCTTCCCTATCCTTCACTATCTCTCAGAGTTTGCTCAAACTCATGTCTATTGAGTCAATGATGCCATCCAACCATCTCATCCTCTTATGCCCCCTTCTTTTCCTGCCCTCAGTATTTCCCAGCATCAACGTCTTTTCCAGTGAATCAGCTCTTCACAACAGGTAGCCAAAGTATTGGCACTTCAGCTTCAGCGCCAGTACTTCCAAAGAGTATTCAGGGTTGATTTCCTTTAGGATTGACTGATTTGATCTCATTGCAGTCCAAGGGACTCTCAAGAGTCTTCTCTAGCACCACAGTTTAAAAGCATCAATTCTTAGATGCTCAGCATTCTTTAGGGTCCAACTCTCACATCCGTACATGACAATTGGAAAAACCATAGCTTTGGCTATACAGACATTTGTTGGCAAAGTGATGTCTCTACTTCTTAATATGCTGTCTAGGTTTGTCATAGCTTTTCTTCCAAGGAAAAAGTGTCTTTTAATTTCGTGGCTGCAGTCACCAGCCAGTGATTTTGGAGCCGAAGAAAATAGTCTGTCAGTTTCCATTTTTTCTCTATTTATTTTCCCTGAAGTGATGGGGCCAGATACCATGATCTTAGTTTTTTGAATGTTGAGTTTTAAGTCAACTTTTTCACTCTCCTCTTTCACTTTCATCAAGAGGCTCTTTAGTTGCTTTTCACTTTCTGCCATAAAGATGGTGTCATCTGCGTTATCTGAAGTTATTTATATTTCTCCTGGCAATCTTGATTCCAGTTTGTGCTTCATCCAGCCCAGCATTTCACATAATGTACCCTGCATAGAAGTTAAATAAGCAAGGTGATCTTGCTTATTGTCGCATTTGGCTGAAGGTGGTTCTTGCATTTGGCTGAACCCCTAGAATTCTGATTCAGTACACTTGGGGTATGAGCCAAGACTTTATATTTCTCCCTAGTCCCCCAGGGATGTTTGGGGATGTTGAGTTTGAAAACCACTGCTTTAAGGTGCTCTTGAGATATCAGAAAGGTCAGGTTGGCTAGATCCATCTAAATGTTTTTTGCCCAGAATTCAAAGGTTAAGCATAGAATTTAGGTTATGTCAAATTAGATAGAGATTGGTAAGAACATGTCGAGGGGGTTTTATTTAAAGCTATTAGAAGCAGAGACCTAGATACTGTTTGGAATATTTGAGTTATGCAACAGAGAGTTTGATTAAAATTGAATTCCTTCTGAGGTACGGAAGCATATCCTCTTTATCCTGCCTGTTTAGCATGTTTTCTCACTTTACCTTGTTTTCTTGAGAGTGGTCCTCTGAGGTTGCCATGTACTGAGTCAGATCATTTTGACACAGTAGCTGTTTTGTTGATCATTTTACTGTGATTAGTTTTACCATAATGTCAGTTTCTTAGCTAACATTTCACTTGGATCATTTTTTATTCCTAACTACTTGATGATGGTATTTTTAAAGTAAAGAAGGGTTTAGATGAGGACAGTGTGGCATTAAAATGTTTAACATCAAAACATTATTTATCACAAGACATTTCATGTAGCCTTCAGACTCTGGCTCCCAAGCTCAGTGTGGTTCTGCAAGCCTCTTACAGAGACATGGTCCTGTGACATGTCTGGTTCCTCCGAGAATGCCACTCCTGTAGACCTCAGATGCAGGCAGGACAGGGTTCTGGTCCTTCTCAATGTCCTCCTGAAGAGGACCTTGCAAAACCTCGGGTTCTTTTCATTCGTCAACTTATCGAGACCACAACAACTAACTGCAGGCAGTAGAGATCAAGCCCTGAGCCTTTGGGGTGGGAGCACTGACTCCAAGACCCCAGACTACCAGAGCACTGCCCCTAGGGAGTTCCAAGTGGTGAGAACTCACACAAAAGAAACCACATGAATACAAGGCCCAGCATCACCCAACCAGAGTAGCACCTGTGCATGACGCCTCATCTAAACAACAAACAAAATGAAAATACAAACCCAGTCATCAGCAGACAGGATTACCACCTCACTCAGCCTTCCCCATCAGAGGAAAGACAAACAAACACAAAAACTCAGCACAAATCTCACCTTACACCAAGCTTACACAAACCACTGGACCAACCTTAGCAAGGCAGAAACCAAAAGGAAGAGAGAATTCAACCTTCTTCAAGGAAAGAGTTCAACTTTCCTTGAAGCCTGGGAAAAGGAGACCCCAAACACAATAAGTTAAAAAAAATAATGAAAAGGCAGAAAAATACTACACAAATGAAGGAGCAAACTATACAGAAGTCCAAATAAATGAAGGGAAAATAGGCAAACTACCTGAAAAAGAATTCAGAATAATGATAATAAAAATTATAAAAAACCTGGAAAACAAAATGGAGAAAATGCAAGAATCAATTAACAAAGACCTAGAAGAATTAAAGAATAAGCACACAGAGACAAACAATACAATTGCTGAAATTAAAAGTACTCTAGAAGGAATCAATAGCAGAATATCTGAAGCAGAAGAATGAATCAGTGAGCTGGAAGATAAAATGGTGGAAATAACTTCTAAAGAACAGAAGAAAGTGAAAAGAATGAAAAGAGCTGAGAACAGTCTCAGAGACCTCTAGAACAATATCAAACGCACCAACATTTGAATTATAGGGATCCCAGAAGAAGAGAAAAAGAAAGGGTATGAGAAAATTTTTGAAGACATTATAGTTGAGAATTTCCCCAACATGGAAAAGGAAATTGTCAAGTCCAAGAGGGGCAAAGAGTCCCATACAGGATAAACCCAAGTAAAAACATGCCAAGGCATATACTAATCAAACTAACAAAGACTAAACACAAATAGAGAATATTAAAAACAGCAAGGGAGAAGCAACAAGTAACATGCAAGGGAAACCCCATATATTTAACAGCTGATCTTTCAGCAGAAACTCTGCAAGCCAGAAGGGAATGGCAGGATATATTTAAAGTACTGAAAGGGAAAAATCTACAACTAAGATTACTGTACCTGGCAAGGATCTCATTCAAAATTGATGGAGGAATCAAAAGCTTTTCAGACAAGCAAAAGTTAAGGAGAATTCAGTACTGCCAAACCAGCTTTACACAAATGTTAAAGGGACTTATATAGTGAAGAAATACAAGAGAAGAAAAAAGATCTACAAAATCAAACCCAAACAATTAAGAAAATGACAATAGGAACATATATATCAATAATTAACTTAAAATGTAAATGGATTAATATTCCAACCAAAAGACACAGACTGGCTGAATGGATAAAAAAATAAGACCTATATATATGCTGTCTGCAAGAAACCTACTTTAGATGTAAAGACACATATAGACTGGAAGTCAGAGGATGGTAAAATAGATTCCATGCAAATTGGAAGCAAAAGAAAGCTGGAGTAGCAATCCTTATATCAGAAAAAATAAACCTTAAAATAAAGAAGATTACAAGAGATAAGGACACTATATAATTATCTAAGGATCAATCCAAGAGGAAGACATAACAATTGTAAATATCTATGCACCCAAATAGGAGCACCTCAATATATAAGACAAACACTAAAAGACATAAAAGGAGAAATTGACAGTAACACAATAATAGTAGGAGACGTTAACACACCACTCACACCAATGGACAGATCATCAAAACAGAAAATTAATAAGGAAATGCAAGTCTTATGTGATACATTAGATGAGATGGATGTCATTGATACCTTCAGGCCATTCTATCCAAATGCAGAAGAATACACCTTCTTCTCAAGTGGATATGAAACATTTCTCCAGGATAGACCACATTTTGGGTCACAAATCAAACCTCAGTAAATTTAAGAAAATTGAAATCATATCAAGCATCTTCTCTGACCACAACGCTATGAGATTAGATATCAAATACAAGAAAAAAAACTATAAGAAACACAAACACATGGAGATTAAACAACACGTTTGTGTTTCTAAATAACCAACAGGTTGTTGAAGAAATCAAAAAGGAAATCAAACAATTTATTGAAACAAATGACAATGAAAACAGGACAACTCAAAACCTATGGGGTGCAGTAAAAGCAGTTCTAAGAGGGAAGTTTATAGCGATACAGTCCTACCTCAAGAAATAAGAAAAACATTGAATAGACAACCTAACTTTACACCTGAAACAATTGGAAAAGGAAGAACAAAATAACCCAAAATTAGTAGAAGGAAAGAAATCATAAATATCCAAGCAGAAATAAATAAAAAAGAAATGAAAGAAATAATGGTAAAGATTTATAAAACTAAAGCTGGTTCTTTGAGAAGATAAACAAAATTGACAAACCTTTAGCCAGACTCATCAAGAAAAAGAGGGTAGAATCAAATCAACAAAAGAAGAAACCAAAAAGGAGAGGTTACAACAGACAATGCAGAAATACAAAGGATTATAAGAGAAGATTATCACTACCTATATGGCAATAAAATAGATAACCTGGAAGAAATGGACAGATTCTCAGAAAAATTCAACCTTCCAATACTGAACCAGGAAGAAATAGAAATTATGAACAACCCAGTCACAAGCACTGGAATTGAAGCTGTGGTCAAAAATCTCCCAAAAAACAAATTCCCAGGACCAGATGGCTTCACAGGAGAATTCTGTCAAACATTTAGAGAAGAGCTAATGCCTATCCTTTAAAAACTCTTTTGAAAATATTGCAAAGGAAGGAATACCTCCAAACTCATTCTACGAGGCCACAATCACCCTGATAACAAAACCAGACAAAGACAACACACAAAAAAGAAAACTACAGGCCAATATCATTGATGAACATAGATGCAAAAATTCTCAACAAAATTTTAGCAAACAGAATTCAGCAACACATCAAAAAGCTCCATACACCATGATCAAGTTGGGTTTATTCCAGGAATGCAAGGATTCTTCAATACATGCAATCAATGTGATACACCATATTAAGAAATTGAAAGATAAAAACCACATGACAATCTCAATAGATGCAGAAAAAGCCTTTGACAACATTCAGCACCCATTTATGATTAAAACTCTTCAAAAAATGGGCATAGGAGGAACCTACCTTAACATAGAAAAGGCCATATATGATAAGCCTACAGAAAACATTATTCTCAATGGTGAAAAACTGAAAGCATTTCCCCTAAGATCAGGAACAAGACAAGGGTGTCCACTTTCACTACTATTATTAAATATAGTTTTGGAAGTCCTAGCTACAGCAGTCAGAGAAGAAAAAAAAATAAAAGGAATCCAGATCAGAAAAGAAGAAGTAAAGCTCTCACTGTTTGCAGATGACATGATACTGTACATAGAAAACCCTAAATATAGTGTCAGAAAATTACTAGAGCTAAAACAGTGAATTTAGCAAAGTTGCAAGATACAAAATCAATACCCAGAAATCACTTGCATTTCTATATACTAACAATGAAGAATCAGAAAGAGAAATTAAGGAATCAATCCCATTCACCATTGCAACAAAAAGAATTAAACATCTAGGAATAAACTTACCTAAGGAGACAAAAGAATTGTATACAGAAAATTATAAGACACTGATGAAAGAAATAAAAAAATGACATAAACAGATGGAAAGATATTCTATGTTCCTGGGTAGGAAGAATCAATATTGTGAAAATGACTATACTCCCAAATGCAGTCTACAGATTCAATGCGATCCCTATCAAATTACCAATGAAATTTTTCACGGAACTAGAACAAAAAATTGCACAATTCATATGGAAACACAAAAGACCCTGAATAGCCAAAGAAGTCTTGAGAAAGAAGGATGGAGCTGGAGGAATCAACCTTCCTGACTTCAGATTATGCTACAAAGCTACAGTCATTGAGACAGTATGGTACTGGCACTAAAACAGAAATATAGACCAATGGAACAAGATAGAAAGCCCAGAAATAAACCCATGCACCTATGAGTACCTTATTTTTGATAAAGGAGGCAAGAATATACAATGGGACAAAGACAGCCTCTTCAATAAATGGTGCTGGGAAAACTGGGTAGCTACATGTAAAAGAATGAAATTAGAACACTTCCTAACACCACACACAAAGATAAACTCAAAATGGATTAAAGACCTAAATGTGAGGCCAGAAACTATAAAACTCTTAGAGGAAGACATAGGCAGAACACTAGAATCAAAGCAAGATCCTCTATGAACCACCTCTTAGAGTAATGGAAATAAAAACAAAAATAAACAAGTGGGACCTGATTAAACTTAAAAACTTTTGTACAGCAAAGGAAACTATAAGCAAGGTGAAAAGACAACCCTCAGAATGGAAGAAAATAATAGCAAATGAAGCAACTGACAAAGATTAATTTCCGAAATATACAAGAGCTCATACAACTCAATACCAGAAAAACAAACAACCCAATCAAAAAGCAGGAAAGAGACCTAAACAGACCTTTCTCCAAAGAAGACATAGAGATGGCTAACAAACACATGAAAAGATGCTCAACATCGCTCATTACTAGAGAAATGCAAATCAAAACTATGAGATATCACCTCACACTGATCAGAATGGTCATCATCAAAAAGTCTACAAATCAATGCTGGAGAAGGTATGGAGAAAAGGGAACTCTTGCTCTGTTGGTGGGAATGTAAATTGATACAGTCACTATGAAAGAAGGTATGGAGATTCCTTAAAAAACTAGGAATAAAACCACCATATGATATAACCCAGCAATTCCATTCCTAGGCATATACCTTGAGGGTTGAAAAAGACACATGTATTCCATTGTTCACTGCAGCACTATTTACAATAGCTAGAACCTGGAAACAATCTATATGCCCATCGACAGATGAATAGATAAAGAAGTTGTGGTGCATATACACAATGGAATATTTCTCAGTCATAAAAAGGAACGCATGAGTCAGTTCAGATGAGATGGATGAACCTAGAACCTACTATACAGAGTGAAGTGAGTCAGAAAGAGAAAGATAAATATCATGTTCTAACACACATATACAGAATCTAGAAAAATTGGTACTGAAGAATTTATTTACAGGGCAGCAATAGAGAAACAGACATAGAGAATAGACTTATGGACATGGGGAGAGGGGAGGAGAGGGTGAAATGTATGGAAGGAGTAACATGGAGACTTATATAACCATATGTTAAATAGATAACCAATGGGAATTTGCTGTATGGCTCAGGAAACTCAAACAGGGTCTCTGAATCAACCTAGAGGGGTGGGATGGGGAGGGAGATGGGAGGGAGGTCCAAAAGGGAGGGGATATATGTATACCTATAGCTGATTCATGTTAAGGTATCACAGAAAACAAAGTTCTGTAATGCAATTATCCTTCAGTAAAAAATAAATTAAACAAACAAACAAACAAAAAAACATTATGTATTACAAGAAATTAGTATTAGTGCTTCTTTTGAGGGGGTAAAACTGGTAAGAATTAGGGGCTTTTTGTTTTGTTTTTACCTTAAGCTTCATCCCTTTTTTCATTGATGAAGTTTTTTAAAAAATCAGAAGAATGTATTACTTTTATAATACTAATTTTAAATTCATCTGTAAATTGGGTGGCATTATCCCCATGTGACAGATGGAGACTAAGATCCAGAGGAGCTTGTTGTCTAACTACTTGATAAGGGACATCAGGTCAAGGAGAGCTTTGACATTAGAGGCAGGACTGATTCCTCTTTTTTCTTTTCAGAATGCTATTTCAGTTGCTTTGACTTTACATGTAAATTTTAGAATAATCCTATATCTACAAAAACCTTGGTTTCATTGGATAGTGATGCATATTTTAGCTTCCAAATATTTCAGTTTTTGCAATGGGCTAGGTGTTAGACATTATAGATATTATAGATAGTTGAAGGGAAGGAATTCACTTCATATTTAAATTTACAGTTTATCACTCAAAAAATCTTTTTCACAAAAATGTCTTTTTAAATGTAATATTTTTTAGGGACATCATATAGAAAACTTAAGAATTTCAAATGTTGTTACAAATAAAATAGGCCCACTGACCAGTAGACAGCTTAAACGAAAACTTCTCTGAAACTGCACATTAAATGTGGCCATTGGTATGTGAACTACAATGGTGTGTTAACCTATTTAATGATTTTCAGAAGAATATCTAGAAAAAATTAAAACAAGAATAATTCAAAAAATGTATAAACCTGAAATTATCAGTGCCTAAATTTTCAGTTATGATCCATACATAACATGATCATTTTCTCTAGGGCACATTTTTAATACCGTTTGACTTGTATCAATACAACATCCCACTTTGACTATTATAAATAAAACATGCTACTGTTTTCTCAGTTCAATTATAGTATAATTCAGCATGAATTTTGGCAACTTCTAGGATTCACCCTAAGTAATGAATTGTAGCATATCCTGCAGTCATGAAAAATGGGTTCTATGTTAACTTTTTCATAAGTTTAAAAAGCATGCAGAAATTTAATTTTTATTTTATAGTGGATTTACAGTGTTGTGTTAGTTTCAGGTTTATAGCGGTCAGTTATACATATACATATATCTACTCTTAAGATTCTGTTTCTATATAGGCCATTACAGAGTGTTGACTTGAGTTCCCTGTGCTATGCAGTATAATCACTTTGTTTTTGAATAGATGTCAGAAAACCACTATCCTAGTTGCCCTTCCACATGTAGTACTTTTCTGATGAGTTCTCAATCTGGGTTATGCAGATAAGCAGATGCTTTTCATAATGCTTTTTCACCAACAGGTGGCACTAATAATTCCCTTTATTTTCATAGTACCCTAGGAATAATCCTTATGTAGGATTTAGAATATATCTTTTGCACTTTTTTGGAAAATGACTGATTTAAATTTAAGAGTATCTAAGCCAGAAAACACCCAGTGTTTTTGATCAACTCTTTGGAATACTGCCTTTCTCTTGGATTACTGGCTCCTAGCTCAAGTCTCTTCTTTCCTTCTTTGATTGATCTTCCAACACAAGATGGGTAGAAGTCATGAGAAAAACACAGAAGGGAATACAAAATCCATTTTTAAATTAATTTTTATTGGAGTATAGTTCATTTACAATGTGTTAGTTTCTACTATACATCAAAGTGAATCAGTTATACATATAAATATATCCACTTTTTAAAAAAATTCTTTTTCCAAATAGATCATTACAGAGTATTGAGTAGAGACTAAGTCCATTTGTTGAAGTCCTTTTCCATGGGCGAAATGATGACATTAATGTTGTCTGGACTGAAGAAGAACTCAATTTTGAACAAATTGACTAAACATTTATTGCAGAGCTGCTCCATGCATAATACTAGTCTATACATTCCCTGAGGTCCAAAAAAGAAAAAAAAATTATAAAATTCTTGGTGGTGACAGCAGTAATGGTTCTCATTTACCTGTGTTTTGTCTATGCACCACAGTGCCTGGCAAATAGCAAGTGCTTAATTACTGGAGCAGCTTACATTTATCATTATTCCTTAGCTCATCTAGGCTCTTCTGTTGCTCTGTGGCACCTACACTGTGGAAACCACCGCTTTCCTTTATTCCTCCAGCCAGACTCCAAGCCTTGCACCCCCAGATGTTTTCCTCTGCTCTGTCCTCTTCTCATGCTGAGCCCTAAATCGTCAATTCTGCCATCTCCTGACACCAAACCATCAATGTCTCTATACTAGTTTGCAGATATTTCAAATTCAACTGGTTCCATCCCACCATTTTCTCAAAAAAATGTTTTCTAGTGCTCAAGTTTAGCTTTTCTTTTAGAAATTAAAGAATTTATCTAGTTTATTCTTAAGTCTTGTTCTTTTTTAGAGTATGATCTCATTATTACGGGGTGATCAGGAGGGATGAATGCCAAAACCACTGGGCCTTCCACAGAGTCAAAAGATGGTGTAATTTTGTGAAATGGAGGAAATATGCATTTTGAATGGGATTAAAAAACGTATTACTCACTTCCTTTCCTTCCTGCAGAGAGTACTGAGAACATTAAGTAACAGTTTATGATTGACTCAGCACCCCTCCCTGGAATGTTAGTCATTAAGTGTGCTCTAAAAGTGGTGCCTTCAAGGACTGCTGAGATGGGTATGGCCAGCCTCTAGCAGCCGTGAGTATGTGGGGATTAGGAAAGCTGACCCCAAGTCTGTCTGGAATGGTACCACACTCAATTACACTCAATTAATTGTACTCAATGTACAATTCCTTTGCAGTATAATCGGATCATTGGCTAAATATTTAGTGATATTAAAAAATTATTGTTCATCATTTTAGGTATGATAATGGCAATTATATTTTAAAGAATAATTCTTTGAAAGATACATATTGAAGTTTGAATCAATGAAATGATATGATGCTTAAGTTTTGCTTCACAGTAATCTAGTTCAGAGTGAGAGGGTTAGGTAAGGGATGTAGGTAGAAACAAGACTGACCATAATCTTTTAATGTTTAAAGCTGGGCAATAGGCACAATGTGGTGGTCCCTTACATTCTTCTCTCTACTTTTGCACAGTTTTGGAATTTTCCATATTGAAAGTGAATTTTTTTAGATGCATGGTCCTGAGCGAGGGTTGAAATCCCATCTCTGAGTAGGAATGGGTGACTATAGTGCACAGACCAGGTGTTCTGGTTGTTCAAGGCTTTAGGCTCATGCCGGGATCCTAGATGCGCTTACTGTTTTCTAGGAGGGACTTTGTGTCACATGTTGGTGAACACACAGCCTGTACCTGATGAATACTGAGTGAGTACACGAAGGCAGAGAGGCATCTGACTCTTTTCTTCCTGTCTTTGCAGCGGAGCCCAGGGGGAATACACCGGGCTGGCCTCTATACGAGCCTACTTAGATGCGAAAGGAGAGACACACAGAACGGTCAGTATCAACCATTTGTTTACCCCTGGAGTTGGGGCGGGGAGAGGGCAGTGGGTTCAACTTTAGGGTCCCTTTTGTTCTGTGGGACACTCCCTCCAAGTCTTCTTGGAAGAAGTTGGGGAAACATATAATCAAGAAACAAATGTCTATGAAGTGGCTATTACAATCCTTGCCTCTAAGACGTTTCAATGGACCATTTTGAGGAAAAACATTTTGAGATAAAAGGCTTCTCAAACCCAGTCTGTAAAAATTAGCCAGTTGGCTGCAGAACTGCTGCCCCCGGGGAGCAAAGGGAGGAAGGGGCGGGAAGGTTGCCATTCCAAGTCTCCCTCATTGCCTCGGCCCTGGCCCCAGGCCTGGACAGAGGGCAGAGACGGAGCTTTCGTTCTTCTGTAACTCCTACTGTGCCTGAGCACAGTTCTTGCCCTATGTATGCTCAAAAAATATTCATTGAATAAATAAATTCCTTATTAGTGATTCTCAGCTCTCAACATCAAAAGAAGACATGAAGCAGAGTTCACGGTTCTGTTTCTTCGTTTGCTTTGAATGAGAGTTTAGTCTCCAGGTCCAAACTGCTTTTGGAGGCCCTTGTGGGACCAGCAGGTGCTAATAGGCTCCACAGACCTCCACTAATCCTGAGGCAGTGCCTTTAGCAGATGAACTAACAACACAGGCTTCAGATTGTGGCCGAAGGAGGCCTGTGTTCCTGGTGGTGTCCACGCTGACCTTGAACTTCATGAACTGTGGAGGTGGCATTAGTGAGTAGGAGTCAGGAGCAAGTCACAGCTGTCTGCCCAGCCCAGGAGGTTTAGAGAAAAAGGGGCCAGAGTCCTTCTGGCTGCCCACAGAAGTAGGGTGTGGTTGGTAGTAGCCCAGTCTTAGTCCATTCGTAGTTTTATTAAAGCTGGAAGATTATTTATGGCTAGTTACCTGGATTTTGCAGGGAAGAATTTAAATACTATTTTACTTCCCTTTCACAAAATGGGAGGAAAAACTTTTTTCTCCCACCTTCCTGATAGCGCAACTTTTAAATTTTTTTTCGCTTGGGTTTGAATTCAATTTTTCTAAGGAAGGGTTAGTTTGGAATTAAAGTTGTTCTTTGGACCTCAAAATTTCAGCACTTTCATAGAGTCAGAAAGGAAACATTGGGATTCTGATTTTCCAATGAGAGGCTGCCAGATGACTGACATTTAGAGTTGCCTTTTCTATTTTACCTCTGTGGCTTCCTTGTATTGAGTAGCCCCTGGAACTCTTTGTTGTTCATGCTCTTTAACCATGAAGTTTCTGGGACTCTGAGAGAGGAAGCCATTCATCCTGTGTTACCATCTCCATGTTGTTCCTGCTTTATGGTGAAGCCGCTGGGATCCACACTATGGTGCTTGTGGAAGGCCTGTGACCAGCTAGTGAGAAAAGGCCAGCTAAAATCCAGGTTCTGTCTGCTCTGTGACGCTTCCCATCCCGCGCTGGTTCCTGCTTCTCCAGGTTGACCCCAGGAACTGTTTGTTAATGTCCAGGAGTTGGGGGCCAAACCAGAAAGGTCACAGAAATAAAGGATGAGAGACTGGGCCTGGGCAGAGTTCTTCTAGGTTTCCCTGGTGGCTCAGAGGTAAAGAATCCACTTGCCAGTGCAGGAGACCTAGGTTCAATCCCTGGGTCTGTTGGATCCCCTGGAGAAAAAAAACGGCAACCCAACCCAGTATTCTTGCCTGGAAAATCCAATGGACGGGGAGCCTGGTGGGCTACAGTCCATGGATCACAAAAGAGGTGGACATGACTATGACTAAACAACAGCAACAACAGAGTTCTTCTATGACACATGGATTCTTTTCAGCTCTTTGTCCCTCTTTGTTTTTTCCAGTCCTCCCTTCTATCTCAGTCCCCTTGTGTGTGATGCTTCTCCTGGCTCCACTGTTCTCATTGCTATCACTGAAGTGTTAGGAGAGGTTATTCCACTGAAGGACAGGGATGAGTGGGATGCTGCATTTTGAGGGTGTGTGAAGGAGGCAGGGACAACTACCCAGTCACTGAGCTTGCAGAAACAGAACCCTTCAGTTTGGAAATGTTGGCATCCTAAAGATTTTAATTAGACTTTTAGTTAGAGAAGAAGAAAATGATTTATTATTCAAATAATCACGGAGGATTTTTCTGTATCGGAGATGTCTAAGACAGCTGCTCTCATATCATAGACTATAACAGAAACTAGTAAAATATATCCTTTTTTGCAAAAAAAAAAAAAAAGTGTGGGGAAGTCATATGTTATAGAACCTCCGGTATTCCTGATGATTTTCTTATTTCAAACTGTTTTGGAAGTTATTTTCATATTTGCTCTTAGGTTAAATTTCAGAGGTTCCTAAAATGCAATGGCCAAATTCTTGATTTACCAGTTTAATTTGGGAGACTACAAATTATTGAACAAACACTTATGTAGAAATTGCATGTACCGGGCACTGTCCTAAGCACTTTATAATTATTAACTAATTTGTTAGTCAAGTACTAATTCGGGTTTGCTGATCAGTGATTGAATTTCCTATACAAAGGGAAGACATTGACCCAAACAAACTAAGAAAACACCACCGAAACCTGTATGTATTTTTCTTTTCTCAGTTGCCTGAGGCAAAATAGTGGCCTTCGGCTTTTGGATTTGACCAGTGGTAAGAAATTGATTTCCCTTGCAAAGGACTTCTCCTTAATCCTTCACTCATTCGTCAAGTCTTTTGAAGATGAGCTATGTTGGGTCTATGCCAGGCACACTAGGGAGTTAAAAAAACACAGCATCCACCTAAATTGGCATAATGAACCAAAGAGAGTTAGTGTTGGCTAAAATATCAAATCTAGGTTCTGTCCTAGAACCTAGGACATTGTCCTAGAGGACATTGTCCTAGAACTTAAGGTATTGGAAGTCCCTTACAATACCACAAATTTTAAAGTGAGGATCCACATAGAAAATCAGAAATTTCTAACAGCAACAAATCATTGAAAAAATGACTGAGACATTTTGTTCCTGCTAATTCTTATATCCCTAGACAGCGTATTAAAAAGCAGAGACAACACTTTGCTAACAAAGGTCTGTATAGTCAAAGCTATGATTTTTCCACTAGTCATGTGCAGATGTGAGAATTGTACCATAAAAAAGACTAAGTGCTGAAGAATTGATGCTTTCAAACTGTGGTGCTGGAGAAGACTCTTGAGAGTTCTGTGGACAGCAAGGAGGTCAAACCAGTTAATCCTAAAGGAAATCAACCCTGAATAGTCATTGGAGGGAGTGATATTGAAGCTGAAACTCTAATACTTTGGCCCCCTGATGCGAAGAAGCTGACTTCTTAGAAAAGACCATGATGCTGGGAAAGATTGAGGGCAGGAGGAGAAGGGGGCAAGAGAGGATGAGATGGGTGGATGGCATCACTGACTCAATGGACACAAGTTTGAGCAAACTCTGGGATAGTGAAAGAAAGCCTGGTGTGCTGCAGTTCATGGGGCAATTCACCATTCAAAGAAGTGCTAACTGTCCACAGAAGAAGAACAAAGTAATTTCATCTTTGCCTCTGTTTATAGTTCTCTTTGGGTCACATGCATTTTCCTTAAATAGATGGCTTTGCTGTTTTTGAGGAAACAGCTGTTAAGTTAAATTTCCCCTTATTAAGCCCATTTTTATAATGACCATCTGTTTTTCTTCACAGGGTGACAATATTGGTTCTAGAATTAAAAACAAAAACACAAAACCAGAATTGTTTTCAGGGTCAACATTGCTTCTCCTTACTGCTTTCTGTTGGAGGGAACTTCAGAGTGCCCTTTCCTGTAGTGGGGCATCATCAGATCACACAGAGCATGTGTCTTCACCTTTAGTCACACGATTTGGGGGCAGGAAATGAAAATGATTTAAACCTGGGAATTTTAGTATTATGCCCACCAACCATTTTCCGTAAGAATTCAACACATCTTTAAGCTCTTGAAATACTCTCTCTTGATCTCTTCAACTTGAGGTGGCACCCCCTCATTCTGAGTTCCTTTGGCATCTGTGGGCACTAGACTTTTTTTTTTTTTGAGAATTTTCGTTTCCCTAATTATACTGGCAACACCAAGATCACTTTAGAAAGAGAGGAGTAGTCTCCTGACAAAGCAAGAAATGTTTCCTCCCAGCCAAGGAGTCTTATTTGAGGTGATGTAGTCCCTGTCTAAAGGGTCCTTTTATTTATTTATTTTTATTTATTTTATTTTTTGATCTGGCTGTGCTGCACAGCATGTTGGATCTTAGTTTCCCTCTCAGGGATCTGACCCACATCCCCTGCATTGGAATTAATGGAATCTTAACCACTGGACCACCAGAGACGTCCCTCTAGACATTTATTTATACAGATGCCAACCTTCTCAGTGAATGCCTTGTGTGAGCACAGGGCAGAAACTGATGGGCGTTTGTGCTTGGCTATTCTCATGTAAGCAGAGAATCTATTGCACAGAGTAAGTATCCAGTAATGATGACATCACTGGTGTGTTGTCACTGGGAGGCCTTGGGATATGTCTGCCATTGTCTCTCCTGGGTCCCAGCAGAGCCAAGCACTGGAGCTGTGATGTGTGCATCTGAGTCCTAGAGTTTAATTTCTAATCTCCTGTTCTTGTAAGGTGCTTTCTACACGTTATTGTTGAGGCAAGGTTAGAATAAGCCTAGGCTTGTTTTGGTGTTACTGAGGTAAGGACGGAGAGTGTTAATATTCTGAAAGTCTTTAGGGAACAGTATTTGGGGATCCAGGTGTCAACTCCTCTGTTGGACACTGTTTTGCAATATAGTAATGATGAAGTTGTAGCAGATATTAAGGCACCACCAGTTAGTTTAAATAAAGTATATGGCACCTATTGTATTTATGCTCCAAGCATTTCGTAGGACTCTTCTGTCATTATGAACAGCCTGGTGATTTTTCTCTTTCCTTCCTTTCATTCCATTCAAAAGGTTTGCCTCATTCCAAAATCTGCACATGGGACCAATCCTGCAAGTGCCCACATGGCGGGCATGAAGATTCAGCCTGTGGAGGTGGATAAATATGGGAACATCGATGCAGCTAACCTCAAGGCTATGGTATTCATCTTCCACTTACCAGATAGGGGAGGTCTGGGTTGGAAAGAAGTGGCAGGGATCAGGGATGGTTTAGGTCAACGTTATCTTCTTTTGCATTCTCATTGAAAGACTGCAGTTCCTTCTCTGAATGGGTCTAGGGAAAATGGCATAAAATCAGAAAACCTAGCCATGTCTATAAGAAAAATAAAAGCAAGAGTCACATTTTTGGTCCAGAGTAAAAGTGATCATAGTCTCTTTCATCTCTTCCTTCTTTAACAAGGAGAAGGTCCTTTAAACTGAAATTCCATCCTCTAATATGTGCATGTGTAAGAAACTGAATGAATTATTCATGGTGGTAGTAAGACTAGTCCTTGCAGAATCTGCCTGCTTTCTCCCGCCCAATCTTCTCTCCTTCTCCCATGAACAAACTGGAAGTCACAGGTATTCTCAATCTTTGCACTGGGGATTAAAACAGAAATGTAGATTTTGCAGGTGTTTGTGATGGTCCCAGCCATTACTTGCTGAATTTCATGCAGCATTCCATCCTCCTTCCTGCAACACCAACCCCCACCCCCAACCTCCCAACCTTCAGGAAGATGTTGCCTAGCAACCGTATCTGCTTTCCACTGGTGGACTGGAGGCTGCATCTTAAGAGGGAAGGAAATCACTTGAATGGCAATGCAATTTTGTTGGGGTTATTAGGCATGGAGACTGAGAACTTCATGTAACTACCTTCAAAAGGAAGATAAAAACAAACAACACTATTCATCTCTCACGTCCACCTCCCCACTTCCCATTGCCCCATAAAGTTTTTACCAATAAATATTCTGGGTCAAAATGTGTAATTATTAAGTCTCTCCAATATAGGATATGATTTTAAATTTTTGTTTGTTCTGTTTTCACGTGAGCCTCTTCTCTAACTTGCTGGTCAAAAAAACATATATGCTTGCCTTCTGTCAAAAGGAAAAATGATGTTTATTTGTTTTAAATCAGAGCAGAACATTCCTAGTTGGAGTTCTAATTTCAATAGAATGGGAGGGAAAGGGGATAGGATGGATTTGGCAAGATGAGTAGTGAGATGAACTATGAGAATTGACTTGTCTGGAACCAGAAAAAATCTGAAATAATTTTTGAGATGATTTGAACCAAAGGAGGACCACTTTAGAGAATTGAGCCCAAAATATCCAGAAATCTTCTGAACAGTTTTTTGGTCTTTACCATGGAGACTTGGTCTAAAGGAATCTTGTTATTTCTTTAGAATGATTTATGAAGGGAGAAATGGCTATGGACTTCTATTAGTGTCATCCTACATTGAGACAGTTTGAGAAATGAAAAGACCAAGACTTCATCTTTCTTAATCCTTTAAAAAATGAAGAATTGGTTAAGAAAGAAACATTTCCTCTCGTTATCTCTCTCCACCCCTTTTCTGTCTCACAGGTGGATAAACACAAGGAGAACTTGGCAGCCATTATGATTACATACCCATCCACCAATGGAGTGTTTGAAGAAAACATTGGAGACGTGTGTGACCTGATCCACCAACACGGAGGACAGGTCTACCTGGATGGAGCAAACATGAACGCTCAGGTGGGCAATGTGAGAAAATGGTTATTAAAAAAAAAATTGTTTTGTCTTCTTGACAGTTGTCTTAAAACATGACACTGAATTCAGAACAGAGACTGACTTTCTATATTGCCAAATCAAAGTATGTACTGCAATTTCACTGAGATTACAGACCCTGGTGCAGTGGTAAAGAATATCTACCTGCCACTGCAAGAGACACAAGAGACATGGGTTTGATCCCTGGGTTGGGAAGATCCCTTGGAGTAGGAAATGGCAACCCACTCCAGTATTTTTGCCTGGAAAATTTCATGGACAGAGGGGCCTGGCAGACTGTAGTCCATGGGGTTGCAAAGAGTTGGACATGACTGAGTGACTGTGCTCATGCACAGGCACGCACACGTGCATGCACACACACACACACACATATCCCAAGAAGGTCATGAAGTCACAGGGGATGCTGCAGAGGAAGTAAAAGATTGACGGGAACCAGGGAATGAGCTGAATTTTCTTAGCTTGTTGCAGGGAGGGGCGGGGGGTGATCCCCAAAGGCGAGAAGGTCACCTGACTCCCTTCCTGAGGGAATTAACACCCAAGGTTTGGCCCCTGGTGGATACTGAGCTCCCATGACCTTGGACTAGCTTCAGTTTCATCAGTGTAAAACAGCTGCACATCTCTGGCTCTGAGGGCTGATCCTGACTACCTGCTGGGCTGTGTGTGTGTAGGGAGTGGTCTGTGTGATGTTTTGTTGTTGTTGTTCAGTCGAGCAAGTTGTTTTGGACTCTTCTGCTACCATGGACGGCAGCATGCCAGGCCTCTCTGTCACTCAGTGTCTCCTGAAGTTTTCTCAAGTTTGTGTCCATTGCATTGGTGATACCATCCAGCCATCTCCTCCTCTGATGCCCTCTCTCCTTCTGCCCTCAACTTTTCCAGCATCAGTAACTTTTCCAATGAGTCGGCTGTTAGCATCAGATGACCAAAATACTGGAGTTTCAGCTTCAGCATTGGTCCTTCCAACAAGTATTCAGTGTTGATTTCCCTTAAGATTGATTGTTTTGATCTCCTTGCTGTCTGAGGGACTCTCAGGAGTCTTCTCCAGCACCACAGTTCGAAGGCATCAGTTCTTCAACACTTCATCTTCTTTACAGTCTGTGTGACATGTGCCTTTGAGGAGAAGCTTTAGGGAGACTTTGGAGGGCAGGGACTCATCATCTTTTAAAGAGTCTTCTCAACTTCCTCTCCTTTTTTTTTTTTTTAAACCATTTCAGACTCTTTCATTAAAAAATTTTTTAAATTTTTTATTTGGCCCCAGTGAGTGGCATGTGTAGTTTTAGTTCCCCAACCAGGGATTGAACCAGTGCACCCTGCATTGGAATTACGGAGTCTTAACCACTGGACTGCTAGGGAAGTCCCAATTTCAGACTCTTTCTGTTTTTCTTTGCTTCTGTCTGATCTCTTTTGAGCAGTCCAGGGATTGTCTATTGATTCAATAGCATAAATGAGTCTTGTAGTTTTTATCTCATCCACAATTAGCTCAAATGCCAAAGTGGCAGGAACACCTGTTGAATGTTGTGCCTGGTACCAGGATGGTCTCAGGAAAACTGTCAGGCCTCCTTCCTCTCTCTCAGCTCAGTATTCTCTCAGATAGCCTTCCAGCCCTCTATATCCACGTATCCTAAGGGGCCCTTCAGTAAAGTGCATGATACCCAAAGCTAGGGTGCTAGACATGCTGGGGTGAAATTGCCTGTTTCAATAGCAGGGAAAGCCTATATTTCCCCTCCCCTTTCTTGTGGGTGGATAATTAGGAGTTGATGGTATATTCAAATCATACTTTAAATGGTCAATTGCTGTTTCCATAGAAACTGTAGGGCATGCTGCCTGTGGGATGTCGGGTTTGAGCTGCCATCTAACGCCATTTCTGTACACATCTCCTCCTGCCTCTCCTCCAGGGGAGCAGGATGGCTGTCTCTCCAGAGCACCCTTTCGAGCTCTTGACTTTTGCTTTTGGTTCTTTCCCTTTGTGACAGGTGGGAATCTGTCGTCCGGGAGACTTTGGGTCTGATGTCTCACATCTTAATCTTCACAAGACCTTCTGTATTCCCCATGGAGGTGGCGGCCCTGGCATGGGGCCCATTGGAGTGTGAGTTCTGGGCCCTGGTTTCAGGATGGCTTTGAAGACTGAGAATCAGAGAGTGGCCCCACACTCTGTTCTTCTCATCGAGGACTTCAGGTGTCAGGATACCTTCACATGTAGTGTGCCTTTAGGGGCTGGGTGATGAGCAGTGAATGGGGTGCTTTCAAGGAGCTGAAGCAAACATAGATTTTATTAATCACAGTGTGAATGGCCACACTCAGCTCCCAGTCATGTATAGACAGAGCAGGTTTATTAACAGAGAAATGAATAGTAAGCTTTACTGGAGCATTATGGGTAAGAACTGGTATAATAGCACCTAGAAGGGTCTCTTGGACTTTCATTTAGACTTCCAAGCAGCTTTATTTTTTAAATCAGCTTATGGTTACATCTGAGGGTCTATCATATAACATGCTGGCTAAAATTTATAATACTACTGTATAATTAAAATTTGCTAAAGGAGTAGAACTCAAATGTCCCCCTGCCAAAAAAGGAAATTGGGTATAATATTTTGGACATTTTACAGCCTTAATTCTTATTACATCTGAGATAAGTAAGAAGGAAACAAACCTTATTACTAGAAATAATTGGATGAAGTCAGAATAAGACTAAAGCAATATCTCGGAGCAGTTGGTAACTTTTTAAACTGAAATCAAATCATCTCATGGAAATGATGCTGAGCAACCATTTCCTGAGCATCTTCCTTTTTCCCAAAATGTGCGGAAGGGGCCAGTCTTCAGAGATATGGGGAGCCTGGCCCCCTTGGTTTTTTCTTCTTTCCTTTTTGATTCCTATTTTCTGTAGTAAGCAGCAGGGTTGCAGTGCCTCAGCTGTGGGGGAGGTGGGGCAACTGATGTTCACATGCTGGCCTGTGATTGTTACCCTATGGGGCATCTCAGCAGCATCCTTCTATATGCCTTAGATGCGTTTGGAAAGAGTGTGGCACCAGGGCAGGGAGGGAGAGGGTGTGAGGGGCTGGGGTGTCCCCACATCCTCATGAGCCCATAGCTCTGCATGTTGTTCCAGGCTGCCTGCCTCTCCCCAGCTCTCCACTATGGTTCTTATTTGAGCTGCTAGGATGCTGATGGCTGGTGAGCCATGCCTCCAGCAAAGGAGGAAGGAAGGGAGACTTCCTGAACATATGCCCCTTAGCATGTGCTGGGTCCCTTCCATGTCAGAGTTCCTTTGCTAGGAATAGAGCTTCCTGAGAGGGCCCAGCACCTGCCTGTTTGGTTAGACCAGATCTTTTTAACATCTTCTAAATTCGTATTTAAAAAAATATACAGGAAGAAGCATCTTGTTCCTTTTCTGCCTAATCATCCCATCATTTCGGTAAAACCAAGTGAAGATGCTCAGGCTTTGGGCACCGTCAGCGCAGCCCCATGGGGCTCCAGTTGCATCTTGCCCATTTCATGGGCTTATATTAAGGTGAGGCCTGTTAATGCATGTTAGACAGTTTGGGGGGGGGGTGATGTGTGGATGGGGACCTGAGACTGCAGATTCCTTCTTGACTTAAAAATGAAGAAATCCATGATCGAGATGCGGTTCAGTGAAAATTGCTGACAACTTGAGTGGAAGAAACCTTCCTAAAGAGATCAGCTAAAATTCATTTTATCTTTTTCTTGATCAGGCTGTTTTCCTTTGGGTTCTCTCAGTGGGTTTAACACCAGAGAAACTGACATGCCAGATATATTTTTCCAGACAGAGCTAAGTACCATGAGTCATATGGATGTTCTGGCCACGTCATTTGGTTTCCTGTAGGATTTGTATAGCCCCTCACAAGTGAAAAACAGTGCATATACTAATTATCACACTTGGTTGAGATCCTCGGGCAAATTTTAGGAATACATCTCATTTTGCTTTATATTTCTTGGGAGCCTGGAGGGTAAGATGAAAATAGCAGAAATTCACTTATGTAGAGGTTTTCCCAAAGATCTTTGCCCTTTAGGGCCTGTGGAACTATACTCTCAAAGGTAATTAGACTTTGTCATTCTTTTGTGTTTTTCAAAAAAAACAACAACAAAAACAACAAAAAAGCCCCCAAAACACATTAGGGTTAGAGTTTATTTTATACAGTTCTTATTTAAACTAGCCTGTCCACCTCCTGAGCTGACAAGATCACACACTGGATAGGAGCACTTCTTCTGCTGGTAATTAGAGCAGTCTTGCCCAACTGGTTCCCCTCCTGAGAGAAAGCGAGAATCTGGTGAAATAAACCTCAAACTCAGCTATGCACATCTTGCCGGATGACTCTCTGGGCTGGTTGTTATTCTTGAACAGTGTGGCATTTATGATTCTTAATGAAAACTTTCTGGGAAGCTGGGACAACAATTCTGTACCCCAGAGACTAAAACCTGCGTTTTCAAATCATCCTTGAGTTGTTTTGCAAATAGCAACAAGAACAATCATCATAAAGGTCTGCTTCTTTGCAAACAGAATCTTAATTCCTAGCTTCCTTTTGGTCTCTCTGAACCTGAGTCATTTGTTATGGAATGTTATTTGGGTTAGAGATGATTTTCCACATATAGAAAATAAATGCCCTAGGGCTGGTTTGGCTGTGTGCCAGATACACCAGACAGACTCAGTTTAAGAATAAAATAAATACGGTAGGGTTTCAGCCACCCCTCCTACCTTGGGCCCTTTCTTTATTTCGGGCTGTTGTTACTTATTACCAGGACTCTAGAATTACTGTCTTCTCTCCTTTATACAGTTCTTCTCACGTACTCCCTGCAGAACTGCTAGATTTCTGCCAAGACTCTCCATCCTCTCCTGGCTTCCCTTGGCCTCTACCTCTGGATGTCCCAGCCCACACAAAATCCTTAGGAGATTCTCCCAAGAATGCACTTTCCCAGGCCCCATTCCGGAGAGAATCAGTTCAGTATATGCAGGGTAGAACTGGGGCCATAAAATTGCTCAGACTCTGATGCACAGGTCCAGAGGCAGAGGCCAAGTTCAGGTCTTTCCCAGCAAGGATTTGAGGCTTGTGAGAGGTGGTCACAGCCCACCTGACCCTACAGCAATGCCCAGGCTGCAGCCACGTGCCTTCCTTCCATACCTTTGCTTCTGCTGTTATTCTCACCTAGAGTGTCTTCCCCTTTCTCTTTGTCTGTCCAAATTCTACCCATTTTCAAGTTTCTACTCAAGTTCCAACTTTTACTCTAGAAAGCCTTCTTTGACCAACCTGGCGAAACGTGTCCTCTCCTTATTTTGGACTTTGGTGTCCCTGCTCTGTTATTTCATTTGTTTTACATCATTTGTGTAGAGAGTATAAATTGGTACAGTCTTGGTTTTAAACTCTTTGCTGGTGATGATAACCCCATAAAATCATAGGGACTTATGAACTACCAGAAAAGGATAAGATTGAGAACGTGACAGTTGTTAAACATAAAAACCTGAACTATGTACAATTGAAAGACAAACCATACAAAATGGATTCAGAGGGGATTTTGGCCAAGATCCCTAAAGATTCCTGGCAATTATCAAGGCATCTCAAATTCACAATGAACAACCAAACAGAAACTCCTCAAAAACAGTTCTTTTTCTTGGGTAAATAAGGCGATAGTCAGCAGTCAGTTTTGCCCTGTCCAAAGCTTTCTAACTACAATAAAAAACATAAAATTACTGTTCAAAGAGGGAAACCAAAAGTTACTTTAGGCTTAGAGAAGACTACGAGATATCTTAGTTAGGATATTTCACTTCCCTGTAATCCAGAGCATGCTGGGGAGCTGACTTCCTTTCATCTGGGAATGTCTTTGGTTAGTGTCCATTGGGTCTCCCTGTTCCATGGTTGATGACTATTTTTTCCTCTATTGCAGATGATGGGAGGCAAGGGCCTTAAACAGGCCACAGAAATTGCTATTTTGAATGCAAACTACATGGCCAAGCGGTTAGAAAAGCACTACAGAGTCCTTTTCCGGGGTGCAAGAGGCAAGTATGAACTTCAGTCTATATTCACTTTGGCTTTTTTCTTAGCCAAACCAAGTTTGACCTAGTGGATGTGACTTGCAGACGTGGGTGGGAAACTTCTGTTTCTCAACCAGAGTAAAGCCTAGAGGTACTGGAAATAACTTCCATTTTGTAAACAGCTTAGGGATATTAGTAGGGCTCTGCCATGCACAACTCACAAGGACCACACCATAGAGAGACATGAGCTTCTTACCTCCCCCACAGCCATGAGAATGAGTGGAATAATTCTAGTTGGGAGAGCCTTCTGGGAGGAGCCTTTTGAGATAAGCCTGAAAGGAAGCACAGCAGAACCCCTGTATCTGTAAACAGAGATACAGGAGCAAGCTAGAGAGAAAGGAGTTGTCTGAGTGTTGGGTGGCTGAAGGACGGGATAGGAGGAGAGGGAGCATGGGCTTTGAGGGTCTTGGAAGGCTCTGGATTCCACCCTTGGGCCGGAAAGGTTTCTGGGCAAGGGAATGACTGGATTAAGAGGATGTTAATATCATTTAGACAGTGGCAGAGGATGAGCATGCTGTTAGAAGTAGAATCAGAGGACTTATTTACTAATTAATTAGTTGAGAGTAAAAACCTTTTAGGGAAGCCTCTACAGCTTATAATGGAGGGAGGGAGACAGAGGTGGAGGGACTAGGTCTCCCTGGAAGTGACGGGAGGGGCTGGCGCAGGTGGACTTGCCGAGGTGTGGCCCTGGTCACAGAGTCTGAGAGCAGGCTCTTGGAAGTAGTGAGACCCAAGGCAACCATATTGAGAAACCAGAGCAAAACCTCTCAAGTGGATGGCTGCATGGAACGGGTGCAGGAAAAGCAGCGCCTGGTAAGGGGGCACCTGCACTGAGGTAGCGTCGGGCTCCCCACTTCCCACCCCCTGGCGTTTCCCTGGCACCCATCAATCCTGCCTCCGCTCTGGCCACACCTACTCCTTGAGGCTGTCCTTTCCTTTCCTGGTGGTGAGAACTACTGCTCTTGGCTCCTTCCACCACAAGGCGTCTCCCACTCACTCATCGTCGGCCCGCTCCTGCAGACCTTGAGCTCCTGCAGCAGGGAGGCTGTGGCTGCCTCGGTCCCTGGCGTCGTGTCAGCACATCACACACAGTCAGCACCCGTGGGCGGGCCGGCATGACATGGAGGCGCAGCTGAAGAGCAGGTGGCTGCCCTCTCAAGTCTTAGAAAGGACCCATGCCTTTCACAGCTAGGATGCCTCCTGTCACCTTTGAAAGCAGCTAGGGCCAACAGCAAGGCCAGGGCCAGATGGAAATGGGCTGAGGCGTGGACTGAGGTCTGGAGAAAGCAGACACTTTCATGGTCTGGGGGCTTTAGTGTGAAGGGGGCAGGAGCTGCTGCAATAGGATGCAGCTTCATTCATTTTTAAATAAGAGAATAAGGTGATTTTAAACTGCCAGGGGAAAGGCTGTGAAGAGGTGAGAGTGAAGCTACTGTAGAGGGACTAATAGGAGAGGCATCAAGTCACCCTGGAGGTGGTGGGAGGGGTTGCCCTCAGAGTCAGGTGGGGAGGACCTGGCTGTGGCCGCGGATCAGAGAGCAGGGACCGCCGGGTGTTGAGCCTGGGGCAGAGAGAGCAGAGAGCAGTCAGTAACCAGAGTCCAGCCCCAGGGCCACAGCAGCAAGGCCCTGCTTCGTCTCTTGGCCTGTGTGCCTCTCCATCTGTGATCTTGCTTTGTGAATATGTATCCACAAGGGTGGTTCCAGAGTTTGAAAATAGAAAAGAACTAAATAATCAGGAGCTCTGGTTAGCAATGCTCCCCAGAGAGGAGAAAAGAACATTGTGGGCAATATGTCTCTAAGCAACACAATGAAATGCTTCTGAAGTGGGTATTAAAGAAGCTACAAGAGCTACTAATTAATTCAAATATAGCTCCTGTGCTGTGAGATGCATCCTGCTTCTGTATTGGCCTTTAGGATAGCATCAGTCTTGGTTTTGTCTGGCTATATAAGTCATGTGCATGTGCTCAACATGGAAAATTTGGACAAAGAAGTTTGAGGAAGAAAATGTAAATGATCCATGGTTTCATCAAGCAGACATAACGACTTAATATTTTGTTGTATTTCTTCCCACCGTACTTTCAGACAATTTAGATCATATTACAAACAGCTTGCATCTTGTTTTTTTAAACTTTATTTTATATCATGATCATTTCCCTTGTCATTAAATGTCATTTGAAAGTGGCTATATCCATTCTATGGTATGTATCATGTATCAGATTCTATGGGGTTCCCTCACCACCACCACTGCATTATTTGTATTTGTAACAAAGCTGCAATGAATACCTTTTACTTTTTTTTTTAAACACCCCTGATTATCTGCATAAGTTAGAGTTGTAGAAGACAAATTATCTCTGGATATGATTGCATTTACGCACTTGAAATGTTTGACCTTGTCTCCCCCCAGATCCTTAATTCAAACTTTCATCACACTAACAGCCTATCGTAACAGACCATCGTACCAGGGCCCAGTGAGCACCAACTGCCAGGCTGGGAACACAAACCAAACCCAAAATGTTTTTGCCAATGTGATGCATGAAAATAATCTTTTTGCTTTAATTTACAAGGTATAGGGTACTTTTTTCCAAATTGTTAAATAATTTTTTATTTAATACTTCCTTAGGATTAAGTTTGACAACTTCATTGAGATAGGATTCACATACCATGCACATCACCCACTGAATTTCAGTGGTTTTAGTGTGTTCACAGGGCTGTGAGATGCAAACCTGAGTTCCTTAGAGCGAGAATGAATGTGGTGTGAACCGCATGGGGGTAGACGGTACTCGAGGAGGGGAAAGAGAACAAGTACTGATCAGGTGCCTGTCGTGTGCTTGGTAGCAAGTGACTGCTTTAGGCAGAGGCTGTCCCAGGAGATTTGTAACACAAAAAGATGGATGAAATTTCCATTTGTTTTGACATTTTATCCCAGAATTAAATAATGAATTGTATTTCTCGTCCCGAGCAGAAATAGATTGGTGATTACAGACTTTATTACCCAATCCCAAAGTTCATGAAACAAAACTTGTCTCGTGTTTGGTCTGGTAAACACATTCATTACACAATCAGAGGTTTGGTATTTTAGGGCTTAAAAAAGAATGATCACTGTACCTACCTCCTGATGGCCCAAAATAGAAATGTTCTTAATAAACACTTTGTATCCCAGAATGTCTAATGGCGATATCAGAAGACCATTGCTCATCTTAGTCATATTTACCAGCTCTAAATAAGACTGGAATTATGGGCGACTGTGAGGCAATAATTTTAATGAACTACAGGCATTCCTCGCCCACCCCACCCCACCCCCCCCCCCTTTTTTTTGCAGAGCGGTAAGACTTGGGGAATCTTCGCTCTCCAACCAGGGGTAGAACCCCTGCCCCCTGCAGTGGTAGCATGGTGTCTTAACCATGGGACCCCCAGGGGAGTGCCCAGGCTTCCCTTTATGAGCCATTTCTTTGAGAGATTTGAAAATACCAGCTAAACTTGTTGAGGCTTAGGGTTTTGTGAAGCAAGGAATTGATAGGCAAGAATTGGGATGGGGAGTAGCAGTAGTATTTATTCTGCAAGGATGAGGAAAGGAATTGCCTTGGGTAAACAGGGGCGTTTTGAAAGGGGGAATTGAAAATGTTCACAAGTGTCTGCTTTTGTGGGAGGCTAGGCTCACTGCATGATCTAAGCAGAGTTCTTGTCAGTGGAACAGACCATTTTGTTAGTGTCCCAGTGTTTTCTTTATGTTTCAACTTCTTAAATGCTTGTCCGTTTCTGACCTTAGACAAATCTTAACTCTGCCTGGAAATTCTTGTCTTTGAGGAGTTTTCCTGGTGGCCTTTATAGGCTGGTGGACATGGGCTTCAGCCTGGCTGGGACGTGACCTCCTGAGGCTAGGGGCCCCAGCCATCTGCCCTCATTCCCAGGAAAACTGGCCTGTTGATGCTGTTTGTTGTGGTCCCTGGATTGCAACTGAAAAGCATGACTGAGTGTCGATTGCCCACCCAAGCTTTCTAGTTAGCGAGTGAGTTCCATTTATTTCTAGGCACTCACTCTGAGGATGCAGGAAGAGTAAGTTCCGGTCTGGGGAAGTCTTATATTTCTGTAGCACTTTCCCAGCCTTGTAAGATAATTCATGAGGGGTTGGGAGAGGGATGTCCCAAGCGTAGAGCCAAGCCACTTCTATTTTGCTTTTCTATCACCTCCTGCCCCCATCCCTGGCTTCTTTCCTTGCTCCTTTGACTTGCTATCGTTTCAGACTCTCAGTTATAGTCATGGTTAGGCCCTGAGGAAACACCTACTCACTGAAAATTAAAACTTGCACTAATCAGTTTATACAATTTCTACTTCAGATTCCTCTGACTCACCATATGCCATAGAAGATTTGTATATCTTTTCTCCCTAAAAACTGCAAAGATGATCAACAACCACGAAGTTTGAATGTCACCCCTTTTCAGGCTCAAGTAGAGAGAGACGCTGAAATCCCACTAACAGTTTCCATTTGAACATATTAGAATATGGATATAGAAAATAACATCTGAACCTCATTTTGGAAGTGGAACTCTTCCCAAACCACTTGGCCGTGGCAGGGGCCTCTGCAGATGAAGTCTTGCTTTAGCAGCGCTGGGCTGGGCTGGGCTGGCTTGATGGGGCCTTTCAGTAACTGAACCTTTGCTTGAAAGACTGTGCTGTCTGCCGGCCAGCAAGAGAGACTCCTCCCCATCATGAGCCTGTCTCCTCCTCCCCTCCTGCCAGCTGAGTGTTCCGCAGAGCAGAGCAGAGCACTGAGGTCCATTAGCCTTTTTCTTTGAGTTGTTGTTACAATGCCAGGGTGGTTGCCAGAACCTCAGAAAAGAAGGGTTGAATCTCAAGGCTTGGCTCCCCAATTGTGGTAGCATAGTGGGGCATTTAGGATTCCTGAAATTAATAGCTGATGAGGAGTTAAATAATTTCAGTTTTCCCCCTGAATATTCCAGCTGGTCTTTTCTTTAAAGCACTTTTTTCCCCCTCTAAATTTATCTACCTCTGAATACATTTTTCTCCTTTTTTTTTTTCCCCCCAGTCTTCTTTCACATTTTTCTCCTTTTGAACCATATTCCTTACTATTGAATCATCATTGTTAGAAAGCTTGTTTTAAAGATATGTGGTGACAGTATATTCAAAGTCTTCATACTTTTTATTTACAAACAAAGCCAACCCCTTCATATGTATTCATCACACAAGAAGCAGAGCAGTTCAGATTTTGTCTTCAGGGGCTGTTAATGACTAGAGCTATTCTCCTCAGGACTGAGAAGTTATGACTGCTCCAAGTATCTTTAAGTAGATTCATTGTTTGCTGAGAATCAGGATAGTGGGTTAAGAAGGGGTGCATTATTTTTTACTGAGTAGATACTTTCCTTGAAGATAATTCATCAGTTATGTAGGCCATGGCATTTGGGAAACTCCCAGGAATGTTGTTCTATTTAAGAAAATGCTGACTTAGTGGTTTATTCTTGATGTTGGATGGGTGGTCAACAGCTCATACTAGGGAGATGGTGGCCTGAGCCTAGAGAAGCAAAGTGAACTGACCGCCACAAGACTTCAGCCTCTTCAGCTCCTTGCCACTTGTGGTATGCTGTTCAACAGCCTTATTTCTAATTCTCAGTCTGAAGCCTGAAACTGAAATCTCAGAAGCCCCTTTGAAGAATCATATAAAATTCTGTGTCTTATATATATACATTTTAGTATATATTTACCTGCCCACAGAAGAAACCATTAATTGGATATTGGGAGCAAACTTGTTGAAAAATGTATCAAGAAGTTTTAACACTAGAAATATATAAAAGGACCAGGCATGATGACGTGTTGATTTTCGGCCTCTTGAGTAAAAATGGGCTCATCCCCAGGGACCTTAGTAAGCCTTCCAGCTCCTGTTTTCTGCCACCAGCTTCCTGGTTCATGGGTGTGTAGAACAGTGAGGATGGAACAAATTGGCATGACATGTTAACAGTTTTTATATGTAATAAGAGCAGATGAAGGCTTTATTGTCAACCATAACTTACCAAGTACCCATTGTTCCTTGATCCTCAATGATATGCATTAAAAAGCTGATTTATTTGCTCATTTTCTTGGGTAAAACAAGCTGATGTTAATCATGAACGGAAATAATTTTTCTCAACAGGATATGTGGCTCATGAATTTATTTTGGATACAAGACCCTTCAAAAAGTCTGCAAATATTGAGGCTGTGGATGTGGCCAAGAGGCTTCAAGATTATGGTGAGTGGTCTCACAGGAGAGACCCCCTTAAGGAGAACTTGGATTTCTGACGTCTATGCAGCTGCCCATCCTGGTTATGGACCACAGACTGAATGTGTTTGCACCACAGTAAACTGATCCACAGGCTAAATGGCGAGCTGTAGACTGTGGGTAAAGAAAAAACTTTCCCTATGGCCCCACAGATTCTGTCCTTTGAAAGATATTAAATCACATATCTTGAATCCATCAACAGCTAGGAAAGGAGTCTTTATTGTTAACAGAATTTAAAATCCCAAAGAAAATGATTGCTGTCTTCTGTCCATGTTTCTGGTAAGTTATTTCACCTGTCCCACTCCTAGTAGACAGAGAGGGCCATGAAGAGGTAAGCTGGTGTGATGGTAGAGGAAGTGGAGAGCCTACAATGTATAGGAATATTGGATGAATGGCATTTGAGTTTTATGGCATTTGAGCCACCTCAGCTGTGGCATAACTGTTTCAGCTGCTGCTAGAGATGAAGGAATAGGTGCACCTTGTTTTCACAGAGAAGATGCAGTTTTCTTTGAAGCTTTTTTTTTTTTTTAAATCTGTGTATTGTTAGTGGATGTTCACTCAGCACAGGCTTTATTAAAATACAATTTCTTAGTGACATTAGTAACATCAAAGACTCTTCAATTCTCAGGAAGGCTACGTTGGGGAGAACTTTGCCTTTTGATGAATGTGGAGTCTTATCTGAATTTTAACATGATTTGAATGACTTCTTTTAATAAGGACTGTGAAAACTTTAATAATTTTATAGTTTTACTACTGTAACAGGAGTCCCACATACTGACTCATTTCCTCCCATGAATGAATGATCTTATTATGCAGAATTACTCTGATAATAAATGGGAAAACCAGAGATGGTTTTCATTAATGAAATTAGCAGTTGCTTCAGAATCTCCTCTTGACCACTCTTGTGACCTGACTTAACCTCCCGGTCAGTGACTAACTCAGGATGAGTCTTCATTTCTGGGGTGTGTGGTCTGTTTCCCACATCTGACTGCAGCAGCATTTCCAGGGAGGGAGGCGGGGGATGGGGGTAGAAGAGAAGTGGTATTTGGAGTTACTGCCCAGTATTCTCAAGTTCTGTTCTATCTACAACCGTGATATTTCAATGTTTAATAGAGTGATGGCTACACTTGCCATAAGCTCAGGATGGTCTAGGTGTCTGGCACATAGGAAGCACTCAACAATTGCGTTTAACAAGTGAGAGAATAAGTGAATGGCTCTAAAAACAAACAAACAATGAAGATGACAACACAGATTCTGGGTCTTAATCACACCTACTGAATCAGAATTCCAGGGATGAGGCACAGTGATCTGTATTTACAAGTACTTCATAGATGAAACTTATCAGGTGTGTGAGAGGCACCCTGCCAGAGGGCAGAGATTTCCAAACTTAACTTTGTTAACTTTTTATTTTATATTGGAGTATAGTTGATTAACAGTATTGTGATTAACCTGATTCTGAGTTTTTAAAGGCTCATACCTTGAATTTCCTGAATCAGAGTCAAAATCCAGGAATCTGTGTTTCCATGACAACTCAGATGGTTCCAGATATGGGAACCACTATTGCAGAAAATATTGGGCTGAATTTGCTCACTCATGGAATTGAGGTTGAACTTAATGGGTAATGAGATCAGCTTGTTTAAAAAGAAAACTCTTTCTCTTTTGGGTGACACAGTTGTATGCATTTGTCAAACTTAATTAAATGGTACTTAAAATTTCTGCATTTCACAATAAGTAAGCTATCACAAAAACAGATACTGAATTCAGATATGGAACTCTAGTTAATATGCATACTGAAATGTTTAAGGGGGAAGTGTACAAATGACTGTAAGATGCTTGAAAATGCATCAAAACTAAGGCAAATGCCTTAGATATGTGATAGGAGTAGATGACTGTGCTTAGTCACTCAGTCATGCCTGACATTTTGTGATCCCATAGACTGTAGCCCATCAGGTTCCTCTGTCCATGGGATTCTCCAGGCAAGAATACTGGAGTGGGTTGCCATGTCCTCCTCCAGGGGATCTTCCCAACCAAGGGATCGAACCCATGTCTCCCACATTGCAGGTGGATTCTTTACCAACTGATATGTGATATGTGATAGGAATAGATGACTAGATAACACGATAAAGCAAACAGCATCATTGTAGAAGCCATGTAGGTGTGTGGGTGTTCACTCTATAGTCCTTTCAACTTACCAGTATATCTGAAAAACTTTATAATAAAATGAAGAAGACAGTCCTCTAAACAATGCAGGCATGACTCTAAAGCACCCCATGTAATGCTGCACACCAGAATTTGGGAACCATTGACCTCCAGGGCAAACTTAATTGACAGGGATATCAACCTAGGAGCTGTTCTCCATCTTTTCACAGGAAAAATTTGTAAGAGTTGGGAAAAAGTTGTTTTTGGCTTTTGTCCAGGAAATCTCTCTCTTAATCATATTTTGTCGATTCATCTTAATATGTGAAAACTTTTGGAAATATAAAGAAATACCTTCAGCCTGTATTCAGTGTAAATACAAAGACTTTATATATCCTGGCCAAGATTCAATTTCCTCATCTGTAAAATAAGGACAGTAACACTCACATCAGGGTCCTTAATGCTTGTTACCTCATTATTTAGCTTTTGGTAAGCTATAATATTTTAATTTCTCTTAATTGCAAGTAATACATGAACATTATAAAAAGATTCTAAAACACTAGGTAAAATAAAAACCCTAGTCTCATTTTCTGGCAATAATCCTGTTAATATTTTAGTATTTATTCTTCTTCGAAACAGCTCCTCTCATAAAATATACACACATATATATAAATATGTATATATACACAAACATATATAAATGTATGTATGTGTATATATCTATGCATATATATAGTCATTTTAAAAACAAGACAATATCATTATGTAGCCTGCCTTTTTCACTTAAATTGGGTAAATGTTCAGAGCTATTAACAAATACAAATTTAAATGCATGGAATTATCGCATATTTATTGTATAAGATACCCATGAAAATTTGCCTACCTGATCCTCTACTGTTAGATGTCATGTTATTTCCTAAGCTTTTCTTCCATAAACAGTGCTGAAGTGAATCCCTAGACATACCCAATAGCAAACTTTTCAGATTGTTTTCCTTGGAATAAATTTTAAGAAGTGGAGGGTCTCTTCTTCCAAACTGGGGAGGTCAAAGTTAGTGACAAAATTCCCCCATCTCCTTGGCAGGATTTCATGCCCCTACCATGTCCTGGCCGGTGGCAGGCACTCTCATGATTGAGCCCACCGAGTCAGAAGACAAGGCGGAGCTGGACAGATTCTGCGATGCCATGATCAGCATCCGACAAGAAATTGCCGACATTGAGGAGGGCCGCATCGACCCCAGGGTCAACCCACTGAAGGTACAGAGGCACTGGTACTTTATCTAAAATATCCCAGAGAGCAGAAAACAGTGTCTGGGTAGGGTGCTGGCAACCTCTGAACTCTTACTGGAAGATGATATCCTTGCCTAGAATAAGACTTCTTCTGAGAGGATAAATTCATTACCTGAAAGTTTAAATCTTGAATCAACACAGCAGTGGTTACTCAAGTATAATGTGGTTATTTCTGATATGTTCTAATTTTAAATATCTGTTTAGTGGTCACTTGTTGGTTTTACATATTTGTTTGGTGCTGTTACCCCACAAGGACCCAGTTGGCTGTCAAAGGAGGGAGCAGAGACTGATGGACTCTATAGTTAGAGAAGTCTTACCATTCTGTATCTCTGTTTGATGCTCTCTACTGAGATTATTTACCTTTTATGCTCTGGATAAAGATATTCTCATATTGGAATAGTTACCTCTTAGAACAATCAGACTGGTACTTGGCCTGAATGTTTTACCATGTTTATGGCCTACATTGGAGAAAAATTTGTTAAACATTGCTTCGCCTCTTCAAAACTATGTTCCTTTTATATCTGGTCAGAGCCCAGTTTTGTATTAGGTCCAGCCATTGTTAAGCTGAGGGATCATGAACTGAAAATACTGCAAATGCTGTGGTTGTATCGTTATGGCTCCAAGCCAGAGAAGCAGTCTGAGATGTGCAGAGGAGCTCAGACACATTCCGGAGCTGCCCCGCTGAAGGTGGAGCACTGGGACCAATGGCTGGCGGGAAAAGGCTGGTCCCGTGCGAGTCTCATGGGATAGTGGAGGAATATAATATGATTTGCTCTCATCGGTTTTTCTCTGGATACTGATGATTCTTTCAGGATTTAGACAATTTTTTAAAAAATGGCAATAGATGTCTAAAACATATAATACTGAGATACAAAAGCAAGTGGAGGATAAAACACACACAGGATACTATAAGGTTTAAAAGTGTACCAAACTAGGCTCTATGCAGTTTATTAACATATACAGTAGTAGTATAAAAACATGAGATTCATGACAACCAAATTCAAGATAGTGGCTGGCCCTGGGGAAGAGGGCCAGCAATAAGATAGAGAGGGGATAGGCTGGCATGGTCAACCATATCTGTAATGCTTCTTATTTTAAAAGTTTAAGCAAACATGACAAAATGTTGATTTATGTTGGGTGGTAAATGTGTTTATTATGTTATTGTAACTTTCTGATATTCGAAATATTTCACAATAAACATTTTCCTACCAAAATTTCCTTCCCCACAAACTGAAACAAAACAACCACCCTCCATCCATGGGCTTTCATCAGTTCACTGGCAAGCATGATGAGAAGTGGAAGGCAGGCTTCTGCTCTGACCCCTCTCATATCCATTGTCTTTGTCTCAGATGTCTCCACACTCCTTGACCTGTGTCACATCCTCCCACTGGGATCGGCCGTATTCCAGAGAGGTGGCAGCATTCCCACTTGTAAGTTCTCCTCTGAAGCTGGACACGCCAGTTGGTCCAGGTTCACGTGCGTATGAGGGGCCATTACCCAATCCGAGGGCTCCACTCTTTTCGTCCCCTCACTATAGCGACCATATGTAGGCTACTTTAGCAGAACAACACAACACAGGAATTGGCTTTCCAAGTTCTGAGGTCAGAGTGCCAACTACAGGCCTGGAAATCCTCAGGGCACGCAGTGCAGGAAAACCAAGTAAGAGTCTAGTGGGTCAGTGTTTTCTACCATCATCCTTTTAATTACGTGAAGGTGCTCTGCAGTCTGGTGGAGCAGGGATGGGAGATTTGGAGGGATGGTAATGAAGGAGGCTAGATTTTAGCTTCTTATACTTTTTGAGTACTTACTGGGCCAATGCTATCTCAGGTTGTGGGAGTAGCATCAGTCTTCTCCCCACCGCGCCACCTCCCCCCCCCCACCCCCACCCCCCGCCCCAAGAAACTTCTCCGAATACCCCAGGTCATTTCTGTCTTTTGTCCCCTGCAGCCCTTTGTGAAACCAGAGAACAAATTCTGGCCAACCATCTCCCGGATTGATGACATCTATGGAGACCAGCACCTGGTCTGTACCTGTCCCCCCATGGGTGTTTACGCATCCCCGTTTTCTGAGCAGAAGAGGGCCTCTTCTTAGTGTTCTCTCCCTCGTTCAAGTGACTGACTTGATGCGCTTCAGAGCATCTCATGAAATATTTCATTTTCCACCACAGACTCAAGTAGGAGCTTTGTATACTGTGTATATTCTCTCAAGGTGAATGTAAATACAGTTAGCACAGTGGGTGGAAGCTCATCGTTGGAAGGTTGATTTGCTTTGGTGCCTCTGCTTCCACACATAGCAGTTGCCTTGATTGGGACCCTTTAGTTTTTTGCATAGAAGATTTGGAGTGTGCTAGTAACTTTAACATCAATGTAGCAAGTCTAAAGATGTTATAGAGGCTATACTGGATATCCAATAGACATTTTTATTCCAAATAAGTCCTTGTGGACTGTGCCATCTGTGGGAAACCCCAGGGCAAATGTTTACATTTTGTATACACTGAAGAAATCTTTTTCCTCCTACTAATTTACTCAATCTGTAATAGCATTTGAGTGTTTTCATTTTTCCGTATGTGTAGTTTTTAAGTCTGCAATTAATATTCTAATAAAAGCATTGCAATTTGAAGAATGCCTTTTTGATCCAATTTTCAGCATTAACTCCCTCATATCCTAGGTACAGAGGGGTTTACAGGGTAATAATATCCAGCCCAGTAGAACTGTTACATTATCAGTTGTGTCTTTGGCTAAAGAACCCGTTTGTAAGTCTTAGCAGTGATTGCCACTTTAGCCCTGTTAAAATTGCATTTGGCTGCATATATCTAAAAAACAACCACAGCAGTTTAATAAAATAATTTATTTTTTTCTCATTTAACAGTAAGTCCAGAGGTAGTAAGTCAAGAGCTAGTCTTCAGTCTTACTATTCTGCCTCCTTTGCATGTAGTCTTCATCTTCATGTTCCTAGGATGGCTGCTGCATACCCGGGCACCAGATACCCATTCTAGGTAGGGAAAAGGAAGAGAAACAAAAGACAGAGTCTATCCATGTTGGCTTCTTTTGGAATATTTTTCCAGAGGTTCCACCCAATAACTTCTGCACTTTTACTAGCCAGGCTTAGTTCCGATTGCCACTCTGAGCTTCAAGGGGCTATGAGGTCTTTCACCTGGGCATGTTACTACCCTAAGAAAATCAGAAGTTTGTTAACTGAAGAAAAGGAGAAGGAGTTTCAGGTAGGCAACTAGCATGCCTGTCACAAATAACTTTCCCATGTAAATAGCAAATGCTCCGGATGTTCTTCTCCAATTGTTACTGAGTATCTGCTTTAATCCTGACTACTTGGTTCCTTATTACTCAGACAACTGTTATTTGACCTGTTACAACAGTGATCTGGACAAAAGGTCTGAGCACTCTACTGAATGCTCTGCAAGTGGTCTACTTAATCTCACACTTAAAGTCTGTAGAACTCTTCATTTTGGCCAAAGCAGTAGAGAATTGATGGGATCCATGGTTCCTTTCTTACATAATAATTAAATGATAAAGATCTGAGTCCTTCTCAAGTATTTATCTGAGTCCTTCTCAGTCCATACTCCCTGGAGTATGTTTGGGGCAAAAGCAGGTGATTCACAGAGTTGAAGTAAACTGTGTTCACTGCTCATGTGTTCTCCTGGGTCTCTGCTTGTGTGGCATCCTCCCCCTGGAGCACTTGTCTCACCACCTTGCTTTGCTGGTGCCTGTTCTTCATGTTTCAGCAACTCTTCAGGTCTTCCACACGTCTCTGTGAAATGGGCTGTTATTTTCTAGTTTGACACTGTTATCCTACACTCTCTGCACAGTTAATAATTATTGTTTACTTGGTTTTTATCTGCCTCACTATAAATTCTCTGAGAGCAAGGATCATATCTTATTCATTACTGGATTCCCAGTGCCGAGCTAGGGCTTTCCACGTAGTATGTGTTCAAAAAACAGCTGTAGTTTTAGATCGTTAGCTGGAAGGACTTGCTTCTCCATTTCTTACCCCAATGTTTTACCAATCTAAGCCTGGGGACACCCCACTGGAGAAAAGCTTTGAGTCTGTAGAGCGGATACACTCATCCACAATCACTGCCCCATGCTGATCCCATGTAAAGGGGGGAGATAAAAAGTGGGCTTTTCCCAGTGCTAGTGGAGTGTCATCATCCATCACCTCTTCTATGGAGAGCAGTAAGAGGTAGGCTGGGGGCAGGAGTGTGACCTCAGTGAGGTCGTTCTGCAGAATGTCCAGAGACAAGAATCCAGGAAGCAGGAGTTGGTGTCCAACATGGAGCACATGCCTTTCGTAAACAGCACAGGACAGCAACCAGGGTACCTGCTCTGTGGTCATTCATATCCCGGCTGCCCTACATCCTACCTGTATGGCCTCAGAAAGGATAACCTGCATCTCTGAACTTCAGACTCCTAATCTGTAAAATGCTATTACCTACCACTCATAGGTGGGGGAGAATATATTGTTTGGAAATGTCTGGCACAAAGTAAGTGCTCTTAAATGTTAGCTCTTGTACCCTCATTCTAAACTTAGGGTCTGAAAAAATAAAATAAAATAAACAAACTTAGGGTCTGGTGTCCTATACTCTACACCCTATACTCCTTGACCCAGCCCAGGAGCCCTACTCCAATTTAACCTACCTTGCATTCAGATCCACCTTCCTTTCCTTCCCTAACAGCCCCTTTCGTCTGGACCATCAGAAAAGTAGAAGGAACATGAGTTGTGACTTCATACAGATTGAATTAAATTCTCAGATAAACCAACTTTTTTGAGAAAACAAGCAAATTCACTTATCTTTTCTGCATTTCAGTTACTTAAGGTATAAAATAGCAATAATAAAAGTACTTACCTCAGTCAGCCTTGTTGGAAAGGTTAAACAAGACAAAGTCAGTACTTGACATAGTGTCTGGCACTCAGAAATCACTAACTCATTCAGCAAACTGACTCATTATGTACCAGGTAACATTCTAAATGGATTCCCTGGTGGCTGCTTTAGCAGTCAAGAATCCACCTGCAATGCAGGAGACCCGGGTTCGATCCCTGGATCTGGAAGATCCCCTGGAGAAAGCAACGGCAACCCACTCCAGTATTCTTGCCTGGGAAATCCAGACAGAGGAGCCTGGTAGGCTCTATAGTCCACAGGGTCACAAGAGCTGGACACGACTGAGCACACACACCATTTCAATGACAGATGAACAGATGGATACAAGATGAGTAAGAAAGTTAAGGCCTCTTTCATGGGGCATCAATTCTAGGTGGACAAACACATAAAGATTTCACAGGGTTAAATATTCGTTAGAAAACAAAAACCAGTATGGTACGTGGCTAGGGGTTTGGGACTCCTTTATATTGGATGGCCAGGGAAGGAAGGACTCTCTTACAAGGTGACTTGCAACCTAAAATCTGAACAAAATGGAACCAGCCACGACTAGATGTGGGAAAGAGGGGTCGGAGGTGTTCAGGAAGACGGAGAAGTATGTTTGAAGATGTTAGTATATGTATTTTCCTTCTTGAAGCATTTGGCTATTTTCAGTCTCATATGTAAAGGGTTTAAAGAATCCCTGGGAAATAAGGTAGGAAGAAAGAAGATGAGGAATAAAGGCTGGGGTTGAAGAAAGGTGTTGGGAGTATTTCTGAAATCAAAAATGGGAAGGAGGGATTTGGGCCTACAGTCAAGATCATAGGGGATGAAAATGGGGTCCAGAGAGAGAAAAAAAGGGGCCCTGGCTCAGGATGGAGGGCTTTGAGGGAAAAGGAGAAAAGGTATGGGGGTGAGGGGTGGGGTTTGGTCCTTAGGTCAGGAAGGGAGGGAAGGATTTGTAACTGGGGAAGTGGGGAGAGAGAAATGAAAATGGGGGAAAGATGCAGGTTAGAAATAGGAAGGAAATGGGGGAGGAGGTGGTAAGGGCCTATAGTGGGGACGGGAAGGATTCATATGCGGAAGGGGAAAGATCATTAGCTCAGTGCAAGACAGGTAAAAGATAAATTGACAGGAAAGAAAAGTCAGATGACGGGGTAGGGGAGGTGGGTGAAAGTGCTCCAGGGTGAGAAGGGAGTCAAGAGCATGAGCACTAGGCCCAAGTAAGCAGGTGGGAAGGAGAGGAAATCGAGAGAATGGGAAGGGGGATGGTTAAAAAGCTGACTTGAGAGCAGTCTCATAAAAGGAAGGGGTGGAGGCAGGAGACCCAAACTTGGGAGGGAGGCAGGCTGACAGAAAGCAGAGGAAGACGAGAGGAACAGTCATGAGGGGCAGGCGGCACATGGAGGGGGCAGAAGAGACCTAGGGTCCAAGTTCTCTGGATGAGAAAGAGGCTGGGAGGAGGGCCCAGATTAGTAGGGTGGGGAGGCCCTTCGATAAAAAGGGTGGAGGGAGGACCCCATGAGTAGGAGGGAAATGTGTGTGGGAGGGAGGGCCCTGAGAGAAGAGGAAGGACAGGAAGTCTTTCTTAGAAGCCAACTAGGCAGCAAGATGTCTGAATTGAGGAAAGCAAGTTAAGAGTGAAACCTAAGGCCAGAGGTAAGGAGGTAGGCAACAGAGGAGTGACTATCTTAGGGTTAGAATATCTGTGAAACTGAAAACTGAGAGTCCAGAGAGTGGCCAAGCCCTGAAGACAGGGCTAGTGGAAACTTCCCAGGAAGGGAGTCTGAGGGGCTGGCTGTGGCCACAGAAGTAGACAGGGCCCTACTGCACCTGTGTGGGCGAGTGATGTTCTCCTACTGCCGCCTCTTCTTACCACTTGCTTCATTGACTACTTGATCTCCTAGTCCTCCCCATTCAGAAGGGCCTCCCAGCTGTGGCTTTACCTGGCCAACCAACTTCAGAGCCTTAGCACACATTGTTCTTCTGGAGGTTTTCCCAGGTCTCTGTTCCACCTCTCATATGTATAACTCCCTGGGAATGGGGAATAAGTCCCTGATATTAAAGAAGCTACAATACCTGTTCTCAGATGACCCATCTCAAAGTTTTGGAACACATCGTCAATCTGGGGGAGGGGGCAGTCTCTGGTGCCTGGAACTGGGAAGGGTTACTAGATACCTTTTCTGTGAAAGCAGTGCTGCTTAACTATGGTTTAAGAGGCCTTTGAAGGCTAGCCTGGAAATCTACCTCTTTCCTCTGTATCATTGTTCCTACAGGAAATATTTATAAAATTCATGAAGAGATTTCATTTTCTACTTACATTAAGGTACAGGTTATGGCCATCATTCTTTTACAAATTAAGTTCTAAAATGCAGGTTGGAGAGTGCCTGCAACTTCTGAATTCAAGGGAATCAATGAATAATGGAAGGTTAAAAAAAAAATCAACTACAAATTATTTTTTTAATGGACCTCGATGACTCTCTATATGGGTCTGGATCTCTGGGTCTGGTCTAGGATTTTCAGAACCAATGCAAGAGAATTTTAGTGTGCTTCTGATCCATTTATTGCATTGTACTTTAACCTCACTAGTAAAAGCTTTTATATAGTTGGGAGTATGACATCTGCAATTTCCTACAAAAGCACGTCTGAGGAGCATTTGAAAAAACAAAACAAAATCTTGGTGAGATTCATAAGATTTAAGTGTTTTAAGTCAGAGCCAAAGTCATAAATTCCCAGAAAACAGGGTGGAATCCAACAGTACCAGGAGTGATGTCAGTCATTCCCCAAAAATGCAGAATTTCCCCCAACAGTGCTGCCACTGGGAACTTGATCCAAAATTGCTACTCACTGCAGTAGGAAGCAGCCAAAGCAGAATTAGATACAAACAGATTCTTTCTTAAAACTCTGGCATAAAGAGTGGAAAAAGATAACTTGCTTGCATTCAAGACATTTTATCCAACGTGAACTACATAAGAATATTAAAGTTCCCTAAAATAGAAGAACTAGATGTTTTTATTGGTTAAGAGAAGTGGCTTCAAATGCATTCCAAAAGACAATGAAGAAAATACTTTCCATGGAAGGAGACAGTTGGGTAGGCTATTAAATAAACTTGCAAATAGCAAAGGAGTGAGTATAGTGTGTGGTGCTAGCCATGTTGTGGGGAGGAGCGGGGGAGAGTCAGCACTATTTCTGTATTTTGTCAGAAAGACTGCCTTTAGCCTGGGACAGTGCCTGCCATTCACAGAAGTGCTGTCAGTGTGGGGTGGGTCTAACTCTCCTGAGGAGCAACAGGCAGTTTGGAGACAAGAGGCTGAAACAAGCCAGTTAAGCAACCTCAGTACCATCCTTATACAACTTTGTTATTTCCCAGAAATTAGTTGCATTTAGGAATGAAGTCCAAGGCTTTTATATGAAAATGAGAAGAGTCTCTAAAAAGAAACAAGTGCCATGCAACAACCATTCAAACATTTTCAGATGAAATTCAGTCAGGTTACACACAGGTTCTCTTTAAATTAGTGTCCAAACCTGGTTTTCAAAGAGCAAAAGGATTTAATATAAAAATACTGGAGTTAATAATCAATACAGTGAAGCAGATAAAGTAGTGGTTAAGTAACACAGCAATGAGTTTCAATTCTAAGTCTGTTCCTAACTACCTTTAGTGACTAAGGGTGAATAACTCTCATCTCCAGTAAAGTGGAGATGATGCCATTCGCCTCACAGGGTGTGTATGAAGAGTGAGCTGGCATGAAAACTACCAATGGTACTCAATTCTTTTTGGACACAGAATGAACATACATGGGAATAGCTGCTATCCCTGCTCCAAAGACATGGATATGCAGTGAAAACCTTCTCTTCCCCCCGTTTAAAAAAAAAAAAAAAGGTTCCAGGAAGAGAAAACCTCCAGGTGGCAGAAATGAAGAGGGAACCGAAAGGACCTAACACTGCGAGGCCAATTGAGGTGGCTGGACTGGATGTGTCTTAGGAATTGGCGTTCCAAAGATGCCAGGGAAAAGAGATGTTAGGAGTTGAGGCTGCAGGTATAGTGGATAGTAAGAAGTAGAGATGGGGTATGCTTAGAATCGGGAAAGTTCTGTCCCAGTAGGAAGACTGAAAACTTAGTATCTCTAGCTCAGGGTCACAGCAGGAAAACAAGCTTTCCCTCCCAGGCCATGGGTGGAAACAAAGTCACTAACAAGAAGCTTTGCTACATGTGAACACGTAGGTCAAATTCATACTAGCTGCATTGTGAAACAGTCCCATTCAACAAAATTAACAACTGGTTCAGTTAAACAGTGGCCTAGACTCAGAAAATTCAGTAAATTAGAAGATCTAAGGAAACTACCAGACTGTAGCACAGAGTGGGTGAAGAGATAGAACCTGTAAGAGATATCAAGGTATGGAGAGTAGACTGCTCTGAACTTCTAGGAGGCTGAGAAAAAATGGGAGGAGCAATTATTTTTAAAGGAAAAATTAAAAATTCCAGAAATGCATTTTCAATTTAAAGGAATACAATGAATCCCAAGCAAAGCAAATAGAAATTAATCCACACCTAGATAGATTTTAGTGAAACTCAGAAGTTATTAGAGAGAAAAACATACATCCTTCAAAGAAATGATCAAAATGACATCCAACTTTTTTCAGCAATAAAAGATGTCAGAACACAACAGAATACCTACAGGATGCGACAGAAAGATAACTGGGAACCTACAAGTCTAAACCAAGACAATTTATCTTTCTAAAATCAATGTGGAAAACAGACACTTTCAACCCACGAAGAGAAAACTTAATGTTCACAGACTTTCACTGAAAAGTCTGGTACAAAAACATCTTGTTTTATTCAACAAGAAACTGAGTCAATAGACAAAACTTATCAAGTAAGTCAGTAAGTCATATTTAAAATAACTGGAGTTTTAAAAGTAAGTTATAACAAATATTAAATATTAACATGGAAAATAGGTCAGAAAAGATAATTTGGAGACAAAAATATACTTTTATTCAGGAAAAAACTGAGCTATTGACTATTTTATAAATATTAGTATCAATATGCTCTTGTGTGTAGGTACACTGAAAGATTAAGGATGATCACAAAATGATAGAAACATTACCTTTTTGTCGTGGGTGTGTGTGTTGGGGGGTCAGGGGGAAGATAAAATCTGCTTTAAATGTCAGAATAAGGAGGAAAGACAAGAATCATTCCTGCATACTCCATTACAACAACTGCAATCACAGGAATATACATGCCAGGATAATAAACACAGAGATACTAAGTTTATCTATTAAGATAGATAATGTATTAAGATATTAATATTAGATAATAATATTAAGATAGATACCCCAAAGCATCAAATCCTATGAAATAAAGTGTCAGATTTCAACATCTGAAATACTATATTTTGTTTATGAATACCTAAGTATAAAAATAAACAGAAAAGGCAACACTGAACTCATAATTTCTTAGGGGGGGGAATGGGCAAGCTGATTGATTAAAGTACGTCTTTGTTTACAGTATTTTATTTAAAATCTTAAGAATGATCCTAAAATGATCAATACTAGATAGCTTATATATATGCTAGTTTTATACTTTTTCATACTTTAAAAACGAACAGGAACTTCCATGGCAGTCCAGTGGTTAAGAGTTCGCCTTCTAATGCAGGTGGTGCAAGTGCGATCCCTGGTTGGGGAACTAAGATACCATATACCTCAGGGCCAAAAAACCAAAACATTAAAAAAAAAAAACAAACAAACCAGAAACAGTATTGTTAACAAATTCAAAAAAGACCTAACAATGCTCCACATCAAAAAAATCTTCAAAAACAAACCCCAATAGGTATAGAACATAGCATAGATGTTACTTTCCTTCCATTTCCTGAGCCCATTTCTTTGTAATAAAAGGGAAATGTCTTCTTTGTTGGGTTGCTGCAAAGTTTCAGTATCACTCATAATGTCTGACACATAAATGCTTAAAAATGTGAGCTTTCTCTCAAGAGTTCCTTTATTGTTAAAACTGTTTCGTTTTCTGAGTAGATGAAAATCTGTTTTTGAAAGGCTTCTTGGTGGGTATGGCATAAGCCCTCTTGGAGGAGGTCACCATTAACCCCACCACAGAGCAGCCAGAACTTACACAAGACTGGGAAACAGACTCTTGGAGGGCACAAACAAAACCTTGTGTGCACCAGGACCCAGGAGAAAGGAGCAGTGACCCCACAAGAGACTGACCCAGACTAGTCAAGTGTCCAGGAGTCTCCGGCCAAGGTGTGGGTCGGCGGTGGCCTGCAGGTTTGG